>NC_142616.1:17930780-18274113 GCF_059453375.1 Lepisosteus platostomus | reverse complement strand
AGTGATGAGAGCGTGTTACTGCTGCCTGGGTGGGATACTGACTCCCCAGCACTGCTGGTCACTAATTATACAGCTAGGTGGACTGGGGCCACTGGGGTGAAGTAGCTGCCTCAAGGCATAACAGCAGTGTCTGCAGCAGAGGCTCAAGCCCACAACCCGTCAAGTCATGAGTTCGAGGTGGACCACTGTGCTACGCCAACCCACTGCTATAGAACGTGAGAAAAGAATGCAAAAATCGACAAAGGCGGGTAAAAGGCTTAATATAAACGTCCGTAAAGTAATGTGCTGATGCTGACTCTCACTCTCATTCCCTCCAAATTCCGCACCGATCTGCTGGACCTGACGAAGAACTGGACTTCATGTATGTGACTGATACTTGAGGATGTCAGCCAACGTTTGCTTTTGACAAAGACACTTGGAGGGAAGGGCTGTCAGCGAACACATCTGCTGGAAATCACTTCAGTAACTGGCTGACATGTCTCCAAGATCAGTGCCACGTTACAAAAAACATCAGTTTCTTCTTTGTAGTGTGTATTTGTTTACTTTTAACTCGTCCCCACAAGGACAGGGGACATAGTTGCGCTGGCAGATGGCCACGGCTCTTGTCCCGTTCCCACTGGAGACAGAACTGTCCGGCGGCACAGTGGAGCTGTGGCAAGGGACAGACAGTCTGAAGTGTGAGGGTGAGGCGAAACCAGGGGATTGGGGGCAGCGTGGGGATCTTAGACTTTTTTGCTCTGGGAACACTGTAAACCCAGTCCTGCAACACGGATTGGCCAAGGTGCCAGAACTTACTTTGAACCAGGAGCAATGTTTGTTCTGTTTCAGATGATCGTGTTGTCTGAATAATGTAAATATATGCGTTTCTTTACTTTTGAAGAATGAAGAACACTAAGAAACCATAAGACGTAGAAAAAAAACCTGACTCCTTGTGCAAAGTGTTATGAATTTGAACTCGACTAATCGATTCCCTTTTATTCAATCTGAAGTTCTGTCAGTCAAATATACTTTACAAATGAATTGAATGGGTGCCTTATTTAAGGATCTGCAGCACAATGTTTTTTATTTAACTAAAGATAAGAAACCGGTTTGTGGGAGAGGTAGGGTTCTCCTTGTAGACAGACAGGAATGGAACAGGATTGCACCTCAATATCTGGGTGAAGCTCCGTGGCCTCTAAAAGATCTCTCCTGCTCCATTAGCTCTTCCCACATGGCTCCCTGCAGCTCACTGCCAACTGAAGGGTGACGTTCAAGACAGACACACCTGTCAACTGAGCACTGGCTGTGGGCAGATCTCTGTTCTTGTAGGTTCTGGCTTTTAGAGAAAAATGTTTTCCGAGGAAGTCAGGAACCAAAAGGAGGAAAAATGTGCTGCACTGAGCTGTTTGTTTAATACGCCCAAATTCTGTTCTAGTTTGATCTATTTCACATTTGCAGTGTTAATTTTTAAACCTATCTGAAAACAATCCCTAGGATTTTTTTTTTCCAAGGCAGTCCCATTACAAAGTGCTAGGATGGTATACGTGGAAATCTGCATGCTTTCTTTGAAGTCTCTGGGAACAGGGAGTGCCTTCAGCAAAGAGGGAAAAAAAAGCACAATGCTTTTTTTTTCCTCTGTAAGGCTACCGAGGACTAAAATAAGACAATCCAAAACAGCTGATCTTTCAATTGCAATAAAAATAATAAAAAAAGCAAATGCAATTATCTGCAAACTAAATTGGTGAAACCCCCCATAAATGTCAGTTTCCAAATGACTGTAAACACTCCCATGACTTAATCATGGCTCCTTCCTTTTGTATGTTTGTGTTTTTGCCATCTGCCACCTTGAGCAGCAGAATTAAGCAGCTGCCAGTGAGAGAGTGATCTGGACCAATCAGCAATGTGATCCTTTTCAAACTGCATCTGTGTGAAGCACTGCAAAATGTGGATAGGAAAAAAAGGCTCTAACAAGTTGTTAATTACATTTTCCCTAGGAAAAAAATCTTTTAAAGAAAGCTCCATTAGCATAAATGTCTTAACACATATTAGACTGATGTAATCAGACACAGCTCTCTGCCTCTCGTTCCTGGAAGTAAATGTAGATCTGAGAAAAATGCTACCACTTCATTATATTAGCGAAGATTAAAAGCAAAGCGCTTAAGAGTGATTTGGCTCATGAGTATTCTCAGTTGTGTTAATTTAAAAATGAGTAATTTAGGACTGAAATGTCTGAAACATTTAAAACAGACGGGAGGAGTTGGGGGGGGGGGGATTTGTATCTTCCCAAAAAACTGCAAAAGAACCAAAGAATATTTGACTTGTGTCACATCAGCCCTTGTGCTAAAAGGTTATTATGCACATTAATAGTTAAAGGGTGTGTGTTTACTGACACATTAATTCCCATCAAATTATTTCCACCAAATTAAATTTTATATGCCATACTTAGTCTTCAATTAATGTTAAAGATGATGTGGAAAACAAGACACTAAGATATCTCAACTCGGCTGTATAAGACAATAAGGAAAAAGGATAGGGTGACTCATCCTTCTGTAACCATTCTGCTGTATTTCTTCATTAATCACATGCAGATGGGAGTTTCAGTAGTGGTCCATACTCTGTGGTAGCAGCCCATGAATACTGCTCCGCTCACTCTACTGGCGAACGGCTCACGTGGGCTATGATTAATTAGAAACAAGTCTTTCTGAAAAGATGAGTGCGGTACTCTATCCTACTACGTCTCCCGCTCTTGTTCATAATAAAGATGTCTTTCAGAAGCTGTGATCCTGCTCTCTGCTCCTTTGTGGAGGGGACGGTGACCTGCTCCAGCCGAGGAAAAAGAAGAACAGAAGGCTCGCTGGCCGGCCGTGTGTGTGATAACGGGGAGATGCGGTGTGAGCACGCTGTGGCCCTGTTCAGTTTTAGGAAGGGGGTGGGGCTGTGCGCAGAGCCCCCCAGCCTCGCCGCTCTGCCGCCTCCCGTGGAGAGGGAGGGGCCAGGGCTGTTTCAAGCCTCCCTCTGACCACTGCCTGCCAATGTCAGCGCCATCACCCACCAGCCTCACAGCTGGCGACCAAGGATCAGTCTAATTTCCAGGTCCCTCTAATGATCACCATGAAGAGCAACCACTAATCCCATAACTGAGAAAAATGACCCCCCGCAGGCTTGCAATCGAGATCCAGAAACACGCCGCACCTCGTCAGAACCCCACGGTGTCCCCAGGGGAGGGGGGGCGTGGGGGATGATTCCCCCAGGGGGCAGCACCAAGCCCCCCAGGGCAGGACCCCCTTCTGCTGAGGAGCAGACAGAGACGGCCGCTTCAGAGCAGCACATGCCCAAGTGTTTTTCAGTCATTGCTAAAAACCAGAACATAAAGTAAACAACATATGGTTAGATCCATTTTTTTTATTTTTTGTCAGTTTAAGATGGCGTCACGTGGAAAAAGGTTCCCCTGCTTCAACACAACTGGATGTGGACGAGACGTCCTCTCGTCATCCAGGCCATCTGTACAGGTTTTCAAAATGTGCGCTTCGGGAAACTATTTGGTATATCATGGCAAGTTTCGAAGTCTGCATAAAAACTCCTGTGCTGAAATCGGGGGAGCTGTCTTGAAGAAAGGGGCGATATTTATTTAATTTTAAAGCGAAGTGAGAGCTTTTTAGAAGTTGCTAATTACCAAGAGACAGTTACTTCAGGTTTTAGTAGTCTTGCTGTTTGATTAATGCAAATGCATCACTGCACCTTGTCAAAAACAAATAACCAGATGTGGCTTCAATGTTGTTTCCAACGGCCGAGGAAGGAAACCAAATACTAATTCATCACCCCCCCAAAAAAAATTAAAACACGTTTAATACAGCCATTTAAGTAATGAATCACTGCTTCTTTTTCATATAAAAAAGAAAATGAAAACATTCAAGTCCATTTAAATCACATCTCTTCGTGTAATTACATCTCCGAATCGTGGCCCTCTGGGAGTCGGGACCGAACGGAAACAGGAACACAGAAGTCTCCATGCAGGCGGCGGGGCGACGTGGGGCGGCTGAGGAAGGGACAGGAGCAGCTGGCGCTCCCATCATGCCTTTCGGCCGTCAGTGAAAGTCTGGCTTTTCGGGGAAGGTGCACCCTGCGCGCCTGATGATGACGTTGGCCGCGTAGTGACCGGCGTGGATGCACTGCTCCAGCGGCCGCTCATAAACAACCTGCGACAAAAACCCTGGGTAAGGAAGAAAAGAGAATGTTCACCTGTTAGCACCGAGAAATACCTGGCTGTGGGAAGCCCAATAATAAGATAAGATCACTTTTATTGGCCATATACAATTTCTTTTATTAGACTAATCTGTTCTTTTCGCATACCCCAGCTTGCTCTCCATGAGACACACAGGCAAGATGAGAAGCTTGGGGGCAGAGCACAGGGTCAGCTATTTTATACAGTGCCTCTGGAGCAGTTGGGGTTTAGGGCCTTGCTCAGGGGCCCAACGGAGTAGGATTCCTCTGGCGGCTACAGGATACCAACCGACAACCTTGCAGCAACAGGCTCAGATCCTTAGCCACAGAGCCACGGCACTGGCCTGTGGCTAATTAGCAGGAATGAAGGCCCGGATCCATAAGGATGGTAAATTGAATTTTAAATGCAGTTTGCAACAAATACTAACAAGTCACAAATGAATATGTGATTTAAGAAATGAATGAACGAACAGCAGCCCAGAACTGTGAGGATGAATTAGTGCCACTGCCCGCCAGCCCCAGGAATGTCTCTATCCAATGTGTCATTACAGTACAGTGACATACAGCTGGCAGACTCGTGTTCTGACATCATCAAGTACTGGCTCGCAACCTCTGCGAGAGAATAAAAATCAATACTATGTTTGAGCAAACATGCTCACAGCTTTATTAGGATGTCTTGCTTGTCCTGAAAGAGCTACTGAAAGACCTGGTAACAAATCAGCTCTTGAAGCCAGAGAGCTTGAGAAGAGGCCCACTGATAAGGTTATTACAAAAATAAACTGCAGGAGACTGAAAGGCCAGAGCAAACAGCACAATAAACGTCAATATTTCAATTTTCAAGAACAGCTAAACCATGTGCTGGGAGATGCGTTTGGACAAACACAATTACATTGACTTGTTTGAAGTGCGCAGAAGGAGGGACTTTTGAAATAGCACATGAATGCTTTGAAAACAGTTAATAAGAATGATATTCTGTGTAAACATGTAAGAACCTTTTAAAACATAGAATAAGGCTTTAAAAAGCAACCTTGTTCCACCTTCCATATCATCAAGACCTTTGTTTTATAATATACGGAAGGTCTCACAGTGTGACACGGGGTGAAGACTAACAGGAGTTTGTCATGGGGAGAAGTACAATTAGGGGCTCCAATCAGCCATTTCTTAGCACAGCTTCCCGTCTAACAACACTCTGACAACAGCACAAAAAAACAGAGTGCTCTGGTAGGAACAGCCTCGCTCTCTTGATTATGTTTGAAACAATGAATGGGGGGAAAAAAGTGTTCTTGATTCAGAACACATCAGTGCCATATGAAAAACTACAATTAGATTTAAGACAGAAATGAAACGCCCAGAAAACTAACAGTTCCCCCCCCCCCCCAGCTTTTCTTCTATTATTTTGCCTGTATTTCTTTTCTTTGGTTTAAGAACCTCCTGAAGTCCACGGGCTAAGCAGGGCAGGGTGTTCACCACTGCAAACAGTTCCATACCTGCTGCTTCACCAATAACCTTCAGAGCTGTGTGCGACGGCTATTTCCTTCCCCCACACCCCTCCATCCTCCCACGTGCTGAGCCTACATGCAAAATGATCTAAAACTAAATAAAAATAAATGAGGATTGTGCAGAATAGATCTTCAAGAGTTTGAAACAAGCAAGCAATAAAATACCTATAAAAACTCTCTTTAAACACACCCAATGACAAAATACCTACCAAAGTTACAAATATTGGCACCCAAAGCAAGGTTAAAAATTAATTCAAAAATTAAACAGCCCTCTGTCGACGTCACAGGTTACACCAGTGCGCTGAACTAGCGCTGATCCGCGGGACATATTCAGGCTGTGGCAGTGATCTTGATTCTAACACAAACTGCAATCAGTGTGCATGGGAATTTAACCATGACTGGTTTTGAGTGAAGCAATTCAAGATTAAGGGCAGCTGTTGGAGGTATTTAAAATGGACAGCTCCTGACAGGAGTTTGAGAAAATGCTGATGTGTGCATCGAAACATACCTCCTACAAACGCATCACCAGCTCCATTAGTGTCCACAATCTCACTCTGCTCGATTTCTAAGACGGGGAACATCTTAACTTCATCACCTAGGAACAAGAAGAGAGAGAATAAAATGCAAATCTGAGAACATTTTAGAGCCTGAATCAGAGCATATATTCCACTTTAATCTATAGTACAGGAACTAATTATATATATGGATTTAGTTACATATTTCCATTGCATCTGACAAGGCTATTGCTCTATTACAGGTGATAAATTGAAATTCTGCTCAAGATGTAAGCTTTGGTAAATGTCAAACATTTTCAACTACTAGGACTGTTAACAGCCTCCACAATAACATGCTTTATGTCAACACTACAGCACTTTCCCAGTGAACCTCAGGCCTGACAAGTTTGGGCCTTATGTCCTGCCAGCCTTTGTGAGTTGTTTAGTTTACAGGGCTTTTCTTACTTCCCCATTTTCTGGGGAAATGACAGTAATTTCTTCGTGCGTGCTATTGGAAATACTTTAATTGAAAACCTACACATGTACTGCGCGTATAGATAGAATCAGGACCTTTTGTATTTGTATATAAAATATGTGCTTTCAAGTCAGCTTTAAAAAAAAAAAACACTGTCAACATGTTTAGGCAGCAATAAAAGTGGGTCTTAGTGGCTGGAAGAAGTGGGGAAATGGGAATTACTGACGAGAGAAAACACCTTCCAGAATGACATTACAGACACATTACAGATCCTCAGGAGCAGGGCAGATCCTCTGGCTCACCTGCACAAAATTAAAGACTCACATTCAGATTGCAAGAAGAAAGATTTCCGAAGGGGGGAGGAATTTGGGGTTACTTTTCTGGGACTCGAAATAAACTGTTACAGCTAAAAAAAAATAATTCCCAATGCCGTGATTTTAAGACTACAGGCCTTATGTTTCTAAGGAAGCTGCTTATCTGTTGCACCTTGGTACACAGACGATTGCCGTGTGTCGATGCTCCCCCAACACACACACAGTCCATCTGATTTGCTACTTTCAACACAGCCTTTTTAAAAAGGCACAGTGCTGAAATATTTATACCATTATTATCCGTCAGAACATAATGAGACTTATTTATTAGGGCGCCAGAAGACTTCATTTCGAGTCCTGGGCATTGCTGCGAACTGAGTGCCGTAGTCAGTCTCGTCTTTGATCAGTCTTACATCTTACAATCAGTGCAAATTTTAAACATCTTTGTTTAAGCGCCGCCAGCTGTCAGCTCCACTTGTGCGCTGATGGAGACGGGCAAGCTGATGGGCCATTCTGGAGCGCGCCGCAGCAAACCACGCAGGGCCAACTGCAAAACGTGACTTCATTTTAATTACCTCTTCCCGAAAACACTTGATTGGTTTTAGAAATTCCAGCTCCACGACAGATGTCATTCTCTCCCTGCCAATAAGAACTTTTATCATCTCAATGACCAAAACATATTCTAGGCGTATTCTGGGTAAGCACTGGTCTCTTTTATTAGGTTTTTAGAATCTAATTTAATTTCTACTTCAAATAAATCATTTATGTCAGATTCATAAAGAGGACTTTGAGATCCTCTGTTCTGGAGCCTCACCAGAATAAATTACGCAGAAAGTCTTCAGACATTTTTCACGGATCCCTCGTGGTCTCTAATGGGGAAAAACCTACCTCTGCCCAAATTCCGACATTTTCTATTTATCTGGGTGTAACACAGACCTGGGGAATCCGCTTCAGTTCTATAGCCGCCATGTGACATCTCCAAAGACAGCTTCTCACTACAACAGACAGGTCCCCTGTTGCCTTAAACCTTCCAGACTAGGTCTAGGCAGTACCCCAGTCCCTCCTCACACGTGTAGAGCACCCCGCGGTGTCTAGACGGACGAGCTGCAGGCACGGGAATGAGCTTGTGAGATGCACTGACACTGAGGGGCAACCCCACGGCACCACAGACGAAGGGTGCGCTGTGATACATATGCTTTATCTCAGAGATCGCTCTGTCTTCTTAAACGAAGCTGCCGATTGTGGCTTTGATAATTAATTACGTAAAATGCAGATCCTTTTAGGATCAAGCTAATTAGTGGCAAAACGACTTTGCTTAATTAACGCTGCCGATGAAGCATGCTAACCCGCCTCCCTCTTGAAATGATTAACTGCAAATCTTACATGTAAATTATGTTAACAGTAATTCATAGTTTGTCAATTATTCTACAATTAGAGGTTAAAACGCCTAATTGGGATGTGGCTCTAGCAGAGTACCGTTCCTGTCAAACCCATGACAGCAATGGCAGGCTTTGGCTCCCAGTCCAGGTTTTCCAAACCCACTTTTCCGTCTATAACAAGAGGCTGAATCTTGACCAGAAAATGTCCAAGTTTCTGTTTGTGAGAGCTTCTGACACAAAAAAGAAGGTCTCTGCTTGGGGACATCTCTGTATCTTCTCCAGTGTTTGTATCTTCATGCTGCAGACCCACTGTAATCATATTCAGCACAGACTGTATATAGCATGGGAGCTACAGGCAGGCTAATTTTACCAAACAGTTAAACTCTCCTTACTTACCAATAATGCCTCAGGCCTTGTTTCAGTCCTTAAACCGTTCTGGTGTTTTGACTGAATTATAATCTATGATGCTGGTGCTTTGTTGTGTGTCTGCATACAGATATATACACTCACCTTATACCTTCAACGGCTTTTACAGATAAACACACACATGCCAACATTGTCTTGTAACACACTCTACCTTTCAGATGTGTTCAAAGAATTGATTGTTGCCCTGCAGCCTGACAAACAATGTTAGCGCCCATTAACAGAGCCCTCTCTTTAAATTTAGTGACAGAAGAACAAACATCCCAAGCATCAAACACATGCTTCTTTTTTTCCTAAAAACAATATTCAAATTTCAACGGGAGTTTGAGATAGAGGTGAAACGTGGCAGCAATCAACAGACATGGAGGCATACATTTACTGCAGGACAACTCAGATTGCATCAGTGTTGTGAATGAAATTAGGAGAATCCGTGACGTTTCAGATTTGAAACAGGTATAAATGTGTCAAAAGGCTGAGGACTTCCCAGGAGGCAGAAGTCCACTAAATCCTACTTGTGTGGGAGTGTGTGGGAGAGGACCAGTTGGCACTGAGGCGGTCGGGAATTAGTGAGGCATCATTAGCATAAACACAGGAACGGCAGCCTCACTTGAACGTGGAACGTCAGCCATGTCAGTCAGGTGTCAGGCTTCGCGATGACAGCAGTATCTGCTGCTTGGGTCTGAGCGGAAACAATTCTCTCTTTCATACCTTCTACACAACCTGACAAAATGACACTGAATGCCACCAACGCCCCTTCAATTAAATATAAAATTCCTTAACACAAACTGACAGCACCCGGCGCGGTTGTGTGTCGGATGGTTCATCATTTCTGTGGGGGGAAAAAAAAATGAATAAAGGTAGGTGCTCCCAAAATTCCTCCAGGAGGCTGGAACTGAGCTCCTGATGGAAACCCAAATCAGCCTGACTGCAGCCACAGAGCTGGCCGGCCGCGAGCTGCTCCGCTGCGCTCCGGGGAAAATATAGCCCAGCTGGCCGGGAGTCAGCGCACACTGGGGCTGCTCCAGGTGACTCCATTCTGGTGAGTCATGGCAGAAATATGGACTGATTACTGGAACGAGCTATTGTAGCCATACATCACAACAGAACCCGAAATGGCCGGAGTCCCTGGAAAACTAACCAACCCATCTGGTTTTCAAGAATTCAAACACTCAAGTCATTTATTAGGCTATTGTTAATTAGCAAGGGCATGATTTCAATTATTCATTTAAATCTGTGACTTAGTACAAAGAAAATGTAAGCAAGCCTGGTACGAAACCGAATGATTTAAAATGCAAACTAGACGGCAAAATAGCTACTGCAATATTTTCTTTCCTTCAAAAAAAAGAGCTGAAAATAAAAACAAAGCAACCATTACCGACCAGATGTTAATATTCTAAATCCTTTTTGGATCACAGTTGTGATATTGTAAAACAAATTCATTACACTGTAAAAAAAAAAAAACAAGCACTTGGGAAAACTGTCTTTAAAATGATGACTGTTTTTATTGCTTATTTTTCTTTAAATTTACAAGACATCAAGTAGCACAGAGCTGCACTTCCACCTTGAACAAGGCTGAACTTGCACATGTGCGTGTAGACGGCATTGATGTTTAATGGTGCATGATGCTCTAGGTAGTTCCCATAACCTTGCTTTGTCTCCGACAAGCTGCGTCAATTGATATGATAATATCGAGAGGATGTCTGAAATGAGCAGGGCTGCGCTCGGACAATCTGTGTGCTCTTTGGATTTTCCACCATTTGGTAGCCAAATGGTGTCCAAAACTCTTTCTTAAGTGCCAAAGGCAACACTGAATTGAATTTGGAACACATGGAAGCGGAGCAGATGCTTAGAATCCAAATGATATATATGTACACGTCTTAAATTACAATAAAAAAACCCACAAACTGCAGTATAAGCTGTGCATCGTGATACTTTATTAATAAACTGTTGTGTCTAATCTACATATTACCCTCCTTATAGTGGGATAACACCTAACACATCTGCTTGTTTGACTTTGTGTGCGTGGGGGGTGTGGGTGTTTCATTATAAAAAAGCTGCACAGCTTATAATATTATCTGAGAGATCAGCTTTTGTGAACAGGATTCCTTGAACAAATTACAGCACATACACAAACTATTAATTAATACAGTACAAGGACTCACTGTAGGCACAAAGCACGGGGGCCTGCAGGCTCATTCACATAAGTCTCATAAAGGAAATAATGGCAAGAGTGCTAGAAGAAAATGATCATGAAGAGAAATGTGATTAAGAAAAACAGAAACTTGCACTCTAAACACTGTGCTGAGCTCCTCTCTCAACCTGCTTCCCCATGTCTTTAATCAAAAGGCAGAGTTCTTCTTTCATTCGAAGCAGATTATTGAATTTGGCTGTATAAAGACAGCTCCAGTGAAATCAATGACTAATCCGAGACCAATTTTATGTTAATGTAAAACACAAAGAGCGGATTGGCAGAACTATTTAATAGGCATGGTAATTAAAACTTTGCTGCCAAGATACTGTTTCATTGCTGTTATTGGCCTGTGGTCTGTCTGTAAACATTGCTTCACTTCAGTACAGATGACTTTTTTTTTTAATAGTGACTGTGCTTGCCTTACAAGTTCATATAAATCACAAATAAACTGGATCCCCGACTAAACCGATCATCTCTTTTGCTGAAGAATTTTTTGGACTTTTTTGCTGGGCATTTTTGGGGGGGGTATTTCTTTTTCTTCACAACTTTCTTAAAAAAAGCCTGGAGCATAAAATGCAACCTTTCCCTTTGTCTCATATTTAACCTTTTGGAAAAAAAAAGGATTTGCTTTAGTCCAGGGAAATCTTTAACATTCTCATATCATTCCTGGAAATGATACTGTTCTATCAGCATGTGCAGGAATTACAAAACATGATTTATGAGATATGTACCATATGCATATTTGTTTATGCTAATCCTAAGAACCATGCAGTTGATACTTTCACATCATAAACATTTACAACATCACTGTGGCATTACAGACTTTTACAGCTGTGCTAAAAATAGTTTCCCTTTGAATGCACTGCACAGTTAAACATGGGTAACTGAAAGAGGCATTTGCTCCATATTAACTATTTGATGGGCTGATGACTTTCACTTAAGAGATGATCCAGACAGCTTTTTAATCAAATTCATATTTTAAATCTCACCTACTTTTATCTGAAACTTTTACAGTGTACGTCTTGTGTGGCAAATCCATGCCCATCACTAGTAGAAATATTTATCTCTCTGCAGACGTCTGTAATGACAGGGCGTCACTGAGCCATGGGAAACTGGAGCACACCAATGTCAGCCAATAACAGGCTGAGAAACCAGGGCTCCGGCCTTCAGAGGCCTGCAGTGAGAAAGATTACTTCACGTCAGTCCCCGCATCACGCTCAGCCTGAAACATTTAATTTGCTCTATAAAGCACTATAAAGGCTCAGCCACAAAGATGAGAGGCACTTCTCCGGCAGGGTGGTCAACATAGAGTCTGTTTCCTAACTAGCAGCAAAATCCCGGCCCAGACAAGTGGAACTGGCAGCGAGGGCTCACTACAGGAGTGTCATCTTCATCTCCTCGAGCACGTCACCAGCACAGCCAGGCTGAGCAAGCAAGCCACAAACCCCTCCCCCAAGAGCTGGGCTGCTCTGTCATTTTTCTGTGTCACTTATTGTTTTTTAAAAGGCATTGTCAAATTTGGGATGTGTAAAGGTTAATCCCACGCAGAAATGGACAGAGAAAGAAGAGACCTGTTTCTGTTGTTAAGCCATCAGGTCTGGAGACCAGATTGAACACCCGAGGAATCTCAACAGCTGAAAACGTCAAGTCTCTTCTTTCTCTCTAGTTTCTTTCTACTAGTGTGGAATTAACACTAGTTAACACTAGACACAGCTCCCCATCCGAACGTTGGGGAAACGTCGAAATTTGTTGTTATGAGACCCACCGATTTTAACCTTCAGGTTCTAGAGAATCTGTCTGAGAGTAAAATTGGTAAAAAGAGGTCGGGTGGTCTTGGCTGATCCAGTGGGACAAGAGGAAACAAGTCATACAGAGAAGATCGGCTTTAATTAGTCTTATCCATGAGACACATGAAGTCAGGAGGTCAGAGGAGTAACAACTGACAGGAAGAGAAGTTGAGTGTTTGTGCGAGTCTGTATCTGAGTGCAAATCTCAGATACAGAATCTCTGATACAGAATACAGATACCGTATCAGAGAGTGTGTCCCTATCAGAGATTGTGAGTCTGTATCTGAGAGTGAAGTTGTATCTGAGAGTGGCAGTGTGAAAAAATGTGTGAACAAGGGTGTGAACGTGTATGAGAGTCTGTATCAGAGTTATTGATGAATTATATGTGTGATGACTGAATGGAGGAAGAATCCTCACAATGACAGTAGTATGAATCAAAAATGTCTTGTTTAATATGTGAAAGTGCCAAAGCTAAATGTTTTGGGTCCACCTTCACCCCATGCTGAGTTTCATTCTGGCAGAGTACAGAATAGTACATGAAAACATACCGAAGCTAGGGATGGCCCTGTTTAAAAATATGAAAATCTGTGTGCATGCAGAAGTGCTTGTAGGAGTGGGTGTTTGGGCTGGAGAAGGGGTGGATATCGCATTTTATATTCATCTCTATCTAGGAATTGCCTCGATACATTTCCCTTTCACGCAAGACTGCTGGTGGCAAAATTGGCCAGACACTTCAAAGGCACAGTCCGGCTCCAATGTGACGCTGAGGCCACAGTGAAGCCGGCGTGACTCTGCAGTCCTCACCTCTGTACCTCCTCACATCAACCTCCGGGCTGTAACAAGCTGTCCAGGCCACAGGGTCTGCTCTGAGAATTGTCCCGACGGGATGTGAAGTTACACACCAAGCAACAGCAAAACAACAAGGACAGAATGAGCAACAGCACTGAGAAACAAGATTCGGCACTCACATATTCTCTCTCTCTCTAGAGAGAGAGAGAGGCTGACATAAGTGACATCTGTTCTCACAGTAATCTATTTGATTAAAATCCCATAAGGACATAATTCTGATTACTATGCAGAGACTTACCAAGGATGTTTAGCAATATTTAACATCAAACTTGTCTAGTTAGCAAATTCATGCTACTGCACTCTTAAAAAATACTGTTTTTTCTATTGTGCGTGATGAATTCTAACTAGTGTCTAAAATAAACAATTAAGTTTGTTACAGCTTATATGATACAAAGTGTATGCTATGATATGACCATTTTAAGTTCTAGGTTCAATATATATACAGAAATAATTACACATATCACAATGAAGTCTGTAGAGAAGAAGCTTAAGCCAAATAAGCAACAATTTTGGGTGAAATCTCGATTCATGCAACACGCATACCGTATATTAAACTCACATTTCCACCACTATGGAAAAAAAGCATCCCATGATCTTTCCTTTTTTCAATTTGTATTGTAGTCACTCAGGACTAACCAATTTTAACTATTTTTAAGGGGAAAAGCATTATTATTCAACGCCTCTTTCAATTAAAAATTTTAAATTGATTATACTGAATCTCCAAAGCCGGTGCAGAACACTTTCGACAGGTGTGTTCCCGGTTATGGATAATGCCCTTTCGATAAGGCACACGGCAGCAAAACAGCTTCTGAACCAAGAAGCCCATCTCTGGGGGTATCATTAGAAACAGGTAGAACTTCAAAGCACAATTTTTTAAAACTCGCAAAAAAAAAACAAGCACTCCAAAAAATAAAAAATTCAAACCCTTCAAAAAGAGAATGTAGATGGGTAGGTAAATCCCTACAAAAACATTCAGCGGGGATTTTCAGCTTTAGAGAGCATCAGCTGAAGGGAATGATGGGCAGATTTATAATGAGACAGGCCAAGTGAAGGGTAGACTGCTAACGAAGTTAAAAAGTTTGTATAATTTTGCAGTCAAGGGAGGTAGAATTCATGGATTATGATGATGAGGTATACAGTAAATGTTTACTGCAAATTCAGAATCCAAATAGATTTTAACGAAAAGCATTCCCAAACTTTCTAACATTAAAACCGTCAGGTACTGTATATACTAATAGCAATAACCAGGCACGCTGTGATGGTTTAAGATTCTACTTACCACAACAAGCTATCTAGGCTGTACTGTAGTCTAGACTTTTGTGAGGTTCAGACCTCAGTCAAAGATTTCACCTTCTATTTTTCAGGATGTTATTTAAATGAAAATCTAAGTATTCTTTTGGTGAAAGTGCAAAAACAAATTTTAGTTTTCACCTTCTGTGTCAAACCAATAACTTATCGGGAAAGAAGAGCTCATTTTCACCTTCTGAGTGAATCCTCTACCCCGCCAGGCACTTAAAATACATTGTTTTGGAAGTATTAGAATGGATTCAAAGGAGAGCGCTCTGAGACCACATGCTAGGTTCTGCATTAAATTAACTCCGATGCTCTCCGTATTTCCCTGTTCTCTTTCTGCTGTCTTGTTCTGATTAACAGCATCAGCATGGGAAGAAATGAGCTTGCCGACTTCTGAAAATGACCATCCAACCTCCTATCAACAATCTCTATAGGCTCTGCTCTGCATCCGCCTCGCTTTGCAGCCCTGGTCCCACTCCTGCACTTTTCCCCTACCACTCCGACGAACTTGCCTCTATTTCTCCTTCATCCTCTTCCTCGTCATTCTCAGTCCTCACCTCCTCCTACTTCCACCGCTAGTCACCCCTACTTCTCCTCCTTGACACCCCTCTCTGGCTCACACATCTCCTCCCAGATCCAGGATCACTAACCTCACTGGCTTCTCAGGCGCTCCATCAAACTCACCTCCTCCAGGGTGCTGCCCCTCATCTCCTTTCCACCTCTCAACTTTTGGGGTGTTTAGGCACAAGCTATCTATCTCGTCGTGTTGTCACACAACGAAAACCCTGGTTTCTCTCAAGGAATGGCTGGACGAGATCCTTAAACCCATTAACTACTAACTATCAAACGGGCCTACATAACATTAAAACAGTACTTCTGCACAGCGCAGAACAAATTAAAGGCCTAGTCGGTCTCTCATCAGCTATTAAACGCAGCAGACCTCCCAAATGCTCATTTATTAGCTCGCTCCACTGCAGAGGTTCAGGGCACAAAGAGCCTAATTAGTACTTTAATAGGTGCATCAGCCAGGCCTTGTGCAGGTCAGCAGTCCCTGAAAGCACCATTAAGGACAGCACCTCTCTTGCGGCTTTCAATAAGCATGTTTAACGCCAAGAGGTGAGGAAACGGGTGATTTAATATTCAGGGGGAAAAAACAACAATAACAAATTGGCATCTCTTTGGAGAATTGCCCCATAGGCCAGGCATTTTTACGTCCTTAATCATTATTAAATGACTTAACATGACACACGGAGCCTGGCGAACGATTGCATCCCGACAACAGAACAAATTACAAATGAAATGAAAGATCAAGCCGTATTAGAGGTCCGCCTCTGGGAAATAAAAATCTTTAATTCTCTTTTATATTGACATTTATTTGGCTGCCATGAATAACAACGGAGCAGTCAGATTTGGCGATGCCGAGTGCTACTGTATGGCTCATCCCAGGGCCCTGGAATTCCTTGACATTTATCATGTTTGCCTTTGTAGACGACATCACAACATATCTCTTCATCCTCCTCCCATTCATCACGCTTTTTATATAAAGTTCACGGAGCCACACAACTCTGTCTTCATAAAGAGCAGATGAAAAAGGCCAGCAGGTGTTATTCATCACCACGAAACACCTACGGGACACCAGACGTGTTCATTTTCTCCGAACCTCTGGGGGGGGGCTCGCGGCTGCCTGGATGGGGGAGCTCTGGTCCTCCCGATAGCGGAGGCTTATCTGTTAGCGCAGTTTCTTTCCCGCTGACGAGGCTCGATCCAGAACGCGCTGTCTCCCGAAGCAGCCCGGGAGACACTGGGGTAGAAGAGACAGGCCACTGGCGACGGACATGGAGAGCACCTTGCCAGGCCAGGAACCCCAGACCGCCACGTCTCAACTCTTGCTTCCAAACCCCAGTTTTGTCTCATGAGGCTCCCGCTCAGAAATGCTATTTTTGCCCCTCCAGTTACGGCCCTGTGTTTTTGTCAGCCAGCGGTACATTCTAGAATAAGTGTTACCCCCCCACACACTTCCCCAGCAAAAAACGCAGTGACTCCTGCCGTGTGCACGAAGGACCGCGCTCTGAAGGGAAGAGGCACTAGAATTCTCTCTCCGGTCCCCCAAACTCCCCACCCCCTCTTTCATTCTTCGAGCTGCGCCGCAGAGCCTGCTGGCCTAATCAGTTACAACTGTGACTCTCTCTCCTCCACGGCTCAGCTCAACTTCCAAACTCCCAGGAACACACCCCCCCACCCCTCGGTTACCGCGGCAACGGCTCCCTGTACAACAGCCTTTCGGATACAAACACTGAATCAGTGAGAGACAGGAGGTCAAAGCCAGCACTGACTTAATTTCAAACACTGTTGTGGAAAATGACTAAAATGATTCACACTCTGTTGTTAAGGTGATCTCTTCATAAGCTGTTTAGTGATACCAAGGAAACCCTTCGACACCATATTTTTTATGAAAAGTGTGCATAATTGTCTGGTCACAATTGATCAGAACTATATCATTTTCTGAAACCTCAAATTTGCATTTATTAAAATACAAAAGTAGAAGTCTAGAGATATAAAGTTGAGGGGAATATATATATAATTAGTATTTGAGATTCTGATGGGTACATGGAACTTTGCTCTTCTGAGCAACAGCAGGCTTAAATACAAGAGCCTATAAAAATAATTCCATCTAAATAAAATAAACACTTTTGCCAGAAATGCTGCTTAAAGCACTTCTAATGGAGATCCCACTCAAAGGTCGTCCTTTCTTTGCAACCCCAAATGTGAGCTCGGACAGTGAACTGGACGCTGAACTCTAAAACAGAGCACGTTGGCGACGGGAGGCTTACCGCTGGTCACCACAGTGCCGTCCTTCCCCTGGGTGAAGACCACGATGCGCTGCCTCCGCTTGTTCACTTTGGGCAGACTCTGGGCCTTCCTCGCAATCTCCTCAATGTCCTCGGTCTGCAGCAAGAGGACAACACAGGCCCGTCACTTTAACACGCAGGAGGAGGAGAAGGCGGGGTCCCGGACGTCAGGGGAGAACACACGCCCACGGGGTCGAGAGGTTCCAGCTGGACTTCGCCCTCCAGAGCACCCAGATATCGCGCAGAAGCGCGGCAACAGCAATGCGGCAAAAGAAAGAGAAAGCGCTTCATCGCCACCAGGGAGATGACGTGGACTTACTGGAAGTCATGTTAGGGTTCGTGAAGGTTTGCCACTTAAAAACCTTAAATGGGTGGATGCTGGATTCAGGTGGATGCTGCACATTGGTGGTGGTGGAGGGGAGTCCCCATTACCTGTAAAGCGCTTTGAGTGGAGTGTCCAGAAAAGCGCTATATAAGTGTAAGCAATTATTATTATTATTATTATTAAAAGAAACTTAAAAACCCAACAAGAGATCATCTCCGACCCCAGTGGTTCCTTCATAAAATGACCTTCTATTTAGATCAACAGAGAAAATAAAGATGAGGAAAGAATGATGAGCAGAAGTCAGATTTAAAAGTCTAAATTTATGCAAAGCTCTCTCCTCTCCAGAGGAGTGGTAACAGCACTGCACACTGTCCCACTGGGCTCGGTCTGGGCAGGCAGCAGATGTCCAGTTGTGCCCCAGGCAAGCTTTTGACCTGCACGCTCCCCGGCACAGAGAGCAGAGCAAAATGATCTTAGTCATCTCCGACCTGTCTGAGTTGACATCAATTTCTCCTTTGTTATTTTACTAAAGAATAACATGCCTTTTTTTAGAAAAAAAAAAAACCTCGAGTTATCAAAAGACAGCAAGAAAGAACAAGGAATATGGAGCAGTAGGATCTTGGAGTCAAATCAGAGGCCACTGTTTCAGTTCTGAATATCCTGTGAATAGGCCACACATCTGTGCAACCTAAACATCACACCATCCAGCTGTCAGAACAGAAGGGGAGGGACGGTTTGGCCTTTCTGACTTTTTCCTCACTTTCCCCATTCAGAGTAAGCTAAAGCCTGAATCTGGATCTGTGGTATAAGCCCGGGCTGAGCCTCGGTCACTGTTCCACTGCCAGCCGAAAGCTGTTACTTTTTCCATTAACACAGTTCCCAGCTGCTGATAGGTTACTTTTAAAAGAGCTCTGGACTGGACCAAAAAGAGCTTCCAGCTGCTCTTCTATTGCCCCCCCCCCCAAATACACACACACACCTTTAAGTTTCTCTTGTAATTGATCTGAAAATTCCTGAGCTTCGAAATGAGCTGTGTTTTCAGACTGCTGTGCTCAGACATGTAGCTGCCTGGAACACTAACACAGCATCTCTTCTGAATGGAGAGATAGTGTGACCAGCTGTGCTGGGAATTAGGCTGTTTGAAGAGGATTTCATTAAGACAAACAGAATAAGGTGCTGTTGTTTTGAAATAAAAATAGAAAGCAACTTGGAGGAGCAAGTAAACAATCACTTTTCTGAAAAACATCCCAGCATGTCAACACACCATGACTGCTAGGTATTTTTCACAGGATATTCAGTTTCACATTAATAGGTCTCTTCCCTTTTGTGTCCTCTTTTAAACCCTTTGAAGAAGCAAGGCGTCATGCGGAAGGTGTGTGGGAAGACACACCCATCGCAACAAGCACAGGACAAACAGAGCTCTGGAGGACAAGAGACGAGGTCAGGCACGGAGACATAGGCTCACAATTAGTCTGACACAACAGAGAGCAGCACAGAAGTACCTGACCCTGCATACTAGAAAAACTCTGGGATCAAGACGATTTCCAGATGGCTTATCATCATACCTGGGCAATAGTACTTTTTAAACATTTATTTTACTGCTAATCATCTGAAAATATCTGAAAATGGCATTGATATTGGGTTTATGTCCCTGGCCTCTCCTGTCCAATGGCACTAAAGAAGACCCAAAGGGGTATTCCTGAACAGCAGAAAAAAACCTTCTCACACTAACAAATACAACAGTTAACAACATATAACAAATATGAAAACAGTTACGGTACATACCGACATCTTCGACAGAAAGGAAATCGAACACATTCATTCTAATTTATCTTTATAGATGTTCTTTAACAACACACACTTACAAGACACACAGAAAGATTCCTGCAAGATTCCTCCAGAGTCCGAACAAAACACACACAATAACACTCAGCTAATTCCAAACACCTTTTAACAGTGAGTGATGGAAAGATTTTCGTTAAAAGCAACAAAGGAGGGTAGCATTACCAAGAACACAAGGGGCTTGTAGATCAGCTTGAAATACGCATGTAGCCTCCTAACCAAACATTCATTTAAATAGCAGATGCAGTGCAAGAATTTAAAGACTTCAAGAGCGCAGAAATCTGTCTCTCATTTAATTAACTTTGTAGGTAAACTTACTAGGCGCTTAAATTATTATTAGTGTGAATAGTAAAATCTCACAAATTGTTTGCAGTTGCGGAGGACTGGTATCCCTTAATGAATTACGATGTATCTATCTACCAGTTACAGCACAAGAGGAGTGCTGTGTTTTGGGAATCAGGCTTTACCGTCATCACAGTAACATTTCTAGAGAGCAAAGAGATTGGGAGGAACAAACCCTGATATCTGCCCATTCGTAGTCACGAATATCTCTGCACCACACGGTATCCTGCTGCAAAGGCATGTGAGCTTGGGGACCGCAGGCCTCTCCAGTATGCTCCGCTTTGATCCAAACCCACCTGTCAGTGTTACTTCCTAATTAACCCATCAAAAAAACATCACAAGCAGGTGGAATGTCTGGATCGGTTTTCCCGCACTTGCATGAAGGAAACGACTCATTTCAGCTTGCTCAGTGGAATGGCTAAAAATACAGACAGGGCTCTCCCCTCTCTGATATGCTGCTGCAAGGAGCGTTCCGACATCTCACACAACAACAGGAACAAGTCTCCGTCATCTGTGCTGGCTGGATATTGAACGGCGCCGTGCTCCAGCCAAAGGGCGCGATCTCTAAACGCTTCCCAAACATGTCCTCTAATCAGCCTTAAAAGGTTTAGTGTTCTTGGGAAAAAAGCGGTGTGAGACTCTCTAAGTAAGTGCTAATGGAAAGGTTAATACTGTGGTGGTTAGCAGGCAACAGCAAAAGCAATTTGTCACTGTGACTGAATTTAAACCAGGCGCAGTCAAGTCTGTAGCCCAAGGGTGCAATAAAAATACAGAACGGGGGGCTTAATCAACAGTTTCCCCTTTTTATCGCCATGGTATGGCAAGATCACAGGCATCCCTGCTACTTGTTTATTTCTTGTAGCCTTTTTGCAACTCTGTATTCATCAACCAATATTTGATCTACACATCTTAACTTTTTATTGTTTGCATTTTATTTTCTATAAAGCGACCTTGATAACGATACCATCAGCACAAAAATTACATTTAACTGTTTTTGTTAACAGAACCTGGTCTCTCTCCAACAAACAAAACTATATTTCCCAACCCGATAAGCCAGTGTTTAAGTTGAACACAAAACTAAAGCACAGAAAAAGTAGATTTTGACAACAGGCCAGATTAGGTTACAGGTTTTATAGTTTCTGAAATTCAGATGCAAAAAGGAGCTTTTTTAGTCAGTTTGTTTTTGTGTGAAGTTTATTCTATGTAATTAAAGAATTCCATAACTTTAGTTTTACGCTAAAGCATATGAAAGAAAGTAATTGCTATAGATAGTGGACAAAAAATTGGCAATACCAGGGTAAATCAGGAAAACCTAGTACGTTGAAGGCAAGGACTACCAAACAGGTGTGGCCCACTCAATAACTAAACAAATAACATCCCAACATGCTTAGGGTTATATACAAAAATGCAGGATAGGCCTGATTGCCTGTAATTATGGACAGCATAGCTTTATGCGGAGACCTCAGTGACTCTGAAACAAGGGTGATAGTCTGCCAGGTACTTCAGGGAACAAGACAGCTCAGAATTCTGATGTTTCTTGAGTAATGATGTGAAAAACACCAAGGGAAAGACATCAGCAAAGGGTAAAAGTGGATGGAAGTGCATAGTCCAGCACTATGATATCTGTGCATTAACTCAAAGTCCAAGGGAAAGCAGGAGAGCAACTTTGTTCTTAACTAATGGACAAGCGCATTCATGGAGCCGACATAAAGAATTCTGCACCTCTTAATGCTGTAGGACGCATTTTCGTAGTACGACTCATTGCTGTTTAATGGTACTGAGTGATCATCTTCACCCCATGTTGCTGTATTTCATTCCTATGAGCAGGGGTGTCTTCCAGGCACAGAGCCCACGTGGTTGCCCAATGGTTTGATGAGCATGGCGCTGCTTGGTCACCAGATCTGAACCCAATCGAGTATTCATGCGATCTCCGGAACGATGCCCAAAACTATGTTTTTCTGGCTCCATCAAACAGACATAAGCTGACTTTTTCATGGAAAGTCCTGCAGAATTATAGATGCTGGTAGACTCTAGGCCACTGTTCATATAGGCCAGAGTGACCACACAACAAACTATGAAATTACTTTAAATTAGTCTTTTCTTTCCTTCTACCTGTATCAAATGCATTAGATAGTCTAAAGGGCCTCCACCGGTTTGTGATCTTATGTAACGGGCATATGACTGAGCAATATAACTGATTGTACACAACCAGTAGATTGAAAAAATGGGTGGCTATATCATCAAGTTCCCTGGCCTTCAGAATTCTACTGCACATGAGCTGGAATTCATAAGCATAATGAATAGAGGTAGGATGACAAGCTCCAGATACTATAAAAATAATAAAACATTCTAATGATCCTATCCTTTCAATAGGTCTGGTTTTGATGCAGCATTAATAATTGAAACAGAACACCCATCCATCCATCATTCGTTTTCTTACCGCTGTATCCAATACATGGTTGTTGGGGAGCCAGAGCCTATCCCAGCAAGCAACTGGCACCAGGCAGGGTACACTTTGTATGGGTTGCTAGTAAGTCACAGAAGTGCGCAAAATCAACAACAAAGAATTCCAAAATTTCACTGAATTAACTTTGCCATCAAAGCAACCTACCAATTTCCAATTTATAATTACTTCTCTGAATTTAAATCAGGAATGAGCCCTAAGGTTTTTAAAATCTTGTCCTTTTTTTTCTACACTGTGGATACTTCAAACAAAAAAGACATTTACAGTTCCTGAAGGTGACAACAACTCTGTTAAACTCTACTTATGAAGGGTATTAAATCTCTTTGATAATAAGCTATGAACAAACACTCCAGCTTTATCAGGGTGTCAAATTCTGCTCAGCAAAAGTGTGTCTTTATTAAATCTAGCAAAGAACTGATCTTCTGGTGTAACCTGTTTATGAAACAGCACCAAGAAAATATTAAATTCCAACTAATCTGTACCTTACAGCATCTATGTCTATTTAAAAGACACAACTGAATATTCAATTGTATAGGGAGCTGGATATAATGATGGTTTTAAAAAGAAAAATAATGTAAATTGGTGTAGTAACAATTAACCACTTTTACTGAGCTCCGGAGAATGAAAACAGGTTGACTTGTTTTAGGCCTTAGTGTGTTATTGCCTTCAGAGACTATAAAAATAGAGAAAGCTTAATGAATGAACAGAAGACTTTTACACGTTATACTTAGGACTGGTTTACACACAGGAATTTGTCATGTTACCAAAAGCAGTGAGTCAGTGATGTTCAGGGTCTGGGGGTGAGCAGATTGATTTTTCACATTTCAAAGACATTCTCTGTCCTGTCAGGAAAGTTGCTTAATTCTCCATTAAATCAGCCTGACTCAACTTTATTAATCACAGAATCTTATCATGAGGAAAGCGCCTGTGTTGTAAATTGCAGGTTGCTATCACGGCGCTGAAATAATACAGCCCAAGGACTCTCCAGTGTAATTAAGATACGAAACACAGTACCAGTGGTGCTGAATTTTAAGGAGGTAAGTAAAACGTCTTTTGAGAGCGAGGAGGGCATTCAGAGGATACGAATGGCTGCTACACAGTACGCATGAGTAACTTCATACCAAAACAAACTGGGGTGTCAGTGTGAGTACCAGCTGGGAACATCAGCTGGCCTTCGTTAGTGGTCCAATTTAGATTGGTGCGCACAAGCAGGAACAGCATAAGCTTTCTCTCTTGACCCCTCAGACCCCTGAGAGCCCCAGGTGACCACTCCATAACCCTGCTCAACTGAGTAAGCAGGCAGAACACTCAAGCAGCCCGATTACACTTGATTCATATGCTTCTGAAATGATTTTTGAAAGAGAAGATTTTTCTCCTATTTTACAGCTTATAGATCCTGTACCTTAAAACTTGAAAAATAATTATTACAAAATCTTAAATGCATCATTCGGTAAAATACCACTGGTGAATCTGAAGGCAACAGTGTCATTTCTCAGCCTGGTTCTGACAGTGTGAAGTAACATAACCAAGTTTCTGATACAGGCACGCTGATAACTCTGTCTAAAATGATAAAACTGTTTCAACTATTATACCCAACACTCCTTCCAAGTCCGTGACCTTTTATCTAGAACTGTATCGCATTGAAATAACAACAGAAGGAATGTCTTTTCTACAGCTGACAGAAACATGCTAAAATCAGCTCTACCTTTATTCTGGAAAACATTCCCTTTTGTTCTGGCATATTTTATGGGCGAACATCCACTCAATTGTTATTTACAGAATCTTTAAACCACAGGTGGCAGTAATTCAGTTATTAAAATGGTTTAATAGTTTACAATTTAGTCTTGTATCAGCCTCCGCTGCAGCAGACAATCCTCCTGGAGTGTAATGAAGTTAATGAGGTAGCTTTTTAACTAAGCAACCTGACAGGCCCTGGATGCGCAGAGGCAGCTTGACACAATGCCCAACTTCTCAGCTTCCCAAGAGGCTTTTCAAAATTCAATACATAACATCTGTAGGCGATGTTGGGTACAGACCTAGCAGAATGCGTCATAACACCGAGCTGGCTGAACAAAGAAACCATGACGACTGCCAGGTTTCCATGGCAACCGCTGCAAGGCCCACAGAGTATAATAGCACATCAATCACTGTCCAAAAGAACTTCATTATCAGCAAAAATAATCCTTTAGGATCTGTTTAGCGTGGCATTGTCGGTCAACTCACCTCAAAGCCTTGTTCTCTTGCAAAAGTGGCAGCCTCCTGAAATAAAACACAACGGAACAGTTAATTACAGAGCTGATGATAGTGGAGGAAATCACAATTTAGGCGTACAGACATCTCACTTTCTTCAGTCACTTATCTCAAGCTGTGTGCCACTTCGGAGATTAAGTAGCATGAACCAATTCTGCTTTGTTTACCTTTCAATTAGTATTCTGAAGGCCTGCACCTGCTCCTGAGCATCTGCCCACTGTTCTTAACTTGTAGCAGAGGCATTATAAAACAACAGCATATCAGAATTTATCAAAGGTCTCAGGAACAACGCAACAATGTCCTGGGTTGTCACCTAATGTACTACTGGCAGAAAGAGAAACAACAGATATTCAACACTAAAAGAAAAAGAAAAATTGCGGTATTAACCACGACAATGACTGACAAGTATTTCTTTTTTTTTTCCTTTCAGCTGCGCTGACACTGTTTTAAATGAAGAAGGACACAACAACACAGGTCCTCCAAGATGATTTCGCTTTAGGACATTTCGATCAATTTCGCGAGATTCTGGGGATCCCCTGCCTACAACTGGAACAGCGTCTCGAGCAAGGCTCTTAAACACACCGCTGCTGACCCGGCAGGGTGAAAGAGGTTGATGCGATGATGCTAAATGATCCAATTATGTCAGAAAGGTCTTGCACTTTGCTCTCCAGTGCAGCCCTGGGGAAAGGCTGACAGTGTGGCCCTTTAGGAAAAAGAACAATAGAGCGATCCAGTCCCGGTCCCCGGGGCACCCTCACCCTCGCCCTGCCCCGCACGGCTCAGCTCACTCATCTGCCACGCCAGGGACAGAGCCAGGCCGATCTCTAGGCGGCAGGGGTGTCCAGACCCAGCTGGGATGCCTGGCACTGCTGCGCTCCGCCTTTTTTTCTTTCTTGTTATTGATCTTTTTCTTTCGCGAGGTATCTATCATTCCTGACAGGCTCCACTTGTCAGCTGCAGTTCGCCACCTCCCGTGCAGGGGCCCACCCACCTCACCAAGGAATTAGGCCCCCCGACAAACAAATTAAGACAGGAAAGACATTTTTCTCTTCAAGTCTGCGTAAAGCCTTCGGTGGGAGACGAAGTTTGGCTTGGCAATAAATAACCAAACAAATTCTGTTGCCAAACAAGGGAAAACAAAATGCTGTGAAACTCCATCAATTCCCATAAAAAAACACAGACAGAAAGGTGTTTAACAATATTTGTCAGTTTAACCATTACGACCGGTACCAAAGTAAGTTCAATTCTAATATAAATGTCACTGTAGGAACAGGTTTCTACTACAGTAACATCTGTGTCCCTCTGAGTGAGGGAGGCGGACACTTCCGAACATCTGCGCAGCAATAATGGAAACACTGAAGCTCAAATACGGCAGGGAAAGGGAAACACAAGACAAACAGCCCCAACAGCAAGAGCCACAGTTTGTTTTCTTTAAAAGAAAACTGTGTCTCCTAAAGGAATAACTTTTGACTGCACAAAGGACTGTAATAGCTCCAGTTTATTAGGCACATAATTTATTAATTGTTCCTGGAGTGGTCATGTCTCTGAAGGACTCGGTGTCCCTCCAGTACAGTGTGTAATACATTACTGCACTGCAGGGATGTTAGTAGGTGTCATCGGGGAGAACAACACCTGGATAATACCATCTCTTCAGATGTGCGCTGCTAATTAATTTGAAGAGATCATTCAATTTATTTAAATCATATATTTAGTGTAATTAAATGTCTTAGCAGTTCTCACGTTGCAATCTTCTCCATGCAAACTTGGCAGTCTTTGATTTTTTCACCTCCTAATTATCTGGGTTCTCTGGTCAACATAGAAGGTAAAAGATAACAAGGAAGGCTCTGAATATCAACTCTCTACAGACTAGGAAGCCTGTATTTAATAGAAGGCTATCGGAATGTACGAGATGCTTCCACTGTCAGGGGCTCAATAAGGCACGGAGATATTTTTAGAGAGCTTAAGCTAATAATCCAAAGCCAACTAGGGAGGTGAGCTTGCCACTTCTCGCCAAGCAAAACTAAGTAAGCGCCATACACGTAATGCTGAGAGAGAGAGAGAGAGGGAAAAATTCAAAGTATCTCAAGTTATTCAGCTTCTATTTTTACCCAGGGGACAAAGAACAAGACAGAACTGAGAGCACTGGTTCTGTAAAGGACATTACAAATATTATTTCACAGAGTGGAGAGCAAACCTGGCAATGTTCAGGGAAAAAAAATAGAGTTTCCTAACCAGAAAAAAAAAGGCTAATTTAAACAGCCTTGATGTAAATATGTTTGTTTGACAAACCGATGCAGTTGGGAATATATTAAAAAAAGGAAATTTGCTTTGATTAGTGTTAGCACATATTTCTTGAAACAGAAAACCCCTTCAATAAAGATCCCTTATTTAAAGCACTGTAATTCTGGATTTCAAAAACAAAGGCAAAGAACATAAGCACCAGGTTTGTGGGAGTTATGTGTGATCAGGCACCCTAATATTTTTGTGCATATACTTGTTAAAGCAGGGTGAAGGCATTTTTACATTGTGTGAGTCTGGGAGAGTAGGGTGGCATCATGTGATAAAAAGGTTTCTAAAGCATGAACAATCCGTCACTGCCTAGCTTCTAGGAAATAATAAACAAATGAAAGTATACAATGGTAAGTTATGCTAAGAAAAAAGGCATTTCAGTGCCCCATTTACTCTCATCAGGTGATCTGAGCTCTGACTCCTCTGACACTCTCAGTGTCCATCTATAGATTTGCTTCATGCTTTGGTGGGAGTGGCCTTTACCGGAGGAGATCCCTTTTCTTGCTCTAAATTTTAATTTACCCTTTGTCTCGGAAGTGTCTTGGAGCTCTTTGGTGCAAATGGCAGATTTTCCACTTTTCTTCCTAACTGAGTTGTGGTCTTGTCTAAGACCCTACTGCAGGTGTAAGCCATTAACATTCCCCTCTGCTAGGTTTGGAATTCCTTTCTTGGGGTTTTGCTACTTTCCCCCAGAATCAGAGTTAATACACAGATATCACTTCACAACACAGAGCTCCACAGCTGTTTGAAATGGGATCCCACACCGCAAGTGAAGCTAAGAGCAGCCACATGTTGTGGATGCCTGTGTTTGCGACTGTGGTTCAGAGGTGACTCCGACAAGCCTCCATTAAAGAGTCAGTGATCAGGATGACATCCTAGCACCTCCAAGCACAACCACCTAGTACTTTCCATAACACCAATTATAGCCGCATTATCTGAAAATTCAATAATCTGTATTGTCTGAGTTAAATGATTTTTAACTGGGGAAATTATGCCACAGAATTCACAATTAGCTTCTCAAAAGGCTGCTAACTTCTCCCCAGTGGGAAGATGCTAAGAAAAAGCATGCATCTCTCTGTGGGTCAGACAGACTCCTCACTGCCCAGACTGCTGTAAAGTCTAGATTAGTCAACAAGCGGTTCCCTGGCCAGATACTTTGAACGCTATATTAAACCTCACCCGAAAGACCAAAGCTGCAACTGGCACTTCAAGACACAGTTTTTCAGTTTTTAAGAAACAGAAACTGTCAGACATCCTGAGTGAACGAGAATAAATAAAAACGCAGTATAACAGCAGCAATAATGCCTTGCCTTTGAACAGCATGCTTCAACCCTAAAGGACTGCAACGCACTTCATATACAGAACAGGGGATCTGCTTCACCCACCTCTGCAGTGAGGCCCCACCTGTGTAGCACACAAGAGCCACTCTGCTCCTGCAGCCCCACTGCACAGCAGATCAGGTGAAGCGAGAATTTGTGTCACCAGTAAAATTAAGAGAAATTAGAAAAAAATTAGACATGGGTTTGGAAATTATGGTGCAGAGGGAAGAGTGCCCCCTACTGGTCCACCAACACTGCTAACAGCAGCGATCTGGTTTGCTTTTGAGGTCTCCCATACCTGGTGGGATCCCAGCTGTCCCTATTGTCTGATTATGTACATCTCTCTCTTAAAGTAATGAGGTGTAAGCATATCGCTCATAACAGGAAAAATCTTATTAAAATGTTTCACAAAGACTATAAATCAAAGACTGAAACCCAGCTAATACAGTGGGTTAATAATACATGATAAGTGGAGAAGCATAACTTCCCCTGGCTGTTGCGAAATTAGCATTAGCTAGAGCAAGCTACCCCAGGTTGATGTTAATGGAGAAACTGAACTCTGTCTTTGACACAGGAGGTCTGGGGAGGTTAGACTGACACGTTATTTGCAGCAAGAGTAGCTTTCCTAGTCTTTCAGTGAGCTGCTGCATTTCGATTTGTGTGTAAAGACTAGACAGAAACCAAAGCGAACTGGACACAGAACAGCGCTATATGATGATCCGTTCTCTTGTCTTAACGTTTCACAGATTTCGAGGTTCTGTTCCTAGAATAGATTAAGTGTCACTCTGTGATTTAAAACTGCTCACCAACAGAGATTATAGGGAGTTTTAGTATTGGATGTTGTGCTATTCAGGAAAGGCCATTTTTCCCAGAACTCCACTGCCTGATGTTATTCGTGGAGAGCCTGCTCGTGGTTTGGACAAACGGTGGAGGAGGCTGGGTGAAGAGAGCTGGATCTGGGCTGATCACTACTGCTGTGTACTGCAGTGTATAAGCCATTACACATTCTAGCTCCACTGTGGGTTTCTGTCAACTAGGGCTCCAGGATGGTGTGCGTCTCAGGGTTGTGCTTTCCATTTCCGGCATGAGCAGGAGGCTGAATGTGAACCAGAGCAAACCCACATCCAAAGCACAGACGCCTGAAGTCAGAGGGGCAGCTGGGGGAATAAACTAGGGTATCTAGAGCGATCTTAAAGCAACGCTGTTCTGGTCAGTAGAGATCAGTGCAGTGTGTACAAGCTGGGCACTGAAAGGCCTTCCAGTGGCATCCTCTGTACACAAAGGGGCAAAGTTCCCTGACAGTGCTCTCTCTAGACACTCAGATAGTGCTTGCAAGGGAGTAATAAAAAAAAAACAAAAGCAACTTGATGGTATGTAATTAGAGCTAGTGAGCACAGCTTTTGAAATAAGGCCAAGAGTTTCAATTTGACTGGTGCTGGTAAAAAACAATCTGCTTGTTCTGAACTCTGCGGCGGAAGTCAGTGGAGGACTGTGAAGTGTTGCCCACAGCCCTGGAGATTTTCTAACCCACCCACAAGTGGCATGAGTACGGGACGAAGAAAAGCTTTAATTGAAAAAAAAAAAGATAATGCAGATCAAAACGAGGGCCTGCTCCCCAGCATGCCCCAAGCCTACAGGCTGGTTGGCGTGGCCGGACAGGTCCTGAGGCCAGAGCTCGGCTCACAGCAGCTCTGCACTGCGCAGGAAGCTGCCTGAGCCACACTCCCCATGGCTGGGCGTCTCCTTAAGCAGGTGATTATTGATATGATAATCTGTGTTTACAGGCTTTAGCCTTCCATCTGACAGTAGGAAGCTCAGAGGAGGAGAGATTAAGGAAATAAACAACCTACACTGAGGTTTTAGCGTTCCCCAGAGAATGCGGCATTTCTGTTCATGCATGACATGCGACAAAACAGCAAACCAAAGCTGAGACAAGGACTAGAAATCTCTTCTCAGGCTGAATTTATTTAAAGCAAAAATCCTTTGTTTACCAGAAGTGTTTAAAATTCCCTCCCCCGCGCACACACCAAATCATTTTTCTGTGTGCAATACCTGTGCTGTTCTCTATTGCTCCTACTCTGTGACTGAATAGGGAAGCACTTTGAGATCTTTTATTGTAAACTCCAGCAGATAAATCCCTGTTCCTATTGCAATATGCTCTACTGAGCTAACACTTGCAAACAAGCTTTTCACCCCTTTATATTAACCACACAGTCAGTAGAAATAGGTTAAGCATTTCAAACATAATTCTGAAGCAAACCTGAGGATCTGATATTGCCTGGTATAAAACAATACGAACTAGTAAAAACAGGCAGGCCAAGACCCCACAACTGAGTTTCACTCTTCCTCTTGGGCGAGCTGAGGAAAAGAGCAATCCAAATAATTGTCTTTAATCTAAAGTCAAAAGGTCTTTACTCAGCTCAGAATAAATCAAATAGCATCCAATACAGCATTACCTAAACTGTCCATACCCATGACACTCAAAAAATAAAAATGTCTGCAGTGGAAACTCTCTTTCTTCGTGGTGCTGATAGAGTTATTCAGGTTAAATAAATCAATCTTCTGAATGAGTTTTTCTGGTGCTTGGTTGGATGTCAGATTTTGTTAAGAATGAACTACCAAAAACGAGATGTCTTTCTCAGCCCTCCGATCTGGTGGTTTACTCTGCACTAACAAGACGACTTGCTCAGAGCAGCTTGCATGTGAGTGCTGACCCGACATCACAGAAGAACACTGCCAGTCTAAATAGCACTGTGGTCAGATGCCCTCACTAAAATGAGAAAGGCTTTGAACAAGCACCGTCATTACGTTGTTCAGAGGGTAGTAACATCTTTAAATATGTACCGCAACTATAAAATGCAAGCTTACAGTATCTGCAAACCCCCAACACAACAGCTGTCAAACAGAGATGAGGCTGTCAAAATGAAAGTCACACTAAAGTAACACTAAAGTCACACTAAAGAACCTAGTGATGACAATCTTAACCCCAGAAAACAGAACATATACTACATATAAACCTGAGCGCATGGTTCCGGCAGAAATGCACGTTGATAATGACTGGAAAAATGCTGGGCTCATGCATTAAATTAAATAAGCCTTTTACAGGTCCTGCTTGATGTTAAATAAGAGATCATGATACTGCAGTGCTGTCCCTGCCCTCCAACCTCCACCTCTGACACACTGGAATGTTTTTCAGCTCTGCTTGTTCAGATACAGGGTTAGAGCACTGCAGTCCCAACAATGTGAACACAAAAGATGGCATTAACAGTTTCAAAGTCTGTGCATGTTGAGCATGTCTGATGTGCGATGTCAAGGCAAACTAAAATGTTGTCTCATAGCAACCCAGCAGATTCACCTGAGCTGCAACAAGGGGGAGTTTCTCTCTTCCTGCACGACACAGATATGACACCCGCGCTGCCAGAGGCACCAGCTGGTCCTGGTTTATTCAGCTCTGGGCCTCAAACTGCAAATCTCACCTCAGCTCCCGGAAAGGCTGAAACCATGTTAAGGTCACCAAAGGGGAAGGAGCCGGTGTAAAAAGATGCAGCCCCGTTGCTAAGAAAAGATATTGCAGAGGGACAGTTTTAGGGGCTCAGTCTGTTTTCTGGTGTGACGCGTCCGCTGTCAGAAGCAATCGTGGCAACAGCTTGGTCACAATCCTCGGAAATCCCGAGCCCTTCTCAGCAGCAATCGCCCCTCTCACGAATCTCACCTCAAGGCACTGACACAGGGTCGGCTCACAACAGCACAGCTCCACAGACCATCTGCCAGGAGATCTGAAGTCCTTGGCAGCGTTAAAGAAAAAAATGCTGCCGCAAAATATCAAATTATACACAAAAAAGCCACTGGCTCATTCTGAAATTATAAGCAAAAACTGTATTTTTTTGCTCAAAACTAATAATGTCTCACTGCCTGTCAATTAAAAACACATGTAATATACTTTGGAATGGGATGGAATATTGTAACTGGCCACTGGGATCAAAAAGAACAGCCCTGCTTTGTTCCATGGGGTAGCAGGCACAACCTTCATCTGTGAACAGTGGGATGAGTACAGTCAAGTCAAATAAAGACCTGGAGTAAGGGATTGCTTTATGCCCCAATGAAGACAAATTCAATGACAAGATGAAAGTTTAACTTCTAAGTGCTTTTAATTAACTAGTCGTTTTAACACAAAAAAAAACGGAGACAGGGGCCAAGGTCGTATCTGTTGATGTGGCACGGACTGGCCCCTGCGCCAGCTGCAACACAGAAAAAGGAAACAGCTCTGATTTACAAAAGCCAGCATTCCCTTGGCTTCTGTTCAACAAACATGTGACAAATTCTGTGGAAAAAGAAAATATCCAGAATGCTCCGCTTAAAGGAAATACTTGGTATGATGCAATAAAAAAGCCACAATAATGTAGGTCATCAAAACACTAAATCATTCACTTCATGTGGGAACAACGGCCACTTCAAGAAACTGTGGTTTTGAATCAAATTCCAAATCGCTTCCTGCATTGCTCAATGGCCTGCAAATTTATTCACTTTACATGGTCTTCATCAGAAAAAGTAACAATCTCTAAGAAAGATTCATTTGCAAGCTGAAGCTGAAAGGCTTTTTTCAAATTAATCTGCTCTCAGTTTCTTTTATTTCATCACGCTACAGTACATTTAATAAAAGTGTTTTCTTAGAAGTGCTGAAAGCACGTCTCAAACAGGGCTTTGTTAAAACAGTAGTGGAGATACAAATCATTGATATGATATCATTTTATAAATAAGAGCTGCAGACTGTCTTATTGTTATGAAAACCATTTCCACTTCAACACAAAATAGGCTTCTTTTCCAATGACAGCTTTATTACAAAGGTTGGTTTTGTGAATTTATATGTTCCAATTCCTTCAAAATGCTCCCATTCCATAATTTCCACAGGGAAATGGTTATATATAGTTATACAACCAACACTGTCAACATCTAAATTTTGGGTGCTACTTAAAAGACAATTTGGGCACTAAGTGGCTACAATAAAGACCATCTGGGTGAAAAGAGATTTTTCTATCAGTAACATCAAAATTAATTGCTAGTTTTTGAAGTGAAAGGCTACATACCTGCTGTAACAAAGATGATTTGTAATTTCAAGGTAACAGAAAAACCAGACTTGTTGGCTCTTTAGCAATATCAATATAACTTTCAATTCATTCTCACAATGCACATATACACAATTCAAGAAAGAATCTAGAAATATCACAAAACCGGTGCTTTCTGTAAAATCAAATCCATGTATATACTGTATAGTTATATACAGTTTGCAAAACTGGATTTTATGGAAACAATGCCATACCTACTTCACGTCATAGTGCTTAGTTAAAACGTCAAAATGCTTCTGTATGTACTAGACAGGAACGAAGCATATCAGAATGCAAGTTGTCAGTCTCACTATGGAGTCAGTCTCACACCTGGCACCAGCACCCTCAACGTAACTGATCAAATTAAAGCTTTGCAGGCCGCCTTCGATCACAATTTGTCTGGTCTTTAACACTTGAAGTCTGGAGGACAGCACCGTTGGCAGGGGAGGAAATCAAATCAGGAACACAGTTGTCACAACATGCCTACCCCCACCCCCACCCCCCCACACAAACCTAGAGATGAGAGGATAAGAAATATCACATCGGTCTCTGAATTCCAACACATCACAGGCACTAGAGATGTGTAGGGGATCGAGCTGCACTGGTGTTAAACGTCTCATAGTCATTCTTACGACAGCCTGACATCCTGCACTCTCTCCCTGCTGTGAAAGAGGAGTGCTGGCCTCTGAGCCAGCAGAGTGTCTGCGGTATTGATCTGCTCCCACTCCAATACCTCCCTGCACATCCATCAGCACTTTCCTCCCAGGGAAAGAGATCAGCTCTCGACGCTTGTTAAGGCGCTCTCTGGGTTTATATTTCCCCGCACTGTAGAACTCGAGGACCTCCCTTAACCTCAACAAAGTGAAATGTTTTACGGCTCAATCAGAAGGATTTCCAGGACGTTCTGGTGGTGGAAGCTGACACTTGTGAGAGTGATCCCCCTCCTTGGGGTCTGGGCATGCTGGCCCAGAGACTCATTCAGACAAACATCTATCTCTCCAGCACAGTAAACAAACTATCATTCCAAGCACATGTAAAAGAGGCCAATATTTCAATGTGCCGATGACTAACACAAGGCAGTTAATGTTTAGGGAAATTAAATGATGCTAACAATACCCTTGATGATGAAAAAAACATAGTTCAAAAGATCAAAACAAGGGTGAATGTGTTTGAAAACGAATCTGAAACGCTCTGCATTGCATTGGTGGTGTCTATAGATATACTGTTCCCCTTTCATTGAAAGCTGAGAGCAAAGCTGTAGAAGATATATCTGCTTAAATGAAAGAAACACCACATGCAAAAAACACAATTATCCAACATTCAAGCATTTTCTCAATTACTTGACAATAAAAGCATTTTCTCCCACACATTCTCGTTAATAAAAGTATTATGGTTCACAAGCCCTTAAGGCAGAATCAGCTGGGCATGGAACAAACACTGCCGGGCTAATGTGTGAAACACTAGAAACCTCCTCAGAGAAGGCTTAACTGAGCTTTAGCCGGAAAAGCTGAGCCTAAAAGGAAAGTGCTAGTTTGTCAGATAGTAATCCAGCCTTCACATCTCTTTGTTCTAATGTGTGGAGCCCTCAATACGTTCCGATAACTACGAGAGGCACATCTCCCTCTTGCTGTGAGCACGCCGTCAGGGAAATTATCCACATGGGGCATGCAGTGCTTCGGAAAACATTCCCTGTAGCTGAGGGGTTCCTGACTGAACTTCGCATCACCCACACACAGCCAGCAGAAAGCACGCACTTTCCCACACGTCAGAAGGGATCAACAGCCAAGGGCTCTAGCACACTGACAACACATCCCACAAGTCTGGCGAACAAATAACCTTCATGTCGGACTGGATAAAATGGTGAGAAAGGGATTCTGAAACACACCCAAAGTACGTCCATGCAGGTTACACGAAACTCCTCAGTAGACCTGGGCCACTCAGTGTTCCCTGTTAGGATCTTTTGACATGAACCTCAGGCATGCAGAAGATACGATCAGCTTTGTTTCTTCAAAACACAATCAGCTCTGTGTCCTTCATTGTGTGGAAACAACAAGGAACAAGCTGATGTTCGTTTTGGAACGTCACTCAGCTTAAAGACAGTTCCTTCTTCTGGTGAGACTTCACGGGAAGAATGACAAGCTGCTTTTCAGTAGAAATCCCAGACTCTAAAGGCTCAAACTGCCTAATTCTTTTGTATAAACGTAAAAGAAACAATGAACAAACCTTCTTATGAGCTTGTCTACTGTATGTCAAATATAGTCAGAAAATTCTGAAAAGGGAATCCTGGGAAGGAGATATTGGCAGAACTAAAAGAAAGGCAATTTCAGTGTTATTCATGCTAAAGGGTTTAAAACAATTTACAGTACTAAAAGCAAATAATCGTGGCTTCTACAGTGGAGGGAAAAAAAAGCTGTTTCTGAAATGACTCCGCTCCCCTGGCCTGCCTGCAGCACTTTGATGGTTCTGTTTCTTTAGCGTTGGTTTCAAACACCTGTGCTAAATGGCCAGCCTATTGAATTGTCAATTCTAACGGAGCTATCCCATTTTAATATCTCCCCCAAGCACACATAAATAACCTCCTCCTGGGGGTCGATCCATTCAATCCATTCAACAAATCGCACTCCAAAGGGAGGAGAGGTGTGCTTCTGCGCGTGGGAGGTGTCGAGTGTCAGTGACGGGCTCTGAAGAAGAGAACTACGACACAGCTCCAGAAATGGCTTAGAGGCAGCTCCAGCTTATTCACAGCGAAGCTGCAGACAATCACTCTGTGGCTCTTTTTATGACAAGCGGAGAGGTTTAAATCATTTACCAACCTTGTGGCCGTCCGAGATAAAAAGCGCAGTTATTTAAAACGATCTGGATCGCAGTGGAATTAATCACTGCTTATACAACATCAGTCAGGGTGATTCATTCATTCCCAATTAATCTTGCCATTTATCTACATTGTCTGAGCTGCTGCAATACAAATTCATGAGTAATAACCAAATAATTTTCATTGTACAGTTTATCTTATGTGCTACAAATGACAAGCAAACTGTGTGTAATTTCTTTGGTTAATTCATTGCCATCTGGTTGCGGCACTAACGATTCTTCGCTCTTGCTTAATTAACTATGGCTATTAAATTTTCTGAAATGTTATGCCCTGAGTTTATGTCATGTAGTCAGAGCACAGCAGACAAGGACTCAATTAGACCAGCTCTGTTCTGAGGTTATTACAACGCATGTTTGCCAATTAACAAGAAAACAGACTGGTGTCAGAATGGAAGCTTTTGTCTGCTATTCATTTCCTAATTCCAGATCATAACTTCCTTTTTAATCAAAAATAAATCACTCTACTTACGACCTTCCTTCTTTCAATGTTTCAAACACAAACGCAACAAATCTCTATATACGGCATTTTTCAAAGCGGGTTCAAGTTGTCACACAGAAAAGAAGAGCTGGCAGCGTGTGTTTACACAGACAGGCCTCAGCTTAGAGTGAGTACCGGAGTGAGGAGGTACAGAGCTACACGCTGTCAAGCATCTGCAGATATTTCCACTTCATCTTGTTAAAAGCACCTCCATTATCTTCAATCAATCCACCAGGCATGTTTACTGCCAACTACATTGATACTATAAGTGCACTTTCAGATGTGGGGAGAAAAAAGCTTATGCACGGCCATGGGGTACGATACAGACGTTAAGCAACATCAGAATCTGTCTTAGTGGATTAATAGAGGAATGTTCTCGGAACATGATGTGCAAACTCCGAGTGTGTAAACATCCATAGACTCTCCCAGGTATTCCACGATTTCCTGCTGTGTCCTCTAGAACTTTCTGTGTAGACTAGATTACGATGAGCTCAAGTTCCGTTAAGGATTACTGGGCTCGAATTAACAAGACAAGTTTTATTTGTTTTTATTTAAAATCCTGACAATGAGCTACACCCGAGGATCACTGAAATCCATATGCTGTGGGAAAATGCCAGATTTGCCGTTACTGCGGAGAATTTGTGGATTTCAAAAAGTGTGAAAGAAATCCCATGTGTACCTGAATATCAGCGATTTAATTTTACTGGAGGTGGTGCAGTCTCTTTGGCATTGTGCTCTTGCTGTTTTGGAGAGTAAGAATCCAGTCATCAGGCACTCACAGTTCTGGGTCAGTGTTAGTACTAAGGCTGCTGCCACTGAGAGGGTGGCTGATTTGCAGAATGGACCTGTAGCTGAGAGTCAGTAACTGCCTCTTCAAACAAACATTAAAGCTACACAATCAAAGAAGACTGTGCATCTCTCTCCACGTGTCATTGGAAGAGTTTCAGTCTTGTCTGAAAGGCTTTAATGGGACACATGAGCCTTCGTTACCTTACAGCCTCAAGCTGAGACTGTCTAATTGACTTGTTGAGTCTGTCAGGATCTCAGGATCCATGCCTGAGCTGTGTGGTAAGAGTGACATCTTAAGTAACACCTTTAGACATTTCTGACATGAAGATTTTCCTTTCACATGATGAGAAAACATTGAGTCCGTGATTCTGTGACTTAGTCTATGCACCTTGCAGCAGTACAAGTACTCACTTGTGCTCGGAATCAACATTCTTGGAAAAACTTGAAATGCATTGGTGATTCCTCCCATGTGCTCCGAGTGTATTTAATGTGGCTTGCAAGACATTCCCCAAATTAGACCTTTACCACACAGTGCTTGCTTGTGGATAAAACACTGCAGCTCCACTGGCCTCTCAGCACTGCGCCAATCATCCTCCTTGCACAGCGACTGATCAGCTCAGTCTTACTCCCTGCCATGTGCATGGCGCCTCCTGTCAGCACTGAGGGAAGATGACTCCAACAAGCCAAGTTCTTCAGTGCTCTGAGAATGTTTCAGCCGTAGTCCTCTCATGCAGTGTCTGTAGTATCATCAGTTTCTGTTATTCTCAATACCTTATATATCAGTATATCCCCCAAACAAAACTCAACAGGTGAGCACACTCAGTTATATTATTGCTACATCCAAACCTACAGAAATATTTTCAGAAACGTCATCTTTCCCCAGCTCCCACAGTTGTGCACACTGCATTATGTTCAAGATATGCAAGATACGGCGGTCCACTAATAAGAACATGCGATAGTATCATGACACGAGTCTGCATTAAACTTGACTTTGCTAGTTCTGATTCCCAGTCCTAAAACTCCACTAATTACAAAACAAAGCTTGAGCTTCATTTTTCCGCACTGCACAGCCACTGAGTTTTGCCTCATCAAGTCCTCAAACGGTTTTGGAGCCTCACATTATAGTTTCCCAGATGATATGTGTGTATATTGTCATACCTAGCCTAAATCTGACACTGAAGTGGAGAGTGGATAACAAAGAATAGATAACAGTCCATGGCACTCTCCTCCCTTCCCTACCACTCTCCTCCCTTCCTTACCGCACTCTCCTCCCTTCCCTACCACTCTCCTCCCTTCCCTACCACTCTCCTCCCTTCCTTACCGCACTCTCCTCCCTTCCCTACCGCACTTTCCTCCTTTCCCTACCGCACTTTCCTCCTTTCCCTACCACTCTCCTCCCTTCCCTACCGAACTCTCCTCCCTTCCCTACCGCACTCTCCTCCCTTCCCTACCACTCTCTTCCCTTCCTTACCGCACTCTCCTCCCTTCCCTACCGCACTCTCCTCCCTTCCCTACCGCACTCTCCTCCCTTCCCTACCGCACTCTCCTCCCTTCCCTACCACTCTCCTCCCTTCCCTACCACTCTCCTCCCTTCCCTACCGCACTCTCCTCCCTTCCCTACCGCACTCTCCTCCCTTCCCTACCGCACTCTCCTCCTTTCCCTACCACTCTCCTCCCTTCCCTACCACTCTCCTCCCTTCCTTAGCGCACTCTCCTCCCTTCCCTACCACTCTCCTCCCTTCCTTACCGCACTCTCCTCCCTTCCCTACCACTCTCCTCCCTTCCCTACCGCACTCTCCTCCCTTCCCTATCACACTCTCCTCCCTTCCCTATCACACTCCACTCCTGCAGTGTGCTGCCCTGCGCCTCTACTCTCTAGCCTGGGTGCCCAATCTGTTTATTCTACTAACCCAGAGCAGCCACACACAGCAAGACCTGACCTCCGCCCAAGATATCGATCAGACATCCTTCAGAAAAGAAGTAAATAAGCAAAACAAGTAGAAAATGTCAAAACAAATTGTTCCAGTATTTTTTTGGTAATTTGATTTTTTCCTACCCGCTGGAAGCCAAAGAGAATTTCAGAAAAATGAAAAGACCAGGGTTACTTGATAACCTTCTCACAGTTGAGTCTACAATGACATTTATTAAAAATTTGCTCAAATAAATAAAACTGACAAGCCTCCCTTGTTTGTGAAAAATAAAGACACGCTAGAAGAAAGACCCTTGAGAGTTCTTCAGAGGACCAGATGCTGAAGAAGGTAATTGCTCAAATTTGTTTTGGTACCCAGAATGTTCTTAGTGAAACATCAATCATAAGTTCTGATCAAATTAAACCGTCTCACCGTTTCATTTCCAAACAAGATGTCAACATACGGCATGACCTTCATCATGGGCTCCTTGTAGAACTGGCTGATAAATGGAGCCGACAGATTCAAGCCAAAGATCTTGTTGTTTTCAGAAGCGTGCTTTGCTACCTTCAGCACAGATTCTGGGGACACCGTGAGGAAGAAACCCTGAAAGCAAAGAAACAGAGAGGAAAACAGTGAGCATTACCAGCAGCAAGTTGAGGCCACAGCCAAGGACCAGCTCTGGCCAATCATCCTCCACATTTCCAGGGCTCATCTGGGAGATCTCTCCTTTAAAAAAGGACTACATGCTTTTTACAGCCTTACACAGAAACCTGTAGTCACCAAGATGTTTGCTTCATAACAATAATTTAACATTCAGAGCATGATTTCATTTTTCTCTTTAAGTCACATAGTAAATTCCAGAAATAATTAGGTTTGATCACATTGAGGTTCTGAAAAACCACAAAATGGTGGAATGGAGCAGTGGCTGGGGCTCTGAACTTATAACTAGAGGTTTGTTGTGTTCAGTCCTCAGATGGGCTGTACCCACACTGTTCACAAGTTATACAAATGTAAGACACTTTGAACAAAAGCACCAGCCCCATAAATTAATACTAACTGAAAATAATGAAAGAGGGAACCATTAGAAACCAATTCACATGAGAACAGAAGACAGGTTGCTGGCCTCTGATCCCCCTTGTAATACCATTAATCTTCCTGTTTTCGTTGTTTCAAATAAAAAACAAAAAGCCCATAAAATGATGTACACCAGCCTGTTAAAGCAAACAACTAAAGGAATGTTCTCTTCACGCAATTAAAAATGTTCCCATCTAGAAGCCGAATTAAAGAGCTAAGGCAGTGTTTCTCTCTGGTCAGTCAGCAGTGCTGCAGAGTGGGAAGATGGAAACCTGGGATTGGCGTTCTGCCGTGGCCAGAGGACCTGCTCTCTGGACTGTGTGTGAGGTCACAAAACACCTCCATTTTGACTCGAGACCTGAAACCAAAAGCTACTGCCAACTTCACAAAAGGTTTTTTTTTTGTAATACACAAACTGTTTTCTCATCCCAGTTGCTTAAAGTAATTACCCGGTGCTGAAAGAAAATAACTCCATACACGCATACAGTATTTAGGATAATAATGACTTGTACTTTTTATAAGTGGCTCTAAGAGAGCTCTCAAAGAAACACCACCCTCTGGAACTGGCAGAACAAAACACCCTTCGATTCAGACGCCACTAATGGCATAACAAAGGCTACACAACGTAGCAGGTATTCTTTGCAGCATGGGAACTGTAAAACACATGATTAACCATGGGCAGTAAAATATATTCTACTTTTTAATCTGTTACTAATTGGCTCTTTTCAATCAGTGGAAGTAGTTAAAAAATTCAAGTCTTGCATATAAATATTGCTGAAGTGCATGGCATTTATCACATCTAACAACAACAACCAGAGTTTTCAGTAACAAAGGGCATATTCACAAACCTTTAGATTCTGCATGTTTACTTTTTGAATTTAACAAAAGCCTGTTTAAAACCAGAAAATTACTGCGTTTTTTAAATAGGTCAGTGCTGCTGTTCAGATAAAGGACTATTTTGTAAGGTTTCTCTGATAGTCAGAACCTTCACTGTCAGTAAATGGTCCTTTATTGACCCTGACATTTTCCTCTAAGAGGGTGCCAAAGTGTCAGGGAGAAGAAGATTGTTTTCAGACAGATATAGAGCTTTTGTTATTGAAGATAAACTCTTACTGCTCCCATGTTACTACCTCCAAAAGAACAAAGGGCTTCGTCTGGACCCCCGGAAATATTTCAAAGGGAGGAAAGATAACTGAAACTCTTGTACATTCTTTTAAAAACGGGGATACGGGATTAAAAAAAAATGTCACTTAAAAGAACTGTCTTTACCGTGATCCGCTCATCGGTTTTACAACCTTAACCTTGTAACGAAGCTAAGCTGCAGTAATGCCTGGCTTCTGGTCTTCAAAGAGTTGAAAAGAAGTTTTGAATACGACCCTCCTTCTCTTCCGTGAGCTACATCCTGACTTCTATGGAAGGTCTGACCATAAAACTCAGCCTCATGGACACAGGACTGCCTCCTAGCACCTACTGTGGACTGGGCAGAAGTGAGCCAGGAAAGACAGAGGGCTAACTGCTTTAAAGCAGTCTTGAATATTATTCTACCATGTTCATTTTACATTAGTAGGCCATCTGGGAGCCCTGCTTTATCCTCATGCAAATTTAATCACTGCTTTGGCAATAAAAACTCAGGGACCAATATTCTGAGGCATTTTCATACCTGAACTGTCACAGAATGAGCCACTGTCCCTCTGCCTGGATTCACAGCAGTGTCTGCATCATTACCACACTTGGGCTTTGATGCTGGGAGGTTTCAGTATGCTTTATTTTGGAATTATTGTGGCTTTTATGTTTGAGCGTTTGAAGTTACAAACATGCCTTGAGCTCCTCTTTTATGAAAACAAAGCAGGCCACTTGAAAAGTTTAAAGCTCAGTGACATCAGAGCTGACAGCACAGAGGTTCAGAGACGTGTGAAGGGGCAGGTTGTACCCAAATCTTAATTCTACATAATAGCAATTGCACAGCTGTTAAGTACAGGAATCAAGATGAAAACGATAAGGTCAAATTTCCCACAAACTGGTGTATAGAGTTTCCTGATACTACACATTGATCCGAATTTTTTATACTGTACATACACCACAGATTTTACTTGGACATTTCAGTCTGGTACCATTGATGGAAGCAACTGTTGTAAAAAAACATTCTGAGTGCTTGCATAGCAAGGAAGATCCGAGAAGATATATAAATATACATAGGAGGGGCTGAAGTGCTGCCCCCAGCTGGGAGGCACACAGCAGCCCCACTGCACAGCAGATGAGGTGGAGAAGAGAGAAATAATAATAAGCTTTACATAAAGGAAGGAACCCACTTCGTACATCGCCGAAGTGCAGCACCCATCTGGGAGATGACCATTACGTGACACTAGACCCGTTATACAGCATATTATGTGGAGAAGCAGAAATTACTTCATATCCATTATTCCATGAAGGGGGAAATTTAGGAAGGCCAGAACATACACTCTGGATAACACCTCTACTGTCAAGAAAAGAGTCATGGGACCTTTAATGACGAAGTAACAGTTATGAATAATGAACCTGGGTCACCAGAGCAGTCAGAGACGGTCACAACCTGGGTTTTACGTCTCATCTGAAGGAGGGCACCTCCTACAGCTGTGTCCCAGTTCACCACACTTAAGTATTGGTTTGGAAACTCTGTTTCCAACACCTACTGGTCCACCAGCACCACTTACAGCAGCTGCCTGGTTTCCTTATGCCAATACTAACCAGGCCTGCCTTACTGAGCATCTGAGTTCTGAACACATCATGCTATAATCAGGTGGAGCAGCTATACCAAATCTCTAGGATTCATTCTGCAGTCCATCAATAAATCAATACACACAAAAATATCACAACTGTTACTAGGCACTTTTCAAGCAGAATACATTTGCTATCGTAGTGCATTTTCCCTTTTAAATTCTGAGATATGCTTTAAGTCACTGAGGTACCAACACTGTCTCTCTTATTATTGCAAAGTCTAACTCATCTCAGCTCTCATCTATTTTTTTTTTCACTTTACAATGCATGGAATGAAGTCACGCCGCTAAAAATAAGATGACCATCTGAAGTGCAAAAAAACCCCACTGTTTTCGGAAGAACACAGAATATTATAATTCATACTGTATCTTAACTGGAGATTACAAGAGAAAATCTCTCCATGAGGATGTTTTGATTTGATCTTGCAGAAGTGTCGGTTCACAGATAATGATTCACAGTTAGAGCACGTCCACTGGAGTATTCCAAAAAGAAGATGGGTTTCCTCACGCTTGAATATAAACGAACACAAGGCTAAAGTAAGGCAATCAATATTATGACAGCAACTTAAACTGATTGGGGCTAATATCAGAAAAGGAACCATTGTCTCTGAGGAACACGTTTCTCACCCTTTTTTTTTAAATGTGTGAAATTGCGAAAGAGCTAACTACAGCTACAGCTACTACAGCAATTGACCACAGGAAGTTATAAAAGTAATAAAGGAAAATGGGAGAATTTAGTCCATGTTAAAGATTGTTTTTGATTAAATGCTCTTTTCACAGCGTTTTACAGAAAATCACCTATTTTTATTAAAAGAAACACATCTAAATTAAAATATTTAACAAATAAAGATCTAGTTCTAGAAAAGGCATCACAATATGAAGTTGGAAGGCAACTGTGACCAGCACAGTTTATTGCTGAGGGAGGAAAAAACATTTCATATGCACTACAAATTGAATTAATAATAGAAAATATATCCAGATATATTTTCATTATTGTATCTACAAAAAACACAGTAATCCTCTAGATGTTTGGATTGTGGATCTGGAACTAGCTACAGTACATAGCCGTTTGATTAAAGCTTCTTTCAAGAAACTGCTGGAAGCTAAACAAGCCAAAAAGTCTGCTCTTGTCTGTAAAGCATTATGTTTAAAAATGCCTGGGATATTATTTGGAGTAAACTCACTAAATTTCCAGCACTACTGACTGTCAGTGAAGAATAGGGATGGGTAGCATGATGTTTGCAGCCCACTGAAATCCCAGATTTTCAGCAGGACTGTCTTCAGGGGAGCTTCTGCCGAGTATAATGTTATGTGGGCCTGAGCTGTCTGCTCTCCTGGTTCTGTCTCGGTCTGTCTAGAGGTTGCCTGGCAGATCCCAACAGGACAGGTAAGCCTCTCTTGCCCCTCAAGCTCAGCCATTCACTGCCCATCACCAAGGCTCTGTGAGTCTCTGCACTGGAGGGGGAGGGGTCCTGCAGTTTTGGAAAATGAAATATATACAGCATATACACTACGCGAATAACCAGAAATCTGCAGGGAATTAACTTGTTTATACAGAGTTTAAACAAACCTTCAGATCTATTCTCCAGCAGGATTTTATTTCTTCTGTCTAATAAATGTTTTCCACATTGCCAGTGCCTAACGTTTCTATTAAACACTTGCTAATGTAGATTTCCATGCCTAATTAACTTCACCCACATCTATGGTGACAGACAAACATAGGATGGACATTTCCAACACAGAGGGCTTAGTAAATTAGTTAATGGGAATTCTGGATTGAGGACAGACAGTGTTATTATCCTTCTTTATCTTGCAGAACAGAATGGAGGTGGATCAATATCTTACTTAGAGGGCTGTTTGATACCTCAGTCTTGAGTCCTCATCTTTCCAAGAGGTCAGCTCCATCACAAATCTGGTTTAACATGCCTGTTAAACACTAGATTACCTAATAGAAATACTGTACATATTTAATGTGGCAGACACATTTTAGCAGTTCTCTTTCCAAATAAGGGAAATATTCAAGGCAGCACATTGCAAATACTAATGCCAGCTGCAAAACAGGAGTGGTCAGAAATTTCATTTGGATCTTTTAGGTCCAGCAGGCATGAAGATGCAGGTATGTCATTTAAGTAAGGAGATGACTCTGCTTTTGTGTTCTATTTGCAAAACTAAATGGAGTATCAGCTTGTCTCACAAGGCTAACCCTCCTGAATATACTTTTCTATTTTGACTTTTAGGGTGCTAGGTTATATATACACACACACATTAGAAACAGGTCCAGTTGGTTTTACTTATCTGTGAGTTCAATTAAGCCAGTAAAACAGACAATAAATACTCCTGGTTCAAAGAAAAGGTGCCTCAATTGACATACCACAGGATTTAAAATGTTTTTGATGTTCTGTACTTTTCAAAATCCACCAGCACAGATAGCATCTGTTTTTCCTTTTCCTTGACATTAGGAATCATGTTCTGGAGAACCTTATCAGATACTGAGGCATCCACTGCTGGAGCAGATGGAAAGATGCCAAACCCTGCAAGACTCAGCTAAAGGCTTTTAGAGTTACCACGGAGTCTTTTGTCAATCACTACTATCACGGGTCTCTGCTATTTCTTTTTTTTAAACTTTGTTTAAAATACTGAAAGCTACAGAGAAAATCATAATTAAATCAACTGAAAAAAAAACAGAGATATGCTAGAAACTGGGATGAAAAAACACTTTGAGTGCGCTAACCCATACCAGGTCTGACAGTTAAACTTGAATGGAGCACTTGAGGCTAGGAAAACAACGAGAATAACTGGGGGATCAGTTTCCCCTCGTTCAGCCTGTGCTGATGGCTCACAGATCACCTTCGATTAAGCTCAAGAAGGCAGCGTGGTTACTAAGGGCTTGGTGTAGAGATGCACACAGCACAATTAATAGGCATTCAGGGTTTTCCCCTGTGAATCTCTAATAAAAGTTTAGCCTATGGGGTCAACAAGGCAGAAGAATCCATCAGAGCAACACATAGATATTCATTAATACGCACACAGCCATTTATTTTATTATCTGACTATGAAGTATGGCCCAAGGGACCCACTACATCGTATTCATTTCTAATGGCATTTTAGAAAATCAGTTTTCTGGGAAGCTGACATACCCTTCATTCTAAAATGAACGTGTACAGAAATGAGATACTAGAGAAAAATATGTAATCATCAATTTAGCTCTAATCTCTATTAATAAATAATCACTGGAGCCATTAGCCTGATGTCTCTCTCAGGCTAGGCACAGCACTGCTATCTAACCTTAACCCAGCATACTCTTTAAAACTCCAGTCTGCTGAAGAATCCCATTTCCCTGCACTCGCTCTTCCATAAAGTGCCGATACACAGATTAGGAAGCTGGACTCAGAGCTGCAATTTGTACACCCAAAAGAGAGAACATAATTACACTAAGCCATGCCATATTAACGATGAAACAGCAGTGGCAAAAACCGTGCAGGGCTGGTGCACTGGCCCTATCAGGAGGTTAAAAGTTATGAGCGCCTCAAAGCTGGCGAGTTTATGTAATTAAAACAGAATCTTTTTAAGGCTGTTATTCAGCAAGCTACAGCAGCTCTTCAGATCAATTGCTGCAGCTTTCTCTAAAGCTGCACTGTTTAAAAAATGTGTTGGATAGAGTTACAAGCAGTGCTGAAAAAAAAACAGCAAGGAATTTACTTAGGATTTAAAACAGACAAGTTTTAAAGCCAAGAGCCTTCAAATGCCAATACTAATCCACATAACAATTCAGCACACAGTCCAGGCTCAGATTCCTAACAGACACCATATGTAAGCTGTGATAAAATTACAGAAAGGTATTTCGGAAGAAGTGGATTATTGGAAAAAAAAGAAATATATATATATTGCACAGTATCTTTTTAATTACCAAAAGCGCATAGCTGAGAAACTGCCAGCCACATCAAAGTTCAGTGAAACAAATAAATAAGTAGTTCCACATTATGCTGTGGGTTTTAGAAAGGAAGTACTTAACTTACTCAGATGGAGTTCAAGTAACTTAATTGGCACAGAGGGGAAAACATCACCAAGTGTCTTCCTTGCACACAATCGGGCCCTACCAAGACAATCACTTCCCAACACAAAAGTTCTCTTGTACGTGAACTTCATGGTCAAACCGGTGTTTAGCCGTGGTTTAGCTCCTTGAAAGAAATCAAGCCAGAGAAAACCTTCCGGAGATCCTGCGGACAGGTTAAGCTCCTGCAGAAAGTGTAGCTTCCAATTACGCCAGAAAAAAAAAGAGAGCAAAACAGCTGATGGAGAACGCTGCTGAAGACTCGCCTGTGTAATGAGTGACACCACTGTCTGCTCAACACACCTCTGCAGCAGCAGATGTTAACACTTTCATAAAGCAGTTGTTCGTTTATTCAGATTCTTTTCGTATGTGGAGGATACCAGCCTAGTGACCTGAAACATCTCATTTACAGAGGTGTCAGCTCAGGCTAAGGGAGAGGAATTTTGCAAATAAAAACTTAAGTTAGATTCCAATGGTAAATAAATCAAAGAGGGCGAGAGTTGGGAGTATAACTTTATAACCATGCTTGGACTATATGAAATATGCCAAACTCAAACTCTTAGCGAAGCCAAAGCGCCACTCTTCACCAACAGGGGTACACTAGGGCTTCCAAGAAGACAGCCCTTCATTGTTGAAACATCTGTCCGCTTGAGGTTGTCAACATGAAGCCTGGAAAATTACAGGTAATTGCACAGGCAGTTAAATCATATCCAGTTTTGGTTGAGAGGCTAAAAATAACACTCTTTGATTGCAGTTTTTTTACAAAGAGCTGTATGAAACTCCAATAGATCAAGTTAATTTGATGCATACGTCCTTTACAAAGACATGTGTGCAAATCTAAGTGATCATGCATCCTTTCTTAAACGTTTCCTTCAAGCCAGCACTAGCACTGTGTTGAAACAGGCTGCTAAAACTGACTACTCACCGAATGATATGGTCCAATATGGTCAAAGAGGAATGAATGCCGTGTAGAGACTAAAAACACAATACTTAACATTACATCAGCTGTTTTAGTCTATTTGAATAATTACTTTCTTTCACCTTTTGAAAAAAGATTGCACGGAAAGTGTATTTTTCAGTCATCAATGTCATAATAAATAAAATCTTATGAAGATCCCGCAAAACACCAACAGCTGATTTTCCTAATGACTCTAGTGAAATCGATGCTTGTCTATGTGACAAAAAGAACATTTTAAACAGGAAATGGAAAACAGCCCTCAAATCTTTACTATTACCGATTTTCATCGGTGATTGCCGAGCAATCCTCATTTATTAACTAAGGCGCTGAAACTATATCCCAGGTAACTTCCATAGAATATCTCAATACAGATCTGAAATGATTAATTACCATTAACCAATAGATACAACTGAACAAGATGGACCTCGACTGACCACGGACAATAAATAGCCCTTGTCCAAAGCACAAAATGCCTCATCTCACGTAGCACAGGTTACCTATATCAATCAAATCTGATGGATTTCTGCAAAATCTTTATTTTTCTTGCAAAGTGGCAGGGGTAAATTTGCGAAGCATGCAGAATTCGAGAAGACCAAGGCCTGCTGCAGAGGAGAGGAGCTGCAGGTGAGTGCTGAATGACAGAAAACTGTCAGTCTGCTGTGCCACAGCTCAACTTTTCTTCTCCCAATGGCAGAAAATCCCTCCTGCCAACAGGCAGCCTATTCCGACACTGTATCCATCTTGAAGACGGAGATCTAGATGGCATGTGACAACACTGCCACACCTGGCATTATTCCCTGCCCTGCACAGAAAGAGTGCCTGAGGCGGGAACTGAAGCACATCTGCCTCAGCCCTCCAGTAGAGAGATTACTTTCCAGACAACTTCATCGCGGGCATTTACTGGACTGCTTCCAGGTCAGGTTCAGCTCTACTGAAGAATATCCCATTGTAAGCATTTCTCCACTTTCAACAACAACTTTGGTTTCAAGGAAACCAAACTATAAGCACTCAGTGCAGTAGAGGGTGTAACGGTGCCTGATATTGGACGTTCGATAAATTACCTTACACAAAGGAGCACAGTAGCTTCACACTTTCTAGAATAAAGATCTCAAGCACACCCAGTGGGTGGCTCCACATCTCCTGCATTATACCTTTCTTAAATGTTCACAGATGTAACCAAAAACCACCAGTTCTTACCATCTGAAATGACAGTGTAGCTCCTACATTATTGCAGTGCTTGTACAGTCATATTTATGCACTGAGCTTTTTGGTGACTATTCTATGGTGTTAAGCAGAGCTTTTTTCATCTCTGCTGATTATAATAGTTTGTTACATAGTTTAATTTCGCATCTGCAACGGTCTCAACTCTTGTTCTAATGTTGATTCTATGATGATCATTTTGTGAGATACAGAGATGATACTACAAGTTCAGACACTCAAATGAGAAGGTAATACCTTTAAAGTAGTTATCCAATATTTGTATTAAGAAGCAATAACTAAGGAATGCTTGACTGAGGAAACAAATGTGTTGCTATACCGAGTCAATGATTAAGGCAGAAAACAGTTGACGTCTTTTACAAAGAGGAGACAATAAAAAACATGAAAATACTGCATGAAAGAAAAATCAAAGCTACCTGTACATAGCAGATCAGTATATAGCAGGGCTCCAAACACAGGAGGTTTCACCACCTTGATCTTTCAACACCAAAGCTTGGGAGAATATTTTAAATATAAGAGAAGGATTTCACAAAGATCTCTGTTTGTTACCATTGCTAGAGTTGGGCACATTAAAATAACTTCATATCCTATAAATATATTCTATAAAAGGGAGGAATAAATATATTCCTTAAAGACCAGAGTCCTGCATGATTTAATAATGAACAATTCCTTACACTTATATCGAGCTTTTCTGGACACTTCACTCAAAGTTCTTCACAGGTAATGGGGATCCCCTCCATCACCACCAGGGTGCAGCCCCATCTGGATGATGCGACGGCAGCCATAGTGCTCTAGTACACTTATTACACATCAGCTATCAGTGGGGAGGAGAGCAGAGTGATGAAGCCAGTTCATAGATGGGGATTATTAGGAGGCCATGATTGGTAAGGGCCAATGGGAAATTTGGCCAGGACAACAGGCTAACACCCCTTTTCGAGAAACATCCTGGAATTTTTTATGACCACACAGAGTCACAGAGTCAGGACCTCGGTATATGTCTCATCCGAAGGACAGATTTACAAGTCCTGTTCAACTGGAAACCGACTATGACCTAAAAAAGAAGAGCAATATGAATTCTTATCCAAATAATTAGCTTATTTAAGAAACTGGACAGGGGCGGCTGATGTCAAGGTGAACGCAGGCATGAGATAACATCCCTATCATCATGCAAGAGGCGGAGAAATTGCTAACCCTAAGAGCAACCCTACTAACTAGATCATTTTGACAGCTGTACTAATAAAGAGAGTGCTGAAACATTTTCAACGAGATAAGACCCAGTTTATGACTCCCAGCCGGTGACCCCAGCTCTCAAGGCACCCGATAAACAAACCCCTCACCTCCAGATCAATGAAGAGCACCAAACTGGAAGCCCACGGACACAGCAAAGACCATGCTTGTAAACAAACTGATGAAACATGCTGTTTGAGGCTGCATTTAGCCTCCTTCACTGGTGCGTTTTTGTTAACATCCACCTGTGACTTCTAGCTGGGATGTCGAACATAGATGAGGACAAACATGCCGCCTGGTGAGTTTTTGTAACATGTGATGCTGTGCCAGGGCCATGCCAGACCCAGGCTCATGGCACCAGGTGTCAGGAAGCTAGAAGGGTGTCCCAGGAGGACAGGGAATGGGTCGAGCTGTGGAAACACTGCCCACAGAATGATGCAGAGAAGAGGACACTGCAGAGGAGAGAATACAAATTTGTCACCCTGCTCCTTGCTGTTAAAGAACTAGACTTAAGTTGTATTTTCAGAAACCAAACCAGCAAGTACTGCTCACTAAACGAAATTTCCCACGCAACAGTACCGCCTTCTGGCCCAATTTGGCCCGATCTCAGGAGCTCAGCAAGGCTGGGCCTAGTTGGTATTGGGGGGTCAGAAGACCAGCTTGCTGCTGTAACTGGAGTTGGTGGACTAGTAGGTGGTGCTCATCCAGCTGGACCAGATTACTAAATCAAAGCCCAGTATGGTGGCCAGAGTCTCTGTGCTGTAGGAGGTACCCTCCTTCAGATTTAATTGGGAACCTGACTGCTTGGTCAACAGTGAGGATTGAACTAATCATCTTATTCCTTGACCCACTTCACACAGCTACTATTATTCGACATTACTATTTCACTTTTATTTACTTGGCCTTATTTTTATCTAAAATAACTTACATTTTCACCCATTTATACAGCTTGCATTTCCCTGGAACAATTCAGGTGAAGTACCTGGCAGACACAATTTTGAAACCACAGCCTTCATGTTACAAGGCCAGAACCCTGATCACCCTGCCCCACTGCACTGCAAGGAAAACAGCAGTTTTTTTTTTTTAAATGTGGATATCATCCTAGCAACCAATCTCCACTGCTTTTCACATTCTACAATATTCTATTAGAATTATCTGAAAATCAAATGATCATTGATACTCAATCCAGAAGAAAAGACAAACAGATAAGCTGCCAAAAAGAGAAAGGCTCTTTTTAAAGCCCAGCTGTGGGGCAGGGAGGGAGGGGGGGGTCCTAATTGCTTGGAAAAAATCTCTGTGTAAGTCAACAAAATCTGATCGATGAAGAGGATTATATTAGAGGGAGCCCCTGGCCTGTAGCCAAGAAGAACAAACACTAGACCAGTCTCTTCAGCAGCAAATTATCAAAAAGGCTAAGTGAAGGCTACACAGCTGAAGCGACACATTTGTGCAGCGGGGAAAAACGAATCATGTATTGATCAGCCAGGCCAAGATAATTAGAGTGGCTGTCGGAGCGATATGACATATGCCCTTAACACCGCAGAAATGCATCTTGGTTTTACAATGGCCAAGTGAATTAGCCAGTCACTAAACGGTGATTTTGTTCATAAGCAGCAATGTATTTCGGCTCTATCAGAGCGCTCGCAGTAGTGGAAAGAGGAGCTCGAGGCTGTGCGAGAGGTCAAGAATTCGCTGGCCGTAAATATTTACTTTAACTGCGTGGTGACAGAAGCCGGGGAGAAGGCGAGGATCCAGGACATTATTAAGCGTGTCTGCGAGATCTTCCTCGCAACGCTCCGTCAGTCCCTACAGCATGCGACACATCCCGAAGGGCCGCTTTTTCTTCAGACTAAAGAGAATGACACTTGCTTCGTAAATCAAAGGAAAACTGGCTTTAAAAGAACAAGTGTCCAAACGTCCTGTTCTTTCCCATTATCTGTTTCCCAAACCTTTCTATCTGAATGGAGGTCAGTATGGCCGACACGAAACGGGACACTTAACACTCAGAATTAAGATAACCATTAGAACTGGTCACAATAGCACAGCTACTGGTGCTTACCGATATATTCAAATCAATTTTATACTAATGGAAAAACATTTGATATAGCTGGAACTGCAGAAACAGGGATTTAATGAGGCTCAAATACATTCATCGCGCTCCGTAAGAACAAAATACGTTTTAACTGCTTCTAAACAATAAAAGAATCCAAGTTATTCCGATACTATGAGGAAAAATAGAACAGATAGTAGTCAGAGGGGAAATGTGGAAAGACCGCTGGACAACGATTAACCTTATGAAGTGTTATAAGATGATGCGTTCCCCTTCTGGCCTGTGATTTTTCCAGAGGATTAGGAGGCAAAGGAGGAGAGATCCCACAGGCCCGGAGTGGAAAGGGAGGAGGTTTCGCTGTGGTGAGTGCGTGTGGTGTGCAGAGGCGTGCTATCAGGAACGGCAGAGCACAAGCACTCCTCAGGAACTCCGGCCACACACTGACACTGCGTTTCTGTGCTGCAGTGGAGCAACTGCAATTTCGCCTAAGCCACTTAAATCAATCTGAACTGAGCAAAGTGCAGAAGCAAGGAAGGCTTAAAGCTGCTGAAGGCTATAGAAATGTCTTTGCTGCTCACCCAGGCCCTCCTATCCGATTCCACAACTGTGAAATTTAGGCTTCCTCCAGTGCCTTAATAATTCCTGTAGAAGTATTAAAAAACCAGACACCACAGTTTTTCATCTTCCAGCTCAATTTAACTTAAATGGATATATAGTGCAATAAATAAATGTAAAAAAATGTCCTGCTTACACTGTGAATATTACAATGTAATACAAGAACATGGTTATCTAAAGTATTCTAATTTTGTCAGACCAAAAGCTCACAGATTAATCATTTTAAAATTCCTTTTGAACAAGAACACTCAAATGAAATGGATTTCTCTTACTTTCTAAAGCCAAGGTCATCAACGTTTTCACGGCAAAGCAATTAATTCTGAATATTATGGCCAATGCTGCTGAGCATTATTTAATAAAAATCCATTTAGTTGGAGTCAGAATATATCAAACAGGCAGCGGAGGCATTTTAATATACACGGCAGCGTAACTAGATTGTAACAATAAGCGTCGTATTTTATGAACCAATGATTTTATTTAAAGAAGACGCAGCAGGGCAGCACAGAAAAAGAATGCAACGTGTACAAACACAAAGCCAACCCCCACATCCCAGTCGCCGTTGTTACAGCTTTAGGTGACTAGGAAGTGTTGTTATAGCTTTATGTGACTAGGAAGTGTCCATCAGAGTTTAGATAACAGTGTTACTTGGCAGAGTAAACACTTATAGCTTCAAAGCAGAGAGGATGATTGCTGAGATGTGAGGGGTCCCTTGAGCAGAAACAATTGTAAAGTTTACCTTGGTATAGCTAGGTAAGATGTGGGTTAATGATCGTCAATGGACAGTACATAATCACACCATATAAGATGACAGTAAGAGAACAGAGGGGGAGACAAGAGGGAAGACAACAAGAAAGAAGAAGAGAAGACTAGGGAGAAGAGAGGAGTTGGATGTTGAAGCTTGCACCAGGCGAGAGCCATTGCTTCAGAATCATCCAAACAGAACCTGACTGGAGCTAAGTATCTAAGCTCAGATTACACCATCAAATGCTGAAAATTTGCTGGAAGCACTGACCTATAACTTACAGATCCACACAATGGGTGAACTATGACACTGCCTTCTGCTACCCAACACAATTCTGAACATGTGGGTCAGTCAGACCCCAGAGGCACCAGAAGAAGGGTGAACTGTCTGAGACTCTGAAGGTCCCGAAAGAGCTCAAGGGGCTGGGTGCTTTCGGAGGAGAGGGGCTTGAAGCCCCTGATCACTTCAATAGTTCCAGAGGCCACTTCAATGGAGTATCTTGTCAGACTTTAACCTGCTATTCATAGTTGATGGAATCACTAATAGCATATAAGCATCATTATTATTGTTGCTTTCTAAAGAAGCAGTTTTTAAGTGGGGTTCTCTTTAGACAGGAATGGAAAGCTGCGGGTGGAAAGACGGGCTCCCTTTAAAACAACGAACAGCCCCTCTGTTCATTTCGGGCTCTATAATAAACTCTCCACCTTGCCCCCTTCAGGAGCACCTTTAATTCAAGAGTATCACATCGAAACACCACCCGCTCCAGGGACATCAGCACGTGCACGTCTGGTATGCTAAAAAAAAGACTCTCAATCCAATAAAGACTTTCCGCAGGAATAAGTGCACTTAAAAGAATGATATTTTCTCTTGATTTTCTACTCCTAGCACTTTTTAAGCAGGCAGTGAATTTCCCAGAGCGATAAGAGCTTAGCCAGTGTAATCCTCAGAGGCACTTGGCCTTATCTCACGAGCAGGGAGCAGAGCAACCTTCCCTCATTCAAAAGGCAACAGCAGATCGGCGCAAGGGTACGACAAGCGTGGCGCTCGACCCGGGAGCTTCACATATAGAGCAAATCAGCGCTTTTTATGGAGAGCTGATAGACTTATCTTAACTTCAATGCTCCTGAAGAGTGTCAAAGTTCACAGGAGAACAACAACAACCCTTTGGCGTCATAATTGGTTTTGTTACAGCCAAGCCAGCGGTGCCTTTTCTCATGTAAGGACTGCTTCTCCTTAAAGCCACGGAGAAGACAACGAGGCCAGGGGAGTTCTGGCAAGCTCATTGCCAAAGTGAGATCACGCCCAACCTTTGTGAAGAAGCAGCAGTGTTGTGGTTCGCATTCAAGACAGACATTCAGAAATAAACTTGAAAATGAGATATAGGGCTATACTGCAGTACGGCTTCAAGCTCAGAAATAGACAAGCCACAGCTATTACGGCTCAAGAAAATGCCGCTTGTCTTCTCAGTGCTTGGAGTAAGTCACCCTATCAATCAGAGCCAACTGCCCGCTGAACCTCAAACAGTCACTGTACAGGTCAAGCGTTTCAAGTCACGCCACTTGTGGCAGCTCTCGCAAATTCAGTGTCTCCAACTTGCCTGTGCTCTCTACCGACCAGGCCACTGAGCTGTCAACACACATTGCGTTGAGTGACGCGGAACAGAACAGCCGATCAATTCCTACACCTGCAAACGAGCAACAGTGAGGTGACAATGTTACACCAGAGCAATGCACAGCTGCCTGAGGCACTAAAGACTAATCAGCGTCATTTTCTTGAAGAGAAATGGTACAGATAAGTCTTGCAGTAGTGAGTTACTGACCTGCTATTTGAAAACTAGAAGAAGCCTGAGCACATTTCAGTAATTTCTGACCAGGACAAAGCTACATAGGAATGCAAACTGAGACGTGTAGCTCTTCATTCTTTTTTACTGAAACGTATATCAGAATGGGTTGGGATAGCACGGTCTTAAAATCTCTAAGAGGAAACAACCAGATCTTCCACTTAATTCTTCCCTAATTCATTAGATCACTTTTTTAAAATCAAAATATACAAAATATACCTGTTGATGATTTATTTACAATGGCTCTGAATAAGCCTTTCGCGGATGATGTTTTGGTGCTAGGTGTATTAATTAGAGAATAAGCCCTGTGATGTAAATATAGTTCTTTCCAAAGAAGTGGGAAGCTTTAATTGGTAAGGATGAAATGCAAAGGCACGCGCTTCGTGCTCTTCAGATACGGCCTGGAGGCTTTCCGTTTGAGGCAGTGGTTTAATTCAGCCCTCCAGTCACAGAAGTGATTTCCACTGTCAACTGCTCATCAACCTGCAGCTTCAGGCGCTGTTAACTGTTGTAAGTCATAACTTCAGCTGACAGCCTGCAATTCTAAATAATTTCATGGTGACTGCAATGCTAATTCACTCGCTCCCAGCCCTACTCTGCAGACGGACTTCATTTCGTTCAAGCCCCTCAGTCACCAGAAAGGCCCTTAAAAACAAACCCGGGCAGTGCTGGATACACGGCAGGCCGCAGTAGCAGTGTGTTCAGTCGTGTTTATGCAGGGGGCACAATTTCTCAGAGCGCACACTCTAAAGGACCTCCAGGGCAAAACCACTGTCCAGTCATGGCCAACCATAATTCACAGATGACCCAATAAAAAAATCATGCCTGGTGACAAATGTTTGCTTAGAGCATAGGTGACTAATTATTAAGGGTTAATGGTTGCTGCTGGAGAGGAAGTGAATGCAGTCTGCCAAATCTGCCCAGAGCTGACTAATAAAGTACACTTCAATTCATAAGGGCCAACTGACCTGTGTCTTTAATCCTCCGAGATAGTCATCTAATGAAAAAATGCTGATGTTTAGCTCATGTACGCTACAGTTTCCCCTCGGCACTTAATGAGGGTTTGATAACCATAGAAAGAACAGGAGAGCAGCTGGGTTTCACATGCTGCACCTGACTGAAGAGACCCCACCTGCAAGCTTGATTACTAGTGTGCAAGAGCAGGTAAGCAATCCTTCCTTAGGCATCCCAGTAACATGCCAGTGACAAGGCATGATTTCTGTGAAAACAGAGAAAAGACACTTCAGTCTGTAAAAAACTCTGATGTGACTCTATTTTACATTGACAGTAATGTTACAAGGAAGCTTCCTCTACATCACTCTTCCAGCATGACCCATGCCAGCCATAATGTCTTACACTCTGCTGTCAGGTTTGGCGTTTGAGTGGTTTGGCCCCAGTGGAGAGACCAACTGTAAAGCGCGAGGCGTAAGTGCTGAGCCTGGCGACTCTGGGCGTGCTTCTGTTCAGATCAGCCAGGACCTGGCCTGGGTCATAGCCAGTGAACTGTTTCATCGCACTACAGTCGTACACCCCTTACATCCGCTATGAGCTTCACAACTTTACACACTCCAACATAAAGGGAACTGGAATTCAATTTTCTAGAACAAAGATATAATAATAACACAACAAGAAAAAACACTGCCTTCCCTTGCAAATATGATCCCCAGCAATATCCACGGCAGTACTGGAGATTCCCAGATTTCCCAACTGAATCACAGGGAGAGACTGAGCCGATGACCATAAAAACACACACCGGCATATTATCCTTATCCAAATTCACTAGAAACTACAGGATAAACATTCTATTGCTCTGGTTAATCAGAAATAAGAGTTAACTTCTTACGTGTCAGTCTTTCAAGTTGTGCAAAATCAGGTCGATTACAAGACTATTACAATGAAAACTCGTTACAGAGTTACACTCGTTACACTCGTTTTCATTGTCAATGTACGTTTTCAAGTTTCAGCCCCGGCAAATGTTGAGATTCTGCAAACAATCGCAAATATTTTCAAAAGAAAGAACGGGAAAGATTAAAAACAGTCAGCATGCTAAAATAAGTGAAGGGGCTTCACTTCAGCGACATGCCACAATGTTATGTCCTGTTTCACTAATGCCCAGCAGGTGCATATTGTACCACAATACAACATCTTGTAGTGAAACATTCTTTAGAACCTATGCATTGTAAAGACTGCAAAAAAAATACACAGCATTCTTTTTACTTAGCCCACCCTGGTGGATGTGGTTCCAGGTAGTAGGGCTGCTTTAACAGTCAATGAAACCCATTCGCTACATTGCCTTCTGGAGTACCACTTGAGCCCCGCCTGAGGACAAACCGCAGAGACCAACCAGTCACAGGAAACACATGATAGAAACTCAGCACAGCCTTGTCAGCACCAATGCAGCTAGACAAGATAAAGCAGTCATAAGTAGGTCAAGACATGATGGATTTTATCATGATTTACTGTTATTCTTGCTTGGCTTGATTAATGATTATTAATCCTAACCGAAAATCTCAGGGGGTGGGAAATCTAATTCTTGACAAAGGCACACGCTGAAGAGATCATGCTGTATTGCATTTTGCACAAGTCATAACCCACAATTGTCATGTCACCGACTGTAAAGCTTCGTTGGTTTCTACCTCACAGCCCTGCCTTGTAAGATCTCAGAAGCTCAGGAAGGCTGCGTCTGGTCAACACTGGGATGGGAGAGGTCATAGGAAAACAAGGATGTTCCAGAGTGTACTGCAAGAGTAGTGGGCATTATTTCTAAATATTTCTCAGTACAGTGACTGGGAGAAACAATGTTAATGAGACAAAAGCTGAAGTAGAAGAAGTGTAATGAAACAGAGGTGTTAACCCAAGTGTCCTTGCTAAATTTCCCTCTGGGTTTGAACAATCTAACTTCCTTAAGGTTCCCTCTTAATTCCACAGGGGAAGCAATGTCTCACTCCTCTACCGACCGGATCTGCTGTGCTGTGGGGCCGCTGGCACAGAATGAGTCCTGCGGAGAAATACGCCAGTTCTCAATATGTAAAGCATTCCGAGATCCTTTTGGAAAAATGCTAGGAATTATTATTGTGCATTTATCTCTGTAAGCTGAAGGATAACCTAGAAGGGAAAAAAGCAGCAACCTTGCTTTAACAGTTAAAGCCTCTAAAGTGCACACTTGCAGTTACAACGTTTATGAACTGAACTGCCTTAACTGCTTTCCGTATTGTGAAGATTACAGTTGTCTTCTTTATTGTGCACTCACATCTTGATTAACCTTGATGTACATTATCTGCTCTCAGCAGCACAGAGATGCTCTGAGCTGGATTCCAGTTACTCCAGAGAGCTGAACTGCACACTACACAGCTAAACGAAACACCAAGATGAGCTCTTGAAAGAGCAAGACAGAATCCTTAAACAACCTCTGATTGTTCTTATAGCAGAAGAGGTGTATGAATTCATTAATAATGTTTTCAGTGGAAAAAAGGAAATCTTTCCGCTGCTGGGAGTCATAAACACTTTGGTGTCAAAACTAAGCAGCTTAATCATGATAACCGAGAGTAGTGTTTTGCTTTTCCAGACGCTATCTCCTTTACAGATGAGAAATCTAGTCTTCTAGCTTCATGGATTTAGATTAATGCCGTAACAGGAAAGACTTATGGGGCTCAACTTGCCTGATGCCTTCAAAGCAAACCGTAAATTTAAAGTACTTCCTGAAATTGAAAGATAAGAACAGTGAACAAAAAACCCAACAGCAATGGCTGCACTGATACTTTTTCCAGCAAAAAGTATTGCTTCCTGTAAAAGCGATGGAAAGCAGCAGGATGAATTGCAAATAAAATTGACTGGAGACCTCCAGCTAATTCAGATAACTGGAACATGGGTCTCCAGTATGGATATCAAACACTTGTGAAGGTGTCATTTTAATTGAGATTAATGAAAAAAATGTAATTGTTTCGGCAAAGACATCATGGGCATGAAAGGCTTATCACATGGAGCCCGCTTCTATGAGTTCTCTGCTGGATAATTAAACCAGAGAGAAGAAGAGTGACTTTTTTAAATCAGTGGCAGGTCTGCAGACTTCCATGCACTCGAAAATCAACAAAAGCGGCCGTCTGAAATGAATATTGGCTTAGAGAAAAATGTTCCTGTAAAGGAAACAGCTTCACACATTCTCTTCAAAATCTACACACAAAGAACAAAATTGAACACACAGAAAAAAAAAATTTATATAACAAATAACTGTGTTATACCTACATTATACACATCAGTCTTGTTATAAAAGACATGAACCTGAAAAACATCACAATGTCTCAGGATGACCTAACATCCCAAGCAAACCAAATGGCATTTTTATGCTGCCAATTCTTAAGAAAACATTTTGGTCTATAAATCTGCCATTTCTGCTGCAAACAATCTCTTTCTGAGGCGTGCGTTCTTTAATATGGGGAACAAATCCTTCTGGCAAATGATACCAGATAATACCTAGTATGAGAGCCTAATGTCTTTGCAGCTAACAGCTGTGCCTGTTAAATCTATATTAACATTCAGCATGCAATTATGTCTGCAACCTTGATCCAGCTACATCCTCCAACACAAAATGACTTGAATATTCATGGAAGGGATCTGGAGCAGAGTAGATGCCAGCAACTGCATTCAACAAATGTAAGCCTGGTACTAAAGATAAACATGCTTATTAGTAGCATTCGTGGCTCTTAATTGGCTCAGAGAAAAAAAGTAAATGGATTTATCTTTACATCCAGGACAAAATCATCTCCGAAATCAATTGATTTAAATACAACAGAACAGCCATAATGGCAAAAAAAAAAGAACTGGTGAAATAGGTTTTATTTAAAACTCATTAAATCACAACATTTACTGCCTGGCATTATTTAACTGCAGTTTCATCTGGAGAAAATCAAATCATTCATGCAGAGGAAAAACAGAATAAAGAAAAGTGATTTTTAATTGTTTTTTTTTATCTTTAGCTGCGAGGAATGGTTGCCCTTCTTGTACGTGAGTACAAGATGAGTCAGTTTACATTCCTTGACAATCGTAAGCCAGGGGCTGTGTCAGAGCAGACTGAAGTGATTGTTTTGATTGGTCTTTCTTGTTAGGTTATGGCACAAAACTCTTTCGAATCTTCTTGTGCAGCCTCAGTCATATGGAAGCACATACTTATGAAATAATATTAAGCGACAGTACTGCTTCAACTTTCACAGGACATTGCTTTGGCACAACAGAATCTGGCACTACCCTCTCAAGCGTATCGGCAATAGCAGCAACCGGCTTCAGTGGCTGATAACTATGGCAGGCAGGAGTGTGCTGTGTAAGGCACAGGGGAAATGGCCCTTTTAGTCTAAGTCCAGGCCAAAGGGAGTCCACGTCTCTCTGGAGTTGGACCACTTGGGTTTTTGACTATGGCACAGAATTCCTGCGCTCCCTCTCCTCTCTGTGCTCTCTGGGCTGTGCGCTGGATCTAAAGCCATGTGTGTGTGGATTTCTCAGACAACAGAAGATTATTTAATAGGCAACACATGAACATCAAAAATACAACTGCATTCCAGTATAAGTACAGCTGTTTTTTTTTTTTTAATGAAAAGGCTTTAGTTGTGGAAATGAGTGATAGAAACTGTCTTTAACAGAAATTAATAACTGTAATAGAAATCTAACACGGACAACTTTGTTAATGATGAAAGGATCAGATCTTCCCAGAGACGCATGGACCTGCTTACACCTGAAAACCTCTGAGCTCACAGTATCTTGTGCCACACTGGGCTCTGGGGACAGACTCAACAGAACTCCCTGTGTGGCGTCACAAGACTCTAGCCATGTGATACCCAGGCTCCTGGACTGCGCTGAAAAATAACGACAGACAGAGGCCTACTGCACCTGACCCACACGTTCAGAGAAGCGCCCCTCATACTGCACGTGCAGTGTGATGTGGGAGTGTTTTTACCGACACTCAATTCGTATGACTAGTTGTGTTGTATTAAAAAAAAACTACTTTTTTTTGCCCATTTATATCCCAGGGCACTTCACTGAGCCAGTCTGGGTGAGGTACCCAGTCCATAATTTCAACAGCTGTGTCCACCTGTGATCTGAACTCCCGACCTTCCAGTGCAGGACAAAGGGCTAGGGTCCCTACCCATTCCTCCACACTACCGCCTACCTGAAAACTGAGACCAAATTAAAGTTTACTTTTCAGACTGGGACGGAGTGAAAATGTGAATAGTAAACTTCACATTTTTTCCCCATTTTTTTTTTAGAAAAAAAAAATCTCTGTTCTCAGACATTTTGCGCATGTCAATCTATGAACAAATAAGAAAAGATATGACACCACATTGAAGTTTTAAATTCTGGTAAGCCAATGTGTCCTGGAGTAATCGCACATAACGATCCCACCAATGAGGTTACTGGCGTATTTTACAAGCTCATCTGTCATAAGAGATATTTTTCCAGCCAACGTCTTGTCTCTTTCCCCAAGTACACGCAGAAAACTAAAAATATAGCTCGGGTGACAGGCTACAACCATGATGACTACTTCTGTACTGCAGCTACTCTCGATACCCCACAATGGAAAATACAAGTACTTCACTCCCAGGTTCGCAGCTTGTCAAAAGTTACTCACTCTTCCACCCACACCTACCGCCTCCGGCAGGACAAAGATTCCGCTACACAGAGAGATGCCAGGACGCACAGTGGTGCACCCTCTTCCCCCTCCGTCCGTTTGTGGTCTTAGTGCTGAACCAATCCCCTTCTCGGGAGTCCGTAGCCCCCCACCTGAAAACTAACGCACGGCCCGCCGAGAAACGGAGCGCACGTGTTCACTATGGATACAGATGCGCAGGGCACAGGTGAGCAGAGAGGCAGCTGGAGGGAGCCGGTGACAGCGGCAGACTACAGACTCTGGAAATCCGCCACACACACCTGATCTCACTTAGAGCCAGTGGCAGAGGTGAGGCCTAGCAAAAGAGGTATTTCATATTGTGAAATCGCTGCAGTCACGGAAAGATTGACTACTTGTGTTCCAATTGGTTATTCCAGGAACAGTTTAACTAAAACAAGAGACACGGTTAACAGCAGTGACTTTCCAGAAGCTTCCAAGGACAGAAACCCCGACTGCCCAATTTTTATCTAAATCAATACTGATTCCGAAACTGGAGTGTTTTTTTTTTTACATTATTTTCAAAACTCATCTGAAATCTCACATATGCAAAGGTGCCCTTGAGGGACTGAACATTAAACCCACCCCTTTTTCTTTTCTTACCCCAGCTGAAGAACACAATTATTCACACTTTTTGGTGCTACTTCACAGAGCGATCTTAACCAAACAACAAGATTACAAAGATCAAACACAGGGACAGTCTGATCACGTGAAGGTATTTATAGTAACAAACAGGAAGCCGAAGGCTGGAGACCAGAGCACTTCCAGCTCAGCCCTTCACAAGAGAGCTACAGTGTTTGTTAGCAGACCTTGCCTTCTGTGATCCTCATCCCCCACTGTGCACTAACCTGTAATGTTTTGAAATTCTATACAGCTTTTCACTGGCAGTGCCTATTTACTAGATGAACAGAAATCTGGCCTCCTGCTGTTTCTGAGAGCCACATTAAGGGATGTCACATGATTCTGCTCATGTCAACTAATGATGGTTCAATTAAGCAGATAAACATCCACAGCTCTCAGCTGAATAAATCTACCACCTATCTTGGTGCAGCATAAATGCACTTTTGAGATTCTGGAAATGATGCAGAGACAGCAAGACACCGAGCAACCACTCACTGGCTGCACTTGTCTGTTTGGATCTAAATGTTTTCATTCAAGGAAAAAAAAAGAAAACTGACTAGTAGTTAGGAAGCAGTACGCTTGTAATTATGCAATTATGACTTTGTCATCGTTTTTAAATAAAGGCAGATGCCTTAAATTAAATGTTAAGGCAAAGTTTAAATAAAGACAGGCATGCAGAAGCTGGGAATTTCAACCTAATGAAGCAGAGCAGTAATGGTTAACACAGGCGCTGCTCAGAGAAAGTTCATTTTGAAAAGAAAGAAAGCCAAATTGTGAACACAACTTGGCAAAGACCGTTTTAGCCCGAGCACACAATCCTGTTATTTGAAATATTCACAGGAATATGCATGATCATTTCAAGAGAAAACACATCTTGCGACATGAAAAAGCATGGACTAATCCCTGAAGGAAGGACTCTTATACAGATGAAACACATTTACAAATCTATTTAATAAAGCTTGCCAGGAGTGAAACTTGGCATGTAAAAATGGCAGGATTAAATTTCATCAGCAACCAACACTGTAACCAATCACCTGCAAACAGAGGGGGTTTGCCAGCTACTCTTGCCGAACTGAATGTGCACTGTAGCATCTCCAGGGAGGAGGACAGCAGCAGCCAGCAGCTGATGACAGATCTCTCTTGAGGTCAGGTCAAGGACAAGCAGGGACAGCGTCTTTCCTGAGGACTGAGCCACAGTCACCTCTGTATAATCAGCACAGCACTTGCAAATGAGGCGCCACTTATTGGCATCGAGCGCTGATTCTCTCCTGCTGCCACTGATTCCTGCAGCCTGGCATTGTTGGCATCACTGTGCTCCATGCAAGTCACTTCAGGGCACAAGCTGCCATGCAGTTTGTGGCGTCAGATAGCCATGAGCTCTCTTCCATTCCATTTCTCACACCCCAGCCCTGGTCCTGCAGAGCCTGTTTTTCTGACAGGCCATTCTACATCACCTGTTCTTCAAATATCGGGAAGGCTCGTTTAAGCAACTGATCAACTAAGCAAGTAATGTCTTAATGAGAGGAACACAGGTTCTAGAGGGCTGGAGGTTATTCAGATATCTGTTCCAAATGGTCTCTAAATTGCCTAACACCAACTGTTTAACTGATCACAGTTACATCCTTCAGGCCTGTTTAGAAATTGGTCATTTAAAGGCTGCCTATAAAACCTGCTGGACTGGGGTGGGAGACCCCTGTCTTAAGCAAACACGATTCATCCTGGATTGTGGCTTTACACACTACAATATGGCACCTTCTTGTGGACACACTTAACGGTCCTGCATTGGTGGCTGTGAACCACTTCTGGCATTTTATATAAGTCAATTTCTTTTTCGATTTTTTGGAATCCGCATATTTTAAAAGCAAGCTGAGAAAGAGGGACTCAATCACGCCGCTGTAAAGAATTTAGAGATCACTTCACAGACATTCAAGAAACCAAATTTGAGCCTGCTCGATGCAGGATGCTGGAAGTGTAAACTGAAACACCCCCAGGAGCAAGCGGGGCAGGGAGAGGGGGCGCCCCGGCAGCCCGGAGGAGCGGCTCTTTGTCGAACGGTGTCTGCTTCGCTGGCACTGTGTTCTCTCTGCCCTCGGAGAGACGCCCCCACCCAGGCAGGGGTGCGCGTGCTGGAGCTGTCTCAGACTGCACAGGTCACACACCCATTCGCTGCGACCCCAGCATGTTGTCAGGTCCTCATTGGTCGAGTAATTAATTCAGCAAAGCTGGCACATACTTGAAAGCATCAAAAGCTCCTCTTTATATCCTTGTATCTTCAGGTCATTTAAGACCATCTGCAACAGGGCATTCCAAAGCCTTCCTAGTTTGTTTGTTTTTTTTACATTTTGTTCCCAGCTTTATACCAGTGTCTCAAGGCAGCTCCATCTTACAGTCATTTAACAGAAGCGTGCTGCTTGCAGCTTTAAGTGAATTCTTGTGCTCTATCAATTCTGTTTGGGTTAAATCAGAATCGCTATATTTGCCAGGGCCAGGGAAGATTGTGGCACAATAGGTTAATTCAAAGTGGCATCATAGAAAACGCATCTGTCAGGGGAGATCAAATTACAGGGCAAACGCTGCTCGCTGGTTAGAAAAACAAGCCAGCAGTGCACTGCGGATTACGTGCGCCAGCGTGTGTGTCTAAGGGGGCTGGGAATGAAGGCTAACTGGGCCAAGGCACTCCTTCTACCCCTTCCAATTAGAGGCAGTAATTAGAGCTGCCACTCCTGGCTTCGTTTTCCTCTCCATTACCGATCACAGAGCCGCTATCTCACATCAAGATGACCAAACACCAAGGGTTTCACATTTTAAAAATATATCTGCTTTGCATGTTTCTTTCCCTCTCGCTCTTGTTGTCGCTCACTGTGTCATGATTTGCCTCAGGACCCTGATTTCCTAGCAACAGCCTGCCACCACACATTTGGCAGAGGTTCAACATTTTCTTTGTGAAAAATGGCACTGCTGCTCTCCAGTGCTGCTGCTGCAGCGAGATTGGCTGGTGAAAGTGCTCTAATAATTCTGTTTCCCTCCAATCGCACGACAGGACAGCAGGCACCTTGAGACTTTCCGCCAAGCATCATTAATCATTGCTTTAAGGCACTTTGTTTGTAATCTGATCTAAAGATTACAGCAAAACAAGTATGTGCATACCATATAACATTTGTTTAATGAAAATCAACAGAGAAAATGCAACAACTACTACATCAGAAAGGAAATCTATGATCTCTCTTTAAAACTGGGGTGTTTTTGAGCTTCTGTCAAGGTTAGTGGAGGCTACTGTTAGAGGTGGTGTTAGCAAATGCTGAGTCCAGTGAAAGCTGCAGTATATATGAAGCACAAATGAGCCCCTTGGCACCAGATCACAGTAAATGTGTCTGTCAGACGTCCTGGAAGTAGAAAGATGTGTTTTACTGAAATGCAGCCCAACGTTCAATGTCAGAAAGGATGGTGGAATCCGTCTCTTGTTTTTAAACCTCCCAGCACTGTCACAGTTCTTTTATACCCCTGCCGAGAGCTCACTGGCTGGATCTGCCGTGTATGCTAATGCAAAGTGGAGTCTGGACAGAGACCACCCAAACTCTCAGAACAAAACCACCACTCAGGATCACAGAGCATTATTCCTGAAGTGTTCCCATCATTAGAAAATTGATTTAGCCAGCAAATGTTTTTCTTGACTCACACAGCCAGGAAAATATGGAAACTGATGATCGTGGACTCCTTCCCATGTTAAAACTGTAGTGTTAAGATCACTTTTTTAATAATTGTATTCAGTAAAAATACTTATTTTAAATCAATAGCCTCTCAGAAACGAAGTCTTAAACCATGAGGGAATACCACAGATATTTAAACCAAGAAAAGCATACGGAGAAAAAACCACAGTACCCAAGATCATTATAGTATAAATGTCCAGTGGGTTTCACCTTCTTTCCAATAAACGCCTAGACTGGTGCTTCGATTTTATTCTGGGGTGGGCATAACGCATCTTTACATAAAGGGTTGTGGGAGTATGGAACAAGGTACATACTGTTGAAGTCAATACCCTAGCTTCTTTCACTAAATGTTGGGCTGTGATCCTCAGAATAATTAGCTAATGACATACAAGCTAGATGGGCCAATTTGACTTCTCCTTTGTACCTTTTCTTATGTTATTTCTGAGTGGGTACAGGTCAGATTCCAGGCTTCATCTTGTTCTACCACAACTTTCTCTAACACTGCTTCGTGATGCAGTTTGACAATAGGTTATGATTCATAGTTAAAATGTGTTCTACATAAATAAAAAATCAGGAAAAACTAATGTAACAAAATGTAAATACATATTTAATAAAACGTGTAATCGGGCATGACCATTACTGTATTTTTTCACCGAATTACCCTTTTTGAGTTTTTAATTTAAACATTTTTGAGTTGATCTTGGTGCAAACATAACCAATATGCATCTTTAGTGAATTTTGATTATTTTCTGATGCTGCTATTGGATTTACAGACAGGATTACAATGGGCAGATGTTTTGTACAAAACTGAGTCAAATCCAAAGTTAACCCCAAACCTACAGCAGGCCAGCACCCCCTGTGCCCTGGGAACAGGAACACCAGGAACAGCTGCTCATTCTGCTGGAAAGATGAACTTTTGTAGTTTTCCTGTTGCTGCTTTTCAAAACTACAACGGGAAAAAGGTCAGTTCATTTAGAAACGGTCTAATCTCACAAAGCATAAACAAAAAACATTATTTTTGTAGGAGATGAAAATACAAAACCACGCTGTTTTGGTCCAATGTTTTGATAGGGTCTTCGGTGGGCTCTGACTGCAGCCTGTAGTTTCCTCTGCTGTGTTTAAGGCTTCATTTGACAGTTATGAATTTCTAGACTCCTACTTGGCACAGGAATCAATAAAAGCCGTGTTGAAGCCTACAGCAGTGAGCTCTAAGAGGCTGCAGGAAACATTAGCACTGTGGCCCAACAGCTGAAAGGAATAACTGTATTTTCAATGAACTCACTGGCTGGGTAATCAATTTTCACACTTCTCCACCAGCTGTTCGTTTTCAGCGGAAACTACCGCCCTGGATATAGACAGTCTAAATGCATTAAACATGCTTGTGCACTGGATATATTACACATATCTGGAGACGGTGTTATCATAGATCATAGTATTTCTTCCTGACCTATAGGAAAACAAGGTGACCCACTGGGATCTAACTGCACAGACCTCAAGCAGAAATGTTCATTTTAGCTTTACTCCTGCACAGCTGCACGCTTGGCATTCACAAATGCTTGTGTTTTCTAGCCCTGCAGTTTGTTTACTTCTTTTCGTCAATGATGACAAGACTTTCGACAAACATTGGTTTTCCCTGGGTCTCCAAAGGTACGTACCTGTCTCAACACACGCTGTGTGTGACAGTGTGTGAGATCAGAGTTGGGGGAATGGGGGTTGAGTCAATTCAAAGTAATAAAATCATTTTAAAATACTCACTGTGTCAGATTCAGCATAACAACTAGTATCCTATATGCTATAACGGGTGATTCGTCCCTTCTTGCAGAAAAGATGCGCACATCAGAACGGAAACACAAGTCAGAAATTACATCTGCCTTCATATTTGATCCTATCTTTCACCTGAGAGTGCTGGAGAGGACAGGATACTTGCAGTTACAGAATAGACGGGCCCTGACCAGCTGCTCAGCAGAACACCTGCCCTTATAGACTAATTGGGTTTTCTGACAGGGATGCTAAATGATTATACCGCATCATGGCTCTAGTCGGACCTGATTTTGATCTCCCATGACCTTTCTTCTAGAAATGTCACACCCCAGGTTCAACTCAACCCCAGCACCACAGATACTATCGTTTAATTCGCTGTTTATTAAATCCTGTTTGTACAGTCTATGGCACAGCGAATTGACAAGACAACCTCAGCACTTTCAACAGACGCCTCCAGGTTTGGGAAGGGGAAGCCCAGGTGCTGAGAAAACAGCTCTGAAGCAATAAGGGCAAACAGCACCTCGGCATAACGTCAGACCAACATCAAAGACTCCAAGAGACAGCCAATCAGAATCACTTCTGGTGCTTTTTTTTATTGGGACATTGACTATACAAAACCCCTAAGGTAAGGCAAATTTCAAAACTCCTCAACAACCTTTTCTTTCACCATGCAAAACTTCTTCACACGTTTAGGCTATATACAACAGGGCACACCTGGATAAACCCCACAGCTCAGGGGCTGCTCTGTGTGCGACGTTGTGGTTGTTTCTATTCATTGCAGCCACAGAGCAATGCAATCATCTCCTGCTGTGTCCAGACAGAGCACTTACCGCAATGTAGTAGACCTTGGCTTCCTCCACCAGCTTCCAGTTCTCCTCCAGGTCCAGGTGTTTCTCCTTCTTGTAGCAGTTTGCTGCTGCCAAGTTCGCGACCAGAGACCTGCAAGGACAACGCAACTCTTGTAAATGTTGGACGGCAGCCTTTCTCTGAATAATGACCTACATTTACTTTTAAATAAGAAAACAGCTTTGTCCAGTCATCAGTGGGCATTGATTTTATCCAGGAGCATGATCACTTTCTCATAGTACCTAGTCTGCAGTTACTCCTGTTTAAACACCTGATAAGAGTGAAGAGGTGTTAGTGGGGCCAGTAAAGGGCGCTCACCCTGCAGTCTGTGTGGGTCCTAATGGCCCAATCTAGTGATGGGAACACTATAAACACTATAAAACGGCGCCCGTCTTTCGGATAAGACATAAAACAGAGGTCCTGACTCCCTGTGGTCATTAAAAATCCCAGAGTGTTCCTCAAATGAGTAGGGGTGTTACTGGCCAACTTTCCCATTGGCCTTTACCAATCATGGCCTCCTAACAATCCCCATCTATGAATTGGCTTCATCACTCTGTTCTCCTCCCCACTGAGAGCTGGTGTGTGGTGAATGTTCTGGCGCACTATGGCTGCCGTCCCATCATCCGGGTGGATGCTGCACATTGGTGGTGATGGGGGTGAGTCCTCATTACCTGTAAAGTGCTTTGAATGGAGTGTCCAGAAAAGCACTTTATTATTATTATTATTATTATTATTATGGGCTTTTCAATGTCCACTGTGTTACTATTTACTCTAGGCCCACCACATAAACTGTAAGAAACCGACAGGAGAAAAGTCTGTGCGGTTTTCCGTTTTCTTTTACCGGAACAGCCTCTTACACTGCCAGCAGAGCCACAGCGGGCATTCAGCATCATCCCAGGATAGACTCTCAGTGGAGCTTGGTGGTGGCACCAGGGTCAGGACTACCGTTTCTGAAAGACGCAATGCACTAACAGAAAATGTAGCTCCATGCAGACACAGAGGTTTCAGAATTACTGATCCTGAGAAAGCCACATCCTTCACGTTAAAGAGCAATTTTAAGCATAAAGAAAGAGTTCAAAATTAGGTTTGCCCACCTTATACTTGAATGTTTTATCTACACACTAAATCCGGAATAAAAGACAGGCATCAATCCCAAGGTTCTGTGTTAAATAAAGTTTATGGTCTGTGCTGTGGCATGGCAATAAGCACTTACAGCAGAGGGCAGATACTATGGCCCGAATACTGTACGCACCTGCCACCCCTGTAAGACTGAAATGAACAGCTAGGGATGTGAAAAAAACTACATTCCCCAGCATTCCCTAGAGTTCCCACCAGGCCAAAGACCTGGATTTTAATTGGACACACCTGCAGCTGATAAAGGGCTGCAGGTGTATAAAAAAGGAAAGGTAGCTCTGGGAAATAGACAGAAATTAGACAAAAAAAATAAAGAAAATATATCCGTCTGAGTTTACTTCTGGAAGGAAAAAGGAGGTTTTCGATATTAAAGGACAAGACATTGTTTTGTTTGTTCACTGGCAAATGGACCTAGCTGTCCAGTGTGTGGACAGCTGGTGACGGACCGCTCTGTCATTCCTACTGAGTGGAACTAGGCTCTTCTTTGTTTGGATATTTTTGTCTTGATTTGCCTTGGTTTAAGTATGAAGCTTCCTACCCAGCAGTATGAAATAAAAGCTCCAAACGCACTCTGTTTCAGACACCAATTTGCTTTGCCTGACTATCTGTAATATTGGAAGGCTGTGTTCTAGGTCCCAAGCTCGGTAAGGAAGGCCAAAGGGTCCTGGTTGCGATTCTGGCCGGTCTGTGTGGATTTTGCATATTCTCCCTGTGTTTCTGTGGATTTTCACCTGGATCCAACCTCCCAAAACAAGGCCAGGTCCGATTGTCTACGGAAAGCTGGCCTTACAAGCAGTGGCATTCTCTCAGTCTTCACTGTGGCTTGTGCTTTCAGGGTAAACCTTCTGATCATGAATACACCTATCCCATACACCACAGAACATACTAAATTACCATCTGTTTTTCACCAGCTAAACACTCAGAACACAGCTACACCACTGCCGAGACTGCCGGGAATGTGGCATTTTCAGAAAATGAAAACATTCGCCTTGTCTATCTTGTCGCTTTTGTACTAATGTAACGGTGAGCATCAAGGGGCGCTCACAATCTGACAGTGCAATACAGTTAATTAGCTGAATGCAATAACTTGAAATAGATTGACTGCCGACTATCGCAACATGACCAAGCTAAAACAAACCACTGATATTTACCAGTGAGCCCTTTTGCCAGTGTTACAGTAACTTGTGTGGCTATAAAAAATAAGTGTTAATTTTTTTTTCCCCCACAAAGAAAATATACGTTTAGCAAGCTTCAGTGAAATTGCCAAAAGCTCCACTTTATTTTTCTTTTCACAAAAAGTCATTCCCCATTAGTTCCTGGGTCCACACAGGGACGGACAACTCCAGATCCCCTACCTGGAGCTGCTCTGACTGGAGGCTCTTCGGGGGGCAGGAGAAGGAGGGGGTTGACCTCAGTCGTTTTGCTTTCTTATCTGTACAAAAGCACATCTTATCGTGGGGGCCCTCACATTTTGGGTTCTTTACACTTCCTGCCAAAACTTCTGACCCCTGCTCTGCCTGATGAACAGCTATTAAAAGCACGGGGAGTCCCCTAGAGCTGTGTCTGACCTTTCAGGCGTATTCCTGTGCCTCAGCTACTGTTCATCTCTTAATATATTCAGGCCAGTCTTTACAGCCTTGCTGAGACGCCACTGACTGACATCTTCAGTGGAAGCAGATTAAGGCTTTGTGCTGCAGACCCTTCAGAAGGGCTATTGATCCTCAAATGGGCTGTCAATGAGGAACAGAATGAACAAGGTGTATTATAAAATGCTTTGTGACCTCTCTGCCTTCATCTGCACCAGGAACAGGCAGAGAAATATGCCCGACAACTGAAAACCATAAATCAGGAGACGAGTTTGGAAGCTCTGCATTAAAAAGAACAACAATTTCTACATCTACACATACGCAAAGAGCATTGTTCAAATCCTGACTCATGCCTGCATTACGTGAACTGTAAGGTGCTGCAAGCACTAAGAGGAGCAAAGAAATCAATATTTTTTCTGTTTCATGCAATGTCTATAAAACCAATACATAAACTCAAGATTCTGAATCTATCAATCTGTAATTTATTAAAAAAGACGTCCATCATGAAAGAAGGAGCTGTTTTATTTTAGCTTCTGCATTCCAGATAGATATTTGAAACAGTATTAAAGCATAAAAATGCATTCATCTCAATGTGGTCTTTGATCATCATGAACATTTCCTGTTTTCAGATAATGGCATTCATATAGTGTGGGCTGTGCCTCATAAAGTGTGTGAAAAAGACTTAAGTGGAAGATAGATTTATAACCACTCTATTAATACTCTATTAATATCACAATCTGGTGATAAACAGATAAAAACGGTATTAAATTTATGACGAGGGTAGAGAGAAGAAGTACATTAGCCAGTACAGCAAACATGCTACACTGAAATTCATTTCTTGGAACTGAAAGAATTTTACAACTGCATAATTTATGATTTAGAAGAAACTGCTAAGGGAGCTGGAGTTCAAACTAATTTTCAAAGATAAGAGGTGCCTTTCATCTTTCCTTTCCAATTTTTTGGTTTTAAAGACATATTTAATGTTTTGAACTACTGGAAGATGAGTAAAGGGGTGTCCTGTGAGAGAGAACGTCTGTAAACACCTCTAAAGTGCTGTCATAGAAATGCTACTGGAAGCTGTAGTTACAAGGTAGTAGCAAAGCTGTCAAAAGATGTCTAAAACATGAAAAACAGCTTTAAAACAGATTTTCTTCCTTTCTTTAATTCTTGCTAACTGTCAACTGAATTTTTTCCCCTCATTTTCTAAATTCTTGAGAGATTGTTTACAAGACTTTGGAAGGTTTTCCCCCTTTCAGATTTTTTATTTGAAACTTTCACAGTGAATTTTCCGTTCCGCAGACCAGCTTCAAATCTTTTGCATATTACGGTACCTGTATCGGCAATCTGGCTAAAAGCTATCAATGAAATATTAATGAGAAAGGCAGTGATATTAAAACCAGTGATGGGCATGATACGACGAGGCCCAGTCCGAAATAATTTTTCACCTCTAGAGACATATTCAGAAAGCTTTTCCTTTTTATACCTATATAAAATATCTGGGGATCACCTGGTCTTACTCCAACAATCCTCATAGCAGCACCGAATTCTGAGAACTGCACATGCTTCCCTCTGAAAGCAACATTCACTTTGCAAAATCACTCAAGAAGAGCAGAAGAAGAAGAAGAAAGGTGACAATCAGGAAGAGGCTTTTGGTTCAAGTAGCCCGTTTGGCTGCTAACCGCTAATTGATCTAGGATCTTTCCCAGCTGCTTCTTGAAAGAAGATGGGCTATCGGCTTCAACAACGTGTTTGGACAGCCTGTCCCCACTCCCACAAACCTGTGTGTGTTATTCAGCATCCTCAGGCTACCCTGGCTCACACCAGCTGTGCAATTCCTCCTGCCCTTTCTGACTCAAACTGGTGACATTCTGACCATAGGGTCTACCTCTCTTGGCCTGATTCTTAAGATCTGTATGATGACTTGTTTCAGCCATGTTGTCACTTCACAAATAACATTTAACAATGATTTACGGATTGAAAAATACGTTCAGACTGCTGCAAACGTCTCCAATTACAAACACTGTTTCCTGCGGCTCAGGATGAATTCACTGCAACAGAATTTGAATGACCAGCTGTCAACATGCTATTGCACTGTCTCTTGGTGATACACTGGCAAACCGAACCAGATTCGGACAAAACCAACTCTAAATGTGTTAAGTTTGGGGCGTGCTTCCGGTCTTGAACCATTTTTATCTGACATCAGAGTGCAACAGCATTGCTTTTAAATCTCTCGGCAAAAAGAAGTTTATTAGCAGCCCAGGAAATGCCTGAGAACAGAAATCCCGGCACATCCTGAGGAAACAAGAAGGGCGCTCCCCCGGACAGCCGGCTGACCTGTTGTCGCCAGTGATGCAGGCTGCACAAGTTCCTGTCGGCTCCTCGCTCTGCTCGTAGTAGTGAGCGTCGACGTGGGCTTCCTCGGCTTTCCTCTTCAGGATCTCGCCGAACTTATCCGTGCCGATGCAGCCGAAGAACGTCGCCACCTTGTGAGGCTGCTGGATCATCCACTGGGGAGAGAACAACAGGAAAGACAATCAGCTCGGTGCGCAACATCTGCACCCCGAGAGTGTCCAACAGGCACTGGATGCAGACCTGCACACCAGGGCTACGCCTCCAGAGCCAAGCATTACAACAACACTCCTACAATCTATTTCACTCCCTTGCTCCTTCTTGGAGAAAGACCCGGCTACCTATCTCAGCAAGGGGCTGGGGAAGATTCAAGCACCTCCACATCAAACATTTTCAAGACAAGAACAAAACGTTGTCCTGTTCCAGCTTACACAAGGAACAGTGTAGCTGATCCTGCTTTAAACAGGATGATGAAAAGGCCTTTTCAGAGCTGAGTGCACATGGGTTTAACCTTCTAAGATTTATTGTTGCACATGATGCTATGTTTGCTTGTATTACTGCAACCTTGCGCATGTTCCTGACAGGGCCCCCTTGTGACAAAGACGTTGCCTCTTCCTAGAGTGACCTGCATATACGTGGAATTAATCATCTCGCACAAACCAGAGCTGCTACATCTCTATAAAAAGGTTTGCACAGTACACATAAATTCTCCCTGTTTATTCCACACTGAAGAAATATGAGACAATGCAAACCGTTGCTATTTTCATTACATCCATCTGACACGATGGCCTTGGTTTCATTCTGCAGCTGCATTAGAGAGAAGGCCCCTGAGCTGAGGGAGTAAAGACACTGGGCCTACAGTCTCTCTTGGAGCCCTACAGAAAGCAAGACCACTGCAACTAAGACGCATCTGCTTAGTGACCAGTTCCCACCGAGCTCACACCGAGGCCTCAAGCAGAGCCAAGATCCGAAAAAAAAAAAACCAAGACCGCAAAGGCTCACAGGTAAGGACTAATTTAGGGTTGAGGACTTCTGGATTTCCCAGCTCATTTCAAGAATGAAATAAGCATGAACAAGAGCCATAGAAGAAACATCGGTATGGTCTGATTTTCAAAGATGAGAGAGAAAAGAAATGAAACTGGTGGTGGAGACATCGGATGTTCGCACTGGCGTTTAAATGATTTTAAAACGCAGGTGTACCTCTCCTGCCCAGTGCAGAGATAACCCATTGAAGTCATTATAAAATCATGCAATTATGATAAGTAAGCTCTCTTTCTCAAGCTACTGTACGAGTAAGGAGTTCTGTCAATTAATTTCCATCCTGGAACCCCGCTGACAAGCGCTTTCCAATTGTGATTTGAATAAAAGATAATACCTCCATTACTACCAGGCACTATCTATGGGTTATGGAAAGGTCAAGCAACCCAGCAATGGAAATTCATGCTTAGTCACATCCCAATTATCCAGCAGTGCCAGACACACACAAATTGACAAATGCACATCAAGATGCTTCATTACAGTGGAACGGAGGACTGAAATTAAGCAGCAGGCAGGACACTGCGAGAGATTTCGCCCCAGGCAGCAGATAAAACAGCACAGCCAAAGCAAAAGCTATTCCGGAATTCAGAAAAATAAAAAATAAAAATCAGAAAAGGGGGCACGCAAGTGCGGGAACTCCACGGAGCAGGGTACAAGAAACGCACGCGGAATGGTCTGTTTTCCCCCATCTCACTGAGGAGAACAGTAAAAGGTGCTACGGATTATTTCAAATGAATAACCATTATTTTAAGCAGTGAATGATGCCTTTGACTTCACCTTATTACAAACAGACTGCCCGGTGGTCCTGGACACCCTGTGGAGCCAGTGTGTGTCCGGGCAATAACTGGGGGCAGTAAGTGACCGTTTTCAGTCTCTTTTGAGCTTTTCGGCTGTTGTTCTGACATACTAAATACCGTCACTGCCGCTGTTTTGTTTTCAGCTCATCCATACCATATAGCAAAGCAAAAAAAATGGAAACTCGCAAGCAGACCTTTTCAAATCTGGAATATCCATTCCTTCCCTCCTTTTCCAATAACCGCTTTATCCCTCGAGGAGCCGGAGCCCAACCCTGAACTTTTGAGAAATGAAAAAATATAACAGCTGGGCAGTACCTCCTCCCATACAAAGCAAGAATAAATGTCCTGCTGTGGACAGCGAATCACGCTGCTCCTGAAGGATGACAATCCCTTGTCTCATGCAGCACTTCTTTTGCCTGATAAATTGAGTTGTTTGTATCTTAAGCATTAGAGTAATTGCATTGGTACCCTACGCAACAGGTTAGTCAGATTGATTCACCTTTGACATGTCATAACAATTTAATACTGTTTAGCTTAGCGAGTCCATTCATAAATAAGGGCTATAAAAAGCCCTTAACCTGAAAAGCTCTTATAACCAGCAGAGTCCTTAGGGGATTAGAAGTCTCTGCAGCAGATGATGGCAACATTAATTACAGGCTTATCAACCTGGCAAAATTCAATACAGACTATTTTTAGGAGGCTGAAATAACTCTCTGAAGGCTGAACCCAAAGAGGGTATGAAAAATCTATTCTGCTCTTTTAGCTCCACATTGTACTAACACTACCAATTCAGGGAGAAAAAAAAGCTAAACGTCTGCCCATCAATACCTGTCAGTAGTGACATCAAAAACCAGAAGGCAAAGGGCTTGTCAGAGCGTATTGACGATGATGAGCCGTGGCAGGCTCTATTAAACCACTCTTTCCTGCAAAGTGCCAGTGATCAAAGAGAGAGGGCTGAGTATTTTTCACTCAATCAGGTAACAAGCTCTTTTTTTCTCCGGCTGAAGCCTCTGGTCGATGCCTTCTATCACTCCGATGTCATGCACAGTTAAGGTTCCAGGGCATGGCATGAATTAGGCTAGCTCCCGCTGTCCAGAGGGGCTCGCTCCCGCTGTCCAGAGGGGCTCGCTCCCGCTGTCCAGAGGGGCTCGCTCCTATTGTCCAGAAGGGCTTGCTCCTATTGTCCAGAAGGGCTAGCTCCCGCTGTCCAGAGGGGCTCGCTCCCGCTGTCCAGAGGGGCTCGCTCCCGCTGTCCAGAGGGGCTCGCTCCCGCTGTCCAGAGGGGCTCGCTCCCGCTGTCCAGAGGGGCTCGCTCCTATTGTCCAGAAGAGCTCGCTCCTATTGTCCAGAAGAGCTCGCTCCTATTGTCCAGAAGGGCTCGCTCATGTGGCACTGGGTTTTGCTCTGAGAGAGCACAGTTAAAGGTGCTATCCCAATGTTCTTCTTGTTTTGCCCATTTCGGTCACCACCTGTCACTGCTGGTCGCCCTCATTTCTCCAGGCTGCACTATTTCAAAGTGAAAGCCCACCAACATGACAGGGCCCTGAGCAGGAAGAGCAAACCCCTTAACGAACAATGACTGCATGAGCTGAGGGCTGTCAGAAGCACGGCCTGTCCAATACAGAGGTGATCGGCTGCTGCTACCTTTCAAGCATACTTGATGTCTGGAAATACAATACAGGCAGTAAAATATGAAACCAGACAGGACTCCAATAGCTCAGATTTAAAAAGCTTGCAGTGAGTAGGGTTTTGAGTAGAGTATGGCTGAAAAGATACTTTTGAACTCTTGAGGGATCGTTTTAGATTGAGGAATGTTCTAAAAAATATCTGAGTACAACTCTAATGCGGGATTCCTATTGTCCTTCATCGGACGTGGTACAAGGAAAAATCCCACTCGTATAAGCAATTACTGGGCTTTCAGATTCCAAAAGGTGAGAAAGGCTCTTGGTGTCTCTAAATTGTCTTTATCATGCCACTGGCAACTTGCACTGGCCTTGTGTCTCTTAGGAATCTACACCGTGTGGGGACACAGCAGTGAATTCACATTCCACCCAGGAAAGAAAACGCCAAACAGCTGCTCTTGGCCTCTCAGGAAAGACGGGTGTGATAAAAATCTGGAAACCTGGCCAGGTGAAGTGAAGCGGGACTGGTTCCAGAGTGAGGTACATGACACCAGTAGAGTCTTTATCTCCAGTGCTCTGAAGCTCCACTCTCTAAGCACACCGGAATCTCCTGCAGCATCGCGGTTTGTGAAGAAACCAGAAGGGTATTGCAATCTCAAGGCGCCAGGTTTATCTTAAAAGGAAACACCCAGATTCCCTCAGCGCTAAAACATGCTAGTCATGCTGCTGTTTCCTTTCTCCCCTGGGAGAAGACTTATTTACAGGATAAACACGATGATACTTTCTAAACTAGAATCTGATCCCCATGGCACAGTCACAAGGGGGTCATTCTTACTCAGAAGAACCCATGGGGAAATTAAAATCTGCAAAACCACATTGAAAGCCTGAGCCGTTCAAATATTTCCCTGGCAAGATCACATGGGAATAAACAGACCTTCTGTCAGTTTAACATTCCAAGGCTTTATAAAATCGAAACTGATTTATCACTAGTATTAACTTATCATAAAAAGGAGTATTATATTTTCCAAGCTGCCCTGTAAAGTACAGGGAAATGGCTGAAGGCTTTCGAAAGTAATGCTCCTAATCCAGTGTCAGGCGCTGGCGCCCAGCTGGCGGAGACGGTGTGTCGCTCGCAGAGGCGCTGCGCTGCAGGTGGGTCTGCGTCGGGCTTCGGGCAGACCCGGCACTGAGCTTTGATCTTCTGCAAACAGCAGACAAGCTGGGAACACCTCTCTCTGTTTTCAGAGGGCGCCCTCTGCTGGCGGGGCAGGTGGCATGACCCAGCCGAGCTGCTCTTTCAGGTCCAGCCCGACTGGCCAGTCTTTCTATCTTTACAGTGGCCCTGTTCTTCATCTCCCAGAGCTCATCTTCATTCGCCCAGGTCCTAGACTATTACCCATCCCAGCCACTAAGAGTCCACATGTGACGTCTACGCATAAAACGGATACTATTTGTTATTTTTTCACGCGTGCTTTTACAAATAAAAACCAACCCGAACCATCACATTCAAAACGGCTTTCACTCGCTTGCTGGATGCCAGACCAAAACGCTGACTTTCTTTGTTCACGGCGAATACGAAGACCGAGCAACAGAAGATCCATTGCTGTTATGAGCTTATTTGGATCTGACAGCCCAAAGTTAGACAAGATGCAAATATCTGTTATTACCTGGAACATGTTCATTTCAGCATTATATGCAGTACACTCACACACACTCCTTCCTGCCGGCACTGATATTTGATCAAGTTACCAAAATGCAAGCCTGCAGTGCCGCTTTTCCGCTTACACAGTCCACCCCTGTCAAAGTATCTTGTTCATAGATGCCTAGGCTGCTCCGCAGGTAAGCAAAATAAAGCTCTTCACTTCTCAATGACCCCCATAGAAGAGCCATTCAATAGTTCGGCGGGCAGGCGAGAAGGCTGGGAGAAGTTGCTGGAGGGCAGGTCAGCCTTAGGAGAGATCAGCCACAAAAGGGCTGGGTGTCTGCAGCACTGGGACAGACAGGGACCGGCCTTTTCCCTTGCAATTCCACACTGCCGCAGCAGAAAAACCGCAGCTGGTGGAAGTATAGACAAGACAGGGCAGGGCTCAGCACCCTGAGGCTTTCAAATGCCCGAGAAGCAAACAACATTCATTTTAACACAATTTTCTTCTAGCCTTTTGTCTTCTACCAATTCTTCTCGGTAAGAAATACTGCACAATGTTCCAAAATGCTACTGTATATTCTAATTAATCAGGCTGATATAACGATTGTTCTACAACAAAGCTATAATCCTCTTGTCTAAAACAAATAATAAAATAAAACAAGCTGAAGTGGCTTTCACAAAAACAAAACCTAACAGCATATTCTGAATGGCATAAAGATCACTGTATTTTAAAAGGAATGACCCAGGTTTTGATTTTGAAACTTTGCAGCCTTGGAATAGCAGCAGAGAGGTACAGGAGATCCTAGCGGTCAGCCCCGCACAGCTGAAAGATCTGCAGGGAGAACAGGTGGAAACAAGACAAAGGAGAAGAACAAGGGGCTGGAAGCAGACGATCTGGAATGACTTGTGACGGTCAAGCTCATCGGAACAAGACACTCATTTACAAAGTTTGTTTTCTTTTCATGAGTCTGAAACTACCGTGGAAGTGGGCCTTAAAACTGCAGCCATCCGAACTAACTGCAGTGAGACCAAGATACCAGGGAACTGTTTTGATTTATCATTCTGATAACCTTCCAGATTCCTTCAGCGAGTGCCAAGAGCAGAGCACTGTAGTCAGTTATATTTCATTAATCTCCATAGAAACAGCCAGGATAAATAATGCCTACATGCCCGTGAAAAATAAGGGTGTTATTACAAAACCATAAAGAACACCCGATGCATCATCATTTAAGAGGATAATCACAAACAGACACAATGTTTCAGTATGTGAAAACCTTCCCAATGAGACTGAACAGCTGTGAAAAGCCTACAGCAGGATAATCTGGGTCCTAAAGCTGGAGAGAACCTGAATGATCGTAGTCCTGTGGCTCACTGGCCCTCAGTGGGCCACTGACACTTGGCAAAAATTTGCAGCAGTTACTGATTTCGTACCGGCACTTGAAAAAGAAAGTGCCGGGTGTACGAGTGGAGCATTGTGCAGTTGAACAGGCTACCCAGCCACGGCACTGAAGATAATACCCTGGCTTCTTTTAAGAAAGGGCTGGGTGAGAGCCTCCAATCAGACTGGTGCTGCTTCTTTACACAAAGGGGTGGGGAGCATGGAACAGGCTGGCTGCTGCTAGACCCACTGAACTCTGTGTGACAGCATGGTGACAAAGCCACTGTAAAAGCAAGAGTCCTCTCAACAGCTCCTGCAAGAACAGTAGGGAAAGCTCACAATGGGTGCTCAGAAGCAAGCCACCGACAGTTATTCATGTAATCCTCCAGAGTGCACAAGACTAAATAGCAGTAATGCGATTTTATGTTGTGATAATATGTAATAACGTACACTAGTCATGAAGTGCATTTTAAGCTGTTTTCTCCTAAACTGCTGTATACAATCCGCAATCCCAGGACTTCCAAGTGTTACTGTTTGGGACAGCAAGAGTGTTGCACTGCTCTTTTCTGAAGAATTATTCCGTACATTTCGGAATTTAACACTCACAAAGAAAAAAGACCAAGGGGGCTGCGTTCCCGCCAGTCATGTTCAATTTGCACTGTCTTGACCTCGAAACACTAATGGAACCATAAAATCCAGATCTCAGAGCAGCTGGAACAATACTTCATCCCTGAATGTTTAACTCTTACATGTTTTCAAGTAAAAAGGAGCAGCTCAGAATGAGACGCAAAGATGCAAACTGCACATAACGTCTATCAAACACCCCCCGCAGATGTGAATTCCTGGCAGGTCCAGAGCCTTGTCTTGTTTCAGAAGATCCAGGAGAAGCTACAATCCCACAAACCAAACACCGCTTCAGAGTCTGGCTCCCCTCAGTCCGATGAGGACTACTGTTCTTGCGTTCTTGCATTCAGTCCCACTAACTGCATCTCTAAGACAATGTGCACAGGACTACTTTTACAATGTGTGAAGTTGTTGCAGGCCTGAACCATCAGAAACAAAATGAATCAAAACCTTCCTCACAACTGAACAGCTCAAACATGGCATCTTGTTTACTTCCTTATTCCTTACTTCCTGGAATTAATCCAAACGAAAGACTCTTTTCACACAAAGCAATGATGGGCTTTACAGCAAAGCAGCCGTTGCCACAGCTAAACTCTTAAATTGTCAAACAAAATATTTTTGTGCTTTCTGGGAAGCAGTAATTATCTCGATCTGACCACCTGAACCAGACTGGCACAGGCTCCTTCACTCAGAAGTAAACACGTGCACTTTAAAAGCTTGAGAGGGGTAGATTTTTAAAACCAGACAAAATTACGGTCAAGACAAGAAAAATATTAACGAACAGACTGGATCAAAAAATTAGAACTCAGATTAACCTGCCCAATAAAAATATTCATCAGAAAATGTTTCAGTGCACTGTAGGATAAAGAAAATCCTGAGGACTGTCACAGATGGATTTTCTACATCCATAAAAATGTCTTTCAGAATTCTCACGACTGCCAAGCACAACACCTTCTGTTCCAAAAACCTTATATCCTGTAAATGCTTAACTGTGCCTTGAGTTTCTAGACACAGCAGAATGTTAATAGGGTCAGACTTGGGAGTGTACACTACAGTTAAATCCATCTGAAAAGCAAAATGTGAATTCTATTTAGTAATAGCTCCCAAAGTCCCTCTCTGCTATGGGCCAAATGGAGCTCTCCCTCAGCCAAGTCCTGCATCGGGTTTCACCCAAAAAACGTTCAGCGTTTTTATGTATAGCACACATTTCACTAAAGAATAACCATATGAAAACAATTCAGCCCTCTCGTCTCATGGGCTCGTCTTGATTTATCATGTTGTGTCACCTGAAAGAATTCTAGACACAGCTGCCATAAGGAAAAGATCCCACTTCAGTCCCACGTTGCCCAAACACTCTTCGGAGTACTACATTCCACAAGATATGTGCTCACTGCTGTAAAAAAATGCATCCTGGAGTACAAGGGAGGCACTGACATCTCTCTCCGTGATTTTGATGAAAAAGACACTTTGGATGAATGAGAGCTTTTTCCTTTGAGGCTGGTGCTAACCGATTTGTGTTCCACTTCCTGGTCTTTAGCTTCTTATTAGCTTTGGCACCCCGGGCAAAGCTCCATTCGGCAAACATGTGCCTGAAGGATCCTTCCCTGTGCAGGAGGAGGGCACTATCAGCCTTGCGCCCGGCACACAGCCCTGGAGACCCTCCTTCTGAAGCCCTGACAGCGAACATGCCCAGTTACAGTGCCCGTAACCCTGCAGTGTGTTTGTGCAGCTCGAGCTGCCTTCAGCTGACAGAGGGGGAAGATTCAAGACACCTTAATCCTCTCAGAGTGTTTTGTGCAAATTCAAGCACACCTTCAGAACCTTTGAAAACCCCCAGCGAGCACTTCTTTTCTCACTGTAAAAGAGCTGATTTAAAATGTTTCCTTCAAAGATCTAAAACCAGCGGCAAGAGCTGTGTAAACTTAAATAACATATTTAACATGTTCCACATCTATTAGAAGAATGAACCCAGAGAATCGGCTGCAAAGGTAAAATGCCATCTCCCTAACATACCATGTGACTCTACAGGAACTTCCTTCCCATACAGAATGGACATTATCAAATGCTTTTATGCGATTCTCATTTAAGTCGGCCTCAACCCAAGCCAAGCTCCCCCCCACGGGAGCTGGAAAGACTTAAATGATGCTAAAAACACACCTTCGGGATTCACAACCAACAGTAATGGATCAAGTTTGCGGTTTTGTCTAGTTTTACAAACTTAAATTATACCCTCTTCAGCACGGTCCACTTTAACCTTTGGTAAAGTGCTCTTGGATTACAGCACTGTGCATGTCTTTGAAACAAGCAGATTAATATTTACAGCCTGCAGGAGAGCATCACTGTCTTTCAGCAACTGAGACGGAGCCCACAGACAAGTTTACACAACTGCTGTTTGATGTGCAATCATGTGGCCAGGCTTTCCTTTCATGAAACCTAGTCCTCGTTTCCCCACATTTAACATAAAAGAAAAGGATTAGGGCAGGCTGTGACCGAGACAGGAGAACGCATTTACAGCTGACCCACATTATTTTAAGCGGTAAACAGCTTTCTTTACCTTAAGTGCATTGCTGGCCTTCGGCAATTACCAACCTGCACAGTTTATATAGAATGAATGTGTTAATGAACAAGCATCCCCTGTACAGCTACTTCTAGTGTGTTTTACTGAAACACCAAGCAGCTGCCAGCCACAGGAATGCAGAAGTGCTACACCAGCAGATGTGATTGGCACAAGGAAGCTACACCCACTGTATAATAATATGTTTTGCCTTGGTGAGATGCCAAGTGGAAAATTTCCAAAGCAGACTTTCCATAAGAATGTCAGATCATTCTTTACAGAAAGATTAAAAACTTAGATAAACTGTAATTATTTGCCTGCAGGTATGAATTTTTGCTGTTCTGAATATCTAACTTATTATATACAGTATCACAAACGGTATTTGTTAAAGGAGGGCAAACAACACCAATTCAGCCATAGCCACTTCAAATTGTTTTTTGTCTGAATTTTGGAGAAGGAAACCAAAAGAATATATTTTTTTTATATATATACTTTTTATATACATAAAAGTAAATGATAACTTAGCACTCATTTATTTTTTTTTAGTTATCGGGGAACTATGCCAAGTATTTTGAAAATTCTTCTCGTAGGCTGAAATGTCATTGAGTTAGTACTCAGACGTCCGTGTCTGTGGATTCCCTTGCAACCCTGGGCGAAGGGCAGGCTGGGCACAGGGCAGAACAGACCTGCAGAATGGGGGAGCTCTACCAAGTCACATCCTAAGACTTGGAGGACTTGAATCAAAACCCAGCCAGGGACACGCGCGTTCTTTCTCCCCTTGAGGTAATAAACCGTGTGGTGAGATGGGGGGATATTTGTGGAAAAAATTGTTCAAAAGGTGAAACTTATTTTAGACCTGGATAATGCAAACTCCTTAGTTACAAAAGGTTTAAGAAAACAGTAGCTCAAGAGTATACATTCAGCTGGTTTACACACTGAAAGCTAAAAAGAGCCACTGGAGGCAACATTTAGAAGTCAACTGAAAATCATAATGCTTGCGATGTGTACAAAACTGCAAGGGTTACATTTGTGTGTGCCAACACCCTGGGCATTTCAGAATATACGGCATCCTGGAATAATGCAAGCAAGTGAACACGTACTGTGCACATAGATGCTGAATTTTCTCTAAAGTCCCATGATTATTTTCCTGGTGTTTTACTGGCTTCTTTTGTTAAGTCACCGAGGAAGTCATGAAAAATCAGACTGCTTCAATAAAGATGCAATAAAGTACCCTGAAAATAGTTGCAGGCGTTTCCCTCTTGAAAACGGGACATTGTGCTCCATTCTTGGAAGAGCGGACCTACCCACGCTGAGACACCCCAAAAAGAGAAATCTCTCTGGACTTTTGGGTTTAAAGACCAAGTAAGTCGCAGTCTCTCCTGCCCCACCTAGCAGCTGCACTTCTCTTGGAAGGCTGTTGCTCTGGTACGTCTTTTGGCATCACAGCATCCTGGCCTGAGAGTCCAGCAGTCCCATGATGCGATCCCACATTCTTATGCTGATCGATTCTTTGTTGAAAACAGGGTGAGAGGTCTTCTCCTTCGAGTGGTTTGCATTACAGTGTTTCAAACAGGCAGCGAGCGAATGTGTAAGTGTTGGCTGAGGAGGCCACCTCACGTTGGTCTTTGTGTCACGACCGCATACAGCCGGTGTGCTCCACCTGGGTGTTGAAGCCCAGTATGGGATACTACACAGGAAACCAGGCACACAAACTCCATGTTTTGGGGAGGGGGGGGGGACAATACCCCCTCCACCACTACAATGGATTAAGATCCCGGAACAGGGAAGGCAAAAGCATCCACACCTGCTCGAGCCCCTCAACTGCTTTCTTTCCCTCAGCTCGTTTTCCTCTTAAACAGAGCGAGACATCCGATATTCCAGGATGTCGGGGACTGACCGGCTTGTCCAGGTCTCGGGGGAGTCTCGAGAGGCCGCACTCCCCAGCTGTTAAGTGAGACATCAATTTGCCAATCAGACCCAACCTGCTTTTGTAACAGTGAAGACAACCTCTGCATCCAGCTCCTTCTGACAAAAAAAAAAACCCACAGTGCATTAAAGGGGTTTTACTTTTCTACCGAGGATGAATTAATAAGACGTCGCCTGACAAACCGAGACGCGAACACATGAACTGCTCGTAATAAGAGACATCTATCACAACAGATTTTATCAATCATGAAAGTGGCATAAACCGCATTCTCATTAATTAGGGTTGAAGTATTTAATCCTTCACAATAGGAGGCTGAAAACCATGTGTAAACCGACCCACTACTCTGCCATGATACACTCCCTGAGAGCACTAATCCTTCCAGCGTTTACTCGATACATTTGTTTCTGTGGTAACACACTGAGTGGAGGAACGGCTGTGACAACCCTCATTTCTCTGTCTCTCAGCCGAAGAGCCTGTCATACTGGTTGTGCCTTTTGTTGTCATGTCTGGGAAAGGTAGAACACTGTGCCCTAGTTAACTGAGTACCCCATCTGCCAAGCATAATTAGACAGTTACACTGGAAGACCCATCACTGCATCCTTTGTGGTGGACAACTGCCAAACATGAAAGAGTATTTTTATTTTCTTCACAGATCTCAGAATATTAACCCCCCTGAAACTGACACCAAGGCACATGTACAAAAGGAGCACAGAAAAAAAAGTCTAAATGCAGCTGCTATTTCATCTTTAGATACAGGGTAATCCACCTGTTCTCATACTGTAAACAGAAACACTCTCGACCTGTTTGCTGTTCAAGGTGTTTTGGCAGCAAGAAAATCTGCCTATCCCAGTGCTTTAAAGGGCATGTCCACAGTCTCTCCAGCTGTTCCAGAACTAGGACAACACGCAAATAAGGCTGACAAGGCAAAGGAAGTAAACAGTCATATAAAAATCATTAAATCCCCCTCCAAGATCAAACTGCAGGATTTACTACAGTTCCTGCCATAAAGCTGACAGATCCTAAAGACTTAACACTGTGTCCGCCTGTAAGGTTTTTCAAAATCCAGCGGAAAGAGCAATCAGTCATGTTGTTCTTGAAAAGTAGTAAACTTTCCCGTGTGATCTAACTAAAGAGCATTCTCAGTTTCAGAAATAAAACTAAGTCTCTTTATCAAATGTTTATGCTATTCACTTGAATTAAAACATATATACACAACTAGGTGCTACTCATTCCGCCCGTCTCCATTCAGCGGATGTCAATTTCCACATACAGTATACACATATACATATAAACGTTTTGTTTCAACAGTATTATAAATATGGAAGGGTCTAAAACAGATGTAGAATAACACAGTACATATAGCATATCCACCAATTAAATCTAGTTATTTATAGACTATGCATATTAAAACTGAACAATAAGTTTTGCACCTGAAAGCAATATTTTTATTCCTTGATAAAATACATGATAAAACAGGGACTGCCACAACACATTTCCTAACCAGAATGAACCTACTTGCACCACAGCTAGCAGGAAGACCTCTTAAACATCCAGTGACATCTTCGATACAAGATTAAATTAACAGAAGATATTCAGTCTTACAAAGAATTAAACTACAATTTCATGGTTAACTTTAACTGCAAAAAGTTGCATGCTACTTGCATACAATTACTATATATAATAAAAGCATTTATGTAAATCATAAGTGAGACAAAAATGTAGGGGTGTGCAATTCAACAGAGATATTTTCAAGTAATCTGCTGATATTGCTGCTGATATAAGTAATAAGACATGACAGAGATCACACACTGATGGATTCATGCAGTTGGATTTCCTATCAGAAAAAAATATTAGCTAGCAGCCAACAGAACATTTATGTCTATGTCTATTTATGACTATGCAAGTGAGCCAAGCAGGCATAACTTCAATAAGGAAAACCAACAATAAATGTTATCACAGTCAACTGATACAAATCTCTCATTAAGGAATATTACTGTAATTAGTGAGCTTGGTGCACATCAATACATTATGTCGGGACTAAATAATTAAACAGTAAAGAAGAATTAACAACGCACCATAAATAGCACAGAAGTTACAAAATCATCTATGTACAGAAAGGAATGGGTGTCCTGTTGTTTAGATTAACATGTTAAGTATAATGTGAAATGATGAAGAGCTATTTAATTAATCAAGAAGAGGTATTACTGATGAACATGCCAAGCGTAATTAGCTTATTTATGACATATAGCACATTTGCAAATAACTGTTTTGGATACAGGAGATTGCTCATTATCTGTGCAAATTCAATTATAGAACACGCCCTGTGACATAATCATAGCTTTCCCCCTTTAAATATTTCCAGGGCCACTGTTAAACAGAACCCACACCTTGGAAAGGTAGGAGGTGGACAGCAGTTGTTACATGAGGGTTGTCTTTCAGGTTCGTAATAGAGTTTTGCTTTTCGGAAAAACAAACTAGATCTTAAGTCCACTTGTGTCACATACTGTAGAGAGAAGAAGTAAGATTTCTATGGAGTACGATAAAAGGTGTACTGTATGCAGTAAAACACCAGACTCTTGTGTACTATAAACAGGATCAGGAACTAATTAAATGCTAATAGCTGAGCAATCGGAGCCAGAGCAAACGCTGATGTTCTTCCAGGACTTCACATCCAGCAGCACACGAGTTGGGCACAACACACTGGGCAGCAGAGGCACAGCAATAATGAGAACCTCTGCAGTGAGGGTGGCACTCGTCTGGAACAAGCTGTCAAACTGAACAAGCCCCTTTAATTAGCCCCTGAATTCAGAAACTAATGCGAATGACTTCACCAACCCACAGTTCAGTCCAAAATCTTACTCATGGCATCCTAAGGCCTATTCCACTAAAATGCATCTAAAGAATAATAGCAGTAATCAACAAATCAGCTACCAGTGAGCTATAAAATATCCTTCAATAGTGGCAATTTTGGCCATTCTACAATTACCGAGTTTAAAGATAAAGCGCACTGCCAGAAAGACGGAAATGAAATACTACTGCAGATTGGAGAATGGCAGGTTGAGAGGGGCACTATGATCTTAAATTGGTCTTAAAAGGCCAAGTGGTCTTGACTCAAAGAGTTCTGCGTGTGGAACACGCCATGTGGTTGAAGCTAAAAGTTTGGCTTCCTTCAAGAAACAGCAGGATGAAGCCTTGGATCAAGAAGCTACTAACTACCTAATGGGTCCAAAGTGTGACTGGTCTTGTTGGTAACCATTCTTATGTTCTTCTGTCTGTTTTAACCAGCTCAGTTTTCTGAAGGCAGATGACTGACTCACACCAAGACTGGGTAAACATAGGGATATGCCAGTGTGAGCAGCACATTATCGATGACAAATATATGATTCTTCGTTTAAGTAAAATGGATCATGTATTTGCCCCTGGGTGACCCAAATATCAAGGAAATGCAAAAGCTTAAATACATTAATTCATAATTTTAGCCAGCAGCCATATCACCCTGAAACTCACAACTAGAAGCCCACTGAAGCTCAGCAGGTGTGAGCCTGGTCAGTACCTGGATGGAAGAGGTCTTAGTGGGGCCAGCAGGGGGTGCTCACCCTGTGGTCTGTGTGGGTCCTAAAGTCCCAATATAGTGATTGGGACACTATACTGTAAAAAGGTGTTGTCCTTTGAATGAGATGTAAAACCGAGGTCCTGACTCTCTGTGGTCAATAAATATCCCAGGGTGTTTTTCGAAAAGAGTAGGGGATGAAACCCAGGCGTCCTGGCTTAGTTTCCCATTGGCCCTTACCAATTGTGGCCTCCTTATAATCCCCATCTGTGAACTAGCTTCATCACTCTGCTCTCTTCCCCACCAATAGCTGATGTGTGATGAGTGTTCTGGTGTTCTATGGCTGCTGACGCATCATCCAGGTGGGGCTGCACACTGGTGGTGGTGGAGGGGAGTCCACATTACCTATAAAGTGCTTTGAGTGGAGTGTCCAGAAAAGCACTATATAATGTCAGCAATTTTTATGATTATTATTATAATACATTAAATCCTGTGCAGTAAAACCTGTAACGGTAGTCTGACTGACACACAACACCTCAACAAATTAGGGTAACTATCAAAGTACATCATATTCCCAAGCGACTCAGCTGGTACAGACTCCTGCTCCGAGGACACGCTGAGCTCGACCACATCTGGGACATCGCTAGTCAATCACTGACCAGTAGTATAATAGCAGTATCAGTAAAGCAGTGGGGTGGCCATTGAATGAACTTACAATCAACCGCACAGCAGAAAACAAGCTGCCCTCTTGTGGTTGACGGACTGAATTACATGTAAACTGACAACTTGCGAAGAATCCTGGAGTCTTCTTACTGCGTTCACTGCACATTTCACTTTACATAATGCACTTTATGTACATTTAACATACACTGCAGAAATACAGCAGGCAATATACTGTTACACAGCACAGTTTCACAAAGGATGGTCCTTTCTTTCTTCCTGTGGTACTGAAGGGTTGAGTCATAAATCACAGCTTCTGGTTGTAATCTTAACGTTTCGAAGAGTGCGGCAACTGTCAGAGCTGCTCTGACAGAAAAGAAGGGATGGAGCTACCTATAAATGTCCTGACTGGTTGGGACACCAGACATTTTTCACAAGAGTAATGTTTGTCACGTAAACACTGCTGCTCTGAACACTGGGGATCCAAACACTCATTACGTTTTAACGTCTACATTCTGACAGAACGAGGTCATAAAAGATTAACTCAAAAAAGAAGAAGTCAAACCTCCTGCTCTGCTGGCATCATTCTATCCAGAAAGGAGGTTTCAATTTGCACAGAAACCTCTAACCCTCAGGACTTCTGGTGTTCTAAACAACCAACTGGGTGGTACTGTAAACTGTTCCAACCATTTTCTGAAGTTACTGCAAAACAGTTCCTTTGCTACATGCGTTCATTAAACTAATCTGACGTACTTCTGTGGACAGAAAAGGCCCATTAATAAAATTATTTCTGAAAGCTTCTCAATACTACTAGGCCAAGGTTTAGAGATGTGGAATATGACCAGATACTTGCACTTCTCCCAGGCTGGAAAGTATAATAGACAAAAACAGCAGGGTCACATTTAATGGCAACCGAAAATAAATCTCAAGCCACATAACCAGTAAATTTAATTCTGCAACCATTTCTTTTTATGGGGAATACTACACAGCGATTAAAACCAGGCAAATAACGCCTCTCTGGTGGTCTCCTGAGTCACCAAGAGACAGTGAGACTCTCAGACACAATCAGCCACACACTTGCTTTTCATTGGGTTGAGGCTGCTGCAGCCTGAGCAGCAGTGTCTTTTCAAGTGGAAGATTTTTAAAACCTATTGTCATGATCACAGAACAACAGAAATGCTGTATCTGAAACGACCTGAGCCACATGGAGACCAGGTTGAGCATATAGTTGCAAGAAAAAGTTTGTGAACCCCTTGGAATTATGCATTTATTACTCAGAAAAATGTGGTCTGATCTTCAACTAAGTCACAATAATAGAGAAACACAACCTGCTTAAACTAATAACACAGAAACAATGGTACTTCTTCTTGTCAGTACTGAACACATCGTTTAAGTATTCACAGTCTAGGTTGGAAAGAGTATGTGAACCTCTAGGCCAATGACTTCTCCAAAAGCTAATTGGAGTCAGGTGTTCCAATCACTGAGATGAGATTGAAGGTGTGGGTTGGAGGTGCCCTGCCCTATAAAAAAGGCACACAAAGGTTGGTTACTGACAGTCTGCTCTTCTCAAGAAAGAGCTGTTCATGTGAACCACGCCCTGATCAAAAAGAATTGTAGAGATGCATAAAGCTGGAAAAAGCTACAAAAGTATTTCTAAAGGCCTGAGTGTTCATCAATCCACAGAGACAAATCTTCTTCAAATGGAGGAAACGCAGTACAGTTGCTACTGTCCCTAGGAGTGGGCATCCTGCAAAGGTCACGGCAAGAGAGCAGCCTGCAATGCTGAAGGAGGTGAAAAAGAACCCCAGGGCAACAGGAAAGGACAGGCAAGAATCTCTTGGACTTGCCAAAGTCTCTGTTCATGTGTCCACTATAAGAAACACACTGAACAAGAATGGTGTTGATGGAAGGACACCACAGAGGAAACCGTCACTCTCCCAAAAAAACATTGCTGCCTGTCTCAAGTTTGCAAAAGACCACCTGGATGTTCCACAACGCTTCTGGGACAATGTTCTGTGGACGGATGACCCAAAAGTTGAAGCACTGCATACCAACACCAAAACCGCATTCCAACAGTGAAGCATGGTGGAGGGAGCATCATGGTTTGGGGCTGCTTTTCTGCCTCAGGGCCTGGACAGCTTGCTATCATAGAGGGAACAATGCATTCAAAATTGTATCACAAAATTGTACAGGAGAATGTCAGGATCATGGTCTGTCACCTGAAGCTTAATAGAAGTTGGGTAATGCAACAAGACAATGACCCGAAACACAGGAGTAAATCGACAACAGAATGGCTTAAACAGAAGAAAACTTGTGTTCTGGAATGGCCAAGCCAGAGTCCAGACCTCAACCCATTTGAGATGCTGTGGCATGACCCGAAGAGAGCTGTTCACACAAGGAATCCCAGAAATATCAATGAACTGAAACCGTCTTGTAAGGAGGAACGGTCTCAAATTCCTCCTAACCGTTGTGCAAGTCTCATCAGCAGCTACAGGAAATGTTTGGTGGAGGTTATTGATGCTAAAGGAGGTTCAACCAGTTACAAAATACAAGGGTTCACATACTTTTTCCAGTCTGGACTGTGAATGTTTAAACGATGTGTTTATGGGTAATTAATGCAGAAATCCAGGTAATTCCAAAGGGTTTGCAAACTTCTTCTTGCAACTGTAGGTTAGAGCATAGGACTATACCTGAAACAGTCTGGCTCATTTACTCATTCCCTTATTCCCAATGCCATAAACAATTAGATACACACAAACCTAGGTTTTCAGACTCAAATTTAAGTCATTGCTCTTGTGGCCGGCCCAATCCATTTTTTTTACAGCCATTCACAAAATGTGCTTAAAACATGCACAGCTGTAGCGCAGACAAGCTCAGCAGCCTCAACCCCAAGCTCGACTCGGTGACCAGTTGGCGCAGTGCTTGTGCCCGTGAACCTGAAAGGCTGTTTTTGTGGATCACTTTACAATTCTCAGGGGTTCATATAACCTGATCATGAACTGATCAGACTCAAGCCGCTTAGTATTAGGCTGAGAAAGTGTGAAGGAACCTGTTGGGAATTTTAACATCTTCACTTCTGTTGCTACAGGTGACTGGATTTTTTTATTCAGTTACTGCTTCTACTTCCCAGCTCCTAGCACCACCCCCCCCCAACCTCTTTATACAGGTATCAGGATAACACAAAAGAACCCCAATGAAGACTATAGGTGCAGTGAATACCCTGAATGAAGGGCCTGTAAGTTAATAGGATTTGCTCCTGATGGAGAATCCGAGGCATTTCCTGCAGCTGTTACAGACGGCCGCACAAAAATAAGCGTCCTTTCATTCAACGCTCTTAAGCCCCCCCCACCATCACCCCAAAGGTTTGCGTTATCACCCCAAAGGTTGCAATTGTGTTTTTTTATTTTGCTTTCTTAACGATTCACCTGTAGTAAGTGAAGGACTGGCCCTTTTGGGTGAAGGACAATTTTACTGAAGGATAGATTTGACTCCAGAAGCTCTTTCAGAAGGAAAGGCACAGGGCCTCACCTGGGTCAAGACCACCAACATTATTCTAACGTGCCATGCTAAATATTTAATAATAATAATAATAATAATTGCTTACACTTATATAGCGCTTTTCTGGACACTCCACTCAAAGCACTTTACAGGTAATGGGGACTCCCCTCCACCACCACCAATATGCAGCCCCACCTGGATGATGAGACGGCAGCCATAGTGCGCCAGAACGCTCCTCACACATCAGCTATCAGTGGGGAGGAGAGCAGAGTAATGTAGCCAATTCATAGAGGGGGATTATTAGGAGGCCATGATTGGTAAGGGCCAATTGGAAATTTGGCCAGGACACCGGGGTTACACCCCTGCTCTTTTCGAGAAGCGCCCTGGGATTTTTAATGACCACAGAGAGTCAGGACCTCGGTTTTACGTCTCATCCGAAGGACGGCGCCTGTTTACAGTATAGTGTCCCCGTCACTATACTGGGGCATTAGGACCCACATGGACTGCAGGGTGAGCGCCCCCTGCTGGCCCCACTAACACCTCTTCCATTTATCATCAGTTGCCTGGAACAAGAAGGTAGAACACATGCACGCATCAGGCGACACGCATACAGACAGAGGCCTCGGTGTCTCTGCTCATTTGACCCTTTTGATTTGCTTAGTGTTGCAAATGAATGATGCGAAGCTGGTTTGCTCCTCCCAGTCTGTGTCCTCGCCCATAGCAAAGGAGCAGTTCATGATTTGGGCCAAAAACAAAACAAAAGGCTGAATTGTGCAGCAAAAAAATCTCTAAATTACAGAATCATTTTCCCAAAAAATATTTCGCACTCCTGTCATGGGTTTGTGATCTTGTCTAAATTACTGAAGGAATTCCTCAACTACATTCACTACTGCGTAAACACAAAGAAATACACTTCAGGAGCGGTGTACAGCACCTTCTGAAAGAAGAATGTTAGTCGCCACCCCCTGCACTCTGCGGGAGGGCTATAATAGCCAGGGGGAGTCCAGTCTCCAGCAGACACTGTCTCCTGGTCCTCTTCACCACAATACAGTAACTCCCACATTCATTCAGGGTTTCCACTCGCACCTTCCCTACACTCTCATTGCACTGTTCTCTCATAACATTGGAAACAAAATTGTTTTCAAAATTTCCACATTGAACAGGGAGACGGTCTTTGATTTCGCAGCCTTTGTAAGCACCACTATGTCATAAAAAGCTGCAGCGCCCAATATTCTGAAAGCTTGTTAAAGGTCCTTGACAATGTGAATTCAGATGAATAACTAGTAGTGTGGACAAAAATCCTGTTCAATTTGTGATGTGCAAAAAAAGCACTGCTCACAAGTACATATTTCGCAAAATAAACCCTGATCTTTCTCTGACCTTCAATTGGCCATTTTAACGTATACAATTTTAATGGATGGATATAGATCCTTTACAAAGGCTCTGAGTAGGGGATGGATTTTTGAAAATGAGTATTAACACTGGTTTTAACATGCAGTCTAGTAGTCTCCTCAGAACCATCATCCATCTCATTACAATCATCAAAAATGGAAGCTTTAAAACTTTGCCTGTAAAGGTTTGACTTTAAGGGTGCTGTCTAAAGAAATGGTAAAGCTGGCAGGACTCTTGACCTTCACTGGAAAAAAAAAAGGTTAATTATAGCCCGGCTGTTAGTTTTCTGAAAAGCTTTGTCATCAAAATATTTAAGGTTGTTTCGTGAGTTACCATGCAGCAGCTTGACCACAGCACGCCTGTGTGCTCCCAGAATTTCAGGAGCAATGTGACGTGGACTTTGGTCAGTGGGGCGGAACAGGACAGACCTAAGTATATGTACGAAATAAAGACTTATGTTTAATAAAGCTATATCATGTGGTTATGGACTGAAAAGAGGTTAACACACAGAAGGGAGGGAGAAGAATCTTTCTAGTGTGCAGCTTCTTCAGCTGGGAGTAAAGGAAGTGCCCCGTCTGGGCTCCTTCATTTTAAACCGGACCCATCGCTGGGACGGCTTGGGTCAGAAACCGAGAAGCCCCAACTCGCGACCCTCCAGCTTCTGGAGCCGAGGCCATTCCCTTCAGCGTCTCCTGACATCTCCACAACACCCCCAGCTTGAACACATAGCCCAAGTACAGGCAAGGGGCTTTCATTTAATTAACTTCACCAGCCGCCAACACGCACGGCTTCTCATTTACACTCTCCAAAATCCCTCCACTCACAAACGCAAAGAAACACGGCTTTTTCACATTTGGAAAAACACGCCTGCTGTGAGTGCTTTTTCTAACTGCGACACCCCGTTACAACTTCTTCAGTCACTTGACTCGAGCACAGAAAAGTCCTTAACAGAATCATTCATATACTTACTATGTAATATAGTCATTGAATAATTCAGACAGAATTCTCAATCAGAAATGAGAAAATCCTACTTACTCTCCCTTTGGTTTCCTGTGACTTAAATTTTGCTAACTATTTTTTCTCTCCTTTATTTCTTAAAATAGTTTTTGTTGGGAAAACACCTGTGATTTCCAAAACATTCCTGCCATCTTATCATTTGGTCAGCAGGTTAACGAAGTTGAAAAGCTGATATGCGATAAGTCTACCATAACTGCTGAGATCTGCCACAAATCTCACAAGCGCAAAGGCAACAAGCAATGTATCACTTTCACTTAAGCAGTGTGCTGAGAAAAAGTCAGTTTATAAAGCTTTGTATATAGACCGAAGTAGGATATCCTACTGTATAATGGTAATCAGTAAAAAATGCTAATGATGGCATAATAAATAAAACTGAATTTTAATTGTAGTACTCAGTTGTCAACTCTGAAACGTTTCAAGAGGTGTGAGTATTAGTAATTATCGTGTCTTAGTGATGTAAATGACCTTCTGTAGCGGACACATCAGAGAATTTATTAACCTACTGTTGACAGATCTTCATACTTATATATACCACACAGGAGGTCATATTAAATAATGGCATTTATTTACATTACACACTATTATGTCACGCATATATTTAACACATAGAAAAGCTTTAATGCAACAACAGGCTTACAATGCTCTCTTATTTTACCTTTTTTTCATCAAATCTGCTTTATAATTTACATCAGAAAGCAGTTTTATATATGGGTTTTCAAAAATATTTTCTTTCATTTAAGACCCAACACACACTTGTCCATTTTCCTGCTGCAGTTTTAAGTCCTTTTTTTCCCCCCACATGTTCACAACAAATTTCACAAAAGGCAGTATCTATTTATACTCTTCTGCACAAAGTCTTTGGTCGCCTGCAGTTAGTCATTAATCATAATCTGTGGTAAGTCACCTTGGCTAAATCAAGCAGTGTTTTAATGGCAGGGAGATCTGATGTGAATTTAGTTACATCACCATCTGCCTCATCCTTACTGTCTTATTCATAATGCAGCCCTGATACCAATGTTTCCATACAGCAGTTCTGATGATGAGCCACTTTGAGGAAGGTCTCCTTGACTTTTTAGTGTCATTCCTTCTTCAGCTGAGATGCTAAGGTTCAACTTGCTCTGACAGTCTTCGAAACTCTGAATGCAGACCCACTGTTCCTTTTTTAATGAAGAAAAGCAAATATATATACAAATATATAAAGATATTTCCAAAATTACTGAGACATTCAGACTTTTAATGCATTCTGTGTGTGTATGCTATTTCTTAACCCTAACTTCATTATTACCATTCTCTTTACTTTTATTACTTCTAAAACATTTATTCAATGTAAATCTCAGGCACATAAAAAGGAACCTACTCCCTCCTCTCATGAATAAACACTGAGAAATGTGGGCAGAAAAAAGGCATCCTCTTGTTTCTTTACATGAACAGAACACCAAGTCTAAGCAGAAGGACTCTGCTTACATCGCTGCCACCCATGAAACCTTTCAGTCTTAATAGACAAAACATGACAACACCTTCGGTGTATAAGAGTGACCAACAAAAGAGGAGAATATTTGGCTCAATGTGCTTGTTCAATTTAAGTAAATCTTATTGATCCAGCTGACTCCTGGTTAGTTAATTCTCAACCCCACAGTTCTATTTTTCCTCCAATGCATCGTGAGCACAAAACAGTGCGCTAAATGTCTCTTTGTGTTCTCATTTTAGGGAGAGAGGAGATGCAAACCATGTGCAATTACCACTGTGCTGCACTCGCCTGTCGAGACTATGCTGCAGTAGTCCTGAGAGGTAAGAACAAGCAGACCCTTTAGAGTCACGCCTGGAGTGGCAAGGACAGAAGCAATTAACCACGCTGAAGATGTCATCTACAGATTACACATTTCTCAGTATTCAGTGTGAAACGCAGACATGACACAGTCATTGCTAGAAAGGATAATGCAGAAATCCTGAGCTACCCACTCAGTTGGCTTCATCTCACAGTAGACGCCACACGCCTGCAACTTGTAGCTTAATTGCAACCTTGTGACAGTTTGCACTGAGGCCCACTCACTCCTCTGCACCCGTGAGCAGAGGAGACACAGCTCCTGCTGTAACTGCAGTAAACACGGGATACTGTACTTACAGACACCTTAAGAAACCTTGTGCCTTCGAAAGCCTAATTGTCTGCGACTCTCCAAGACTTCAAGAAGGGAGTAAACAAGCCTTCGCACTTTCAAATTGGCATTGCAGCAGTGGCAGGCAGGCCTCAATTAACCTTTACCTAAAAGCATGAAAGAGCTGCTTTAATGATAAAGCAGTGCTTCAGGTTCTCATACCACAGAAATCAAAGGCTCATCAGGTGTGCTGTGTTTAATCATTAATTAGCATGCTTATCGCTGTTCATCAACAATGAACAATCACTCGTTTCCTCTGTAATCACAAGCTACAAGAGCTAAAACAGCAGTATATTAATGCTTCGTGCAGAAAAAAAAATAAAATATAAAAAAGCAGTTAACAATTCCCTTTCCTGCAAATAAAAATAAAAACAGACGTCCTGTTCCCCATCACTTCCTAAGTCAGGCAGTACTTCAGATTCATGCAGTCTAGTGCTACCTGTAATATCTGCTTGCCTCCTCAGTACAGACAGAACAGTTGGTTTAACGACATTTGATCACATTAAATAACCTCGTAAACCGCCGAACAAGTTAAAGATTTCCTAGAGTATTAAAACTTCAGGACAGGATTCATTTCCCTTTGTGTTGTTTCATAAGCTATAAAGCTGACATCTCAGAAACCTATGCAGGATTCCAGATTCTTTCCTTTCCATTTTCCCCAGTTCTGATGAGTAATACATCATTAGCAATATGGCACACTGGTCATGAAATGGGTTTATGCTTCACATTTTCTTCTCCTAGCACGATGCCAGAAGAAAACTGTACGGCCAGAGATTCCATGATTTAAACTATTTAGCAAATGGAACTCAGTTGGATTGGTTTCTTTATTCAGAAAAAAAAATCTCTGCAAAGTCAAAGATGAGGTCATGGAACACTGTGCTCCTTTGGGATAAGCTGGTGCCTAAAACTAGACATCAAACCTAGTTTAAATTTCCACACAAAATATGAGCTGGGAAAGTCCTTTGCATGTAAAAGACAGCGAGGTGATTTTATACAGAAAGACGTTCCAGCAGCTTCATGCACATGTGTTTTCAATAAAGCAGTCAGAGCTCACAGACAAAGTTGGGCCCCTTTACCCTTTAGTAATAGACTTTACACAGGAAGTAATGACCAACGAAAGCTTACAGAAAGAACCTGGAGACAGGGGTAATTACTGTGGAAGGACAGAAAACAATGTTTTCTTTCTCAATGCACAGCTCTTTACTTAACATCAAGTGGAGAACTAGGAGGTCTTCTGTCCAGTATGGGACATTCAAGTTCTACATTCCTAGCCATTTTCCATCAGAAAAAATGAGCTGGGGAGATTGTCTCAATTTAACCTTCGTCAGAGTGTGAAAGCATCAAAATACATTTCAAACACTCCTAAAACTCCACTTCTAAGTGGACACACTTATCTGGCTCGGATGTCAAACGTCAGTTGCCCAGGATATTTGACAACTGAAATATCAGAGAGTCATTCCCAGCCCTCAGTCCCAGAGCAGCCCCTTGCTGGGGGTTATGAAGGGATCAGCTGACCTTCACTCTGACAGCTGCTTAATGGGGGAAATGGACAGGAGGAGTATTAAAAGTCCTTGCAATCTCTGGCAGTACTCAGTGCATGAGTTATTAATAAACACTCCTCTGCTTGTGATTTGCAGCATCAAAATGACAGCCTGTCGCTCTGCGATGGCTTACAAGCGTCTTATTTGCATTTGGATGTTACTTTTTTTTGCAGAATACAAGGTAAGGGCAGCTTTCAAGCAACAGAAAATAACTACCCTTAGTTTCACAACTGCAAGAATTTTACACACAATTTTTTTTTTTTAATTCTTTCCCTTGACTATAACATCCACACTAAAGGCATCCATCCCCATTCATTCCAATGCTGGGGCAACCTTTGAGAAAAGCATGCTAATGGAAGAACGGAGGCTTGGATCAGTTACAAAGAAAAAGCCCTCTAGTCTTGGAGAATATTTACACACTGTGGAAAGTATGACTGCACTCTTACCAGCCCGAGCTTTGATGCTAGGGCTCCAGACGAGCAAGCCCGTATTTGTTATTTTCCCATGATGTGGAAAAAGAGGTGATTTCTTGCAGGTGAGCCTTTATCTCGAGTGCAGCTCCAGGGCATGATACTGAGCCTTGGAAAAGTCCACCATCACACACCATGGCAGAACGAGACACATCAAAGGCTCATCGGAGGGGTTTGAAGTTCATCCACCAACAGAATTTAAATGACGTCCAAATTCGGAGGGGGAAAAAAAACCAACACAAAAACTGAACTGAGATGATAATAAATTTATAAAAGTTAATCTTTTGGGAACTCTATGCGCCCTCAGAACCTATAATCAGTAAATTCAAAAAAAGGCTTTAAAAAGTGATGGGCTATACATAGTTTGCAAGAGAGGAAATGACAGTTTGTTGCACAATAGGTTTAAGACCAGCAGAGAAATTTTGTTGACCAATTAAACGATTTTGCTTGTTATGTTTGCACCATGAATTAGTCCTCAAAGAAAACTCTTTAGTGTGTAGGAAGGACCAGCACGTACCTGCGTTTACAGATTAGTTTGTTTTTTCAGAAAACTTCTACAGTCTTTTGACCAGATCTAAAGCTTACGATTACAAGGGCAATAGCACTTTTAAAAGTACCTCTTCACTTCCACTCCAGCACCACTCCGATAAGCTCATTCATTCTGTGGTCTCTTTGATGCCGGTTCAGACAGCTGTGCCATTCATTGCATTTAAAGATTCAGATTCTCCAATACTGACATCTAGGTTTAAGGCTTGTGACATGCCAAATCCTGCGTTAATCTCACAAACATCTGCTCCACGTTTCCTCTTACGCTCAAATTGACCAAGTGAAAAGCATAGTATGATCAACACAAAAATCGGAGACCATTAATAAAGTTTCCACAGTTCTCATAATAGGAGATTTTTAAAATTGACTACATACTTCCTGCCAATTATACACACCACACAAAAAGAACACATTCATCTCACTTGGGTTATAAGAATCTAAACAATGCAGGAAGGCATACACAAAGCAAAAAAAAATAAGGACATGTACCGCTCCTACAAAATTCAAAACGCAACCAAATGATATGTTGTTCAAAGTTTGATTTTATGAATAAAATATACTAAATAATATGAACGGGCCAAGTACTAATGCAATTTTAGGTCATCTCTACACTAAACACTGGATACAAGTGCATCTGCTCTAAGGCTTTCCTGAACGCACCTTGCTGGCTATAAACATTGCAAATTTTTAGAGACAGGGCAACCAAAACACAAATGAATAGCAAAGATGCATTTTACCATCCATGCTGTAAAACATGTTGAGAGGGATGAGTCAATAACAGTTCAGAGAAGTCCTATTAAAGTGCTGAACACCTCTCTGTCCATCGTACTGAAAGGGCTGATTAGAAACTCAGCTTTAGGGCCTGCTGTCCTACCGTCACAGCTCCTCGCCGAAACAGCTCTAGGTTTCACAGACACCTGGGAACCCACCTTCGCTCCACTGAACCTCACGTCCTTGAGAACAGAACATTAGCTGCTTGTGCTTTCATCCCCACGGTTTCTCACTTTCAGAAGCAACAACAGACCTTTTATCCACACTTCATTGTGTGTCCATCACACTAAACCTGCAGAGATTTAATATGAGAGGGTCTTCCAATACACAAAAGTAGAAACAATGAAACGGGATAAAGAAGAGCACTCTAGTGGCCTTGTGAGCTGCTCAGCCAAGGCTCCCAGCCCAGGGCAGGTTGAGTTCTGTGACCACGGGTTCAAGCCTGGGTCACGGCACTAGCCGACTGTGACTGAGACTCCCCAAGCAGCAGAGTACAGTTGACTGAGCATCAAAGAGGGTGGGGTGGGGTTAATCAGCCAGGGCTCTTGGCTGTCGGTGATAGAGCGCCCCCTGTGGCCTCCTGAGCACCTGCAAATCAGCACTGATTCCCAGGTATGGGGCTATGATACCTGGGTGCGTTTTAAGATGAGGGGCTCAAGGGTGGGTGGGACCAGAGGAGTCTTTCTCCACTACCTCATTCTCCCCTGTATGCAGATGGAGGGGTCAATTTTGCAAGCCAATAAGTGACAAAATGCACAGGCTTGTCTGAAGGGTGCTTAAAAACCTAGTGACTGAAATGAGGGGGTTGTAACAGCTGTAACAAAAATAATTGTCGATTCCAATTTAAAACGGAAAAGACGAGCAAGTTGATGGGTGGGCCGGATGGGCTTGAAGGACATTGAGGGATCCATGAACCATGAGAACAATTTTGCCAATCGAACTTACATGCATTTTCCCTTTGGTGTCTGAAAAGCTGCCATAAAACCATGTTTTCCAACCGCAACTCTAACTCTCAGTCCTGAGTACTAGTACAAACATTCAGGAGAGAAAAGGGCAAACCTGGGCGACTTTAACAGAATTCTGGGTGGAACCTCCAGCGTGGTATTCTACTTTGAACTTCTTTACAAGCTCCTCAAACCTGAAAAAAAAAAACAAACCCACATGAAAAGAGGTGCGAGATGCTGTCTTCTGTAAGAGAGGAAAGAGACAAATGTCCAAACGTCAATATTAGAAACAAGCAACTTCAGTGTTTGTAAACAGGAAACTCAAGACTCCTTGCCCTTGTGCAAGGCAGTAACCAAGGTCATGTCTATAAATAAACCACACTTGAGTACTGTACGAGCAAATGTGTTTAGCCAGCTGAAGAGCAAAGCTGTGAAGCAACACATCTGAAAATGGCTGAATTCTGGTTTTCTGCTCAGCCCTTATTACATTTGAGAGTTTATACTCGAAAACCAAACATGCAACACTTTCTGCAGCATGCAAATTGTTTTAACCACAGATGACTTCTGCTGCCTGCCACACATCATTTAGATAAATGTGGAACTGGTAACCACACAGTAGGCTAAAAATCACCTACATACATACTCAGACCAAAAAAAAGCATGTATATATATACACTCCAAAACTAACCAAGAGTTTAAAAATATTTCTAAATACATGTAAAAAAAAAAAACCTTACAAACAATACAAACGCATAATGCTATTATAAGGCTTGATGCATTCGGAAAGGGGGATGGGCCGTCTTGACTGTCTTTCCGGAACTTTTGACAGGTTACAGTAACACGACAGATCTTTTACCTCCCGTTAGTGGACGGTGCAATGCAGACACTAATCCTCACACCTGCACTGTCCTTCCTCCAGCCTCACCTACAAGCGGGGCAGTACAGGCAAACAGACTAACTCTCATCAGTGCCCATTCAACCCGGCCTGGCCAAAGGAGCAGCAGAGTTCACTAGGGCCAGAAACTCGCCGACTTAAATGAGCTGGTTGGATTATTTAAATTAATTAAAAGAGCAAGAAAAATTCAAATGTGTCCCAAAACCTCACTGGCAGCTCACTGGCAACACCAGTGAAAATGTAACGTAGGTGTGCAATTTGCAGGAATGCGTCTTACAGATATCATAATCTGGGAATTCCAAATAGCTGAGAATCACACCTCCTGACACCGCAGGGACGTGGCCTTCATCTGAGGGAGAGGAATCCCAACTGAGCCAAGATGAGGTCAGGAAGCATTATTTGTAAAGAGTCCTAAAAAGCCGATGTCATCCCCTTATGAATCGGAAATTAAAAAGCCTTTTATGTGCAGAAAAGAAACAATCTATGAGTTTTCAGGGTGCGGATATGTAGCCATGAGTTGAATCTTTTTTGTGCAGCGCGAGCTCTGCCTTGTTCGTGACGTGTTGCACATGGTCAGCAGCAGAATGAGTGCGGAGGTTTGGGTCACACTGCCCTCACCTGGAGCCTGGGTGCTGCACGACCGTGGGAACAGCGCGCCTACTTCCTCAGCAGCAACAATTGCTTACCATGGGCTTAACCACATTGCGTTCGCAGAAGAAACAGGCACACGCTCGTGCCTCGTGAACTTGCTTTCTCGATGCAGATAACATCTCCAAACCTTGGCCTACGACCTTCTTGCCTAGGAAACTGCTAGGCACTGTATGAGACTTGCCAACTTTGAGAGAGTCCACTTCCATACCTGAACTCCACCAAGTGGCACGTTCAGACACAGAGGGGTTTTGGCTACATAAACATAAAAACAAAACTCTACATGCCATTTATTTTGTAAAAGCAAACAAACCAGAGTGCACTGGGAACTGGGAAGTGTAAAACTGGGAACTAAAGGGTGGTGAGAATATGGAACAAGCCAACCAGCCACTTTGCTGGACCTTCTTACAAGGATCGGCTGGATGAAATCCTCAGATCGATTGGCTTCAAACTACCAAGCAGGCCAGATGGGCCAAATTGCATCCTCACATTTGTAACCTTTCTTGTGTTCTCATGCAGCAATCATCCAGAGGTTCCCATTAGAATAAAAAAGAACTTTATTTGACACAATTAATGGTTAAAAGGAAGACTTTTTGGAAGTGTCCCGAGTTGCAAAACTTAATTAAGGGGGTAACACTATGGAGACTAGATTGTGCAAATCCAAAATGGAATTAAGTCAGGACACCGGCTAACACCCCTCCTCTTCCATGATCTTAAGTGACCTAGTGGTCAGGACCTTGGTTTAATATCTCATCTGAAGAAAAGCACAACCTACAGAATAGTGGCCCTGATCACCATACTGGCATGCTGTTTGGAAATTCTGCTGCAGACAGAAGAGAGCCATCTACCGCTCCACCAACGCCATTAACAGCAACCGAGCTTTCCAGGGCGAATTCACCAGCCCCAACTCCTTTGCTGTGATCAGGTAACGAGAAAGCAACACAGCGCTCATACAGACGTGTTCTCATAAACGAGCCGAATGGTCATTTGAGGGGAAAAAAAAGAAAACCACATTATGAGAGTTTGCATGCCTTTTTCACATCCATTCATACATACAAGGACATTATTTCACTGGGACAACCTTCAGCTAGTTTAAACTGAAAGCCATTAGCACCCAAAATTAAACCTTTCTTGCAAAGATAAACTAGGAGTTTGAACTCATAATATGGTTTCATGCATGCAAGTCAGAAATCCACGTATGTTTTTATAAGCCCTTGATCTCTTGGTATTTCTTTTTGTCCTTATTGCCAGCTGCTGTGTCGATCCACCACTCTCAGCACCCAGAGTTCTGTGTATGAAGACCAGGTTAAATGTATAAACACCAAATGTTAACTTATGAAGGAAAAAAACTGCACTCAAAAATCTGTTAGATTCTTTGCTTTGAAATACTTCACCACAAATGTTACAGAGGTTGAAAAAATGCACTTAAATGTCAGTTTGACAAAAGCCAAAAGAACATTTCCCACATATGTTTGTAGTTAGGTATATTAAATCAAGATGAGAAAACTAAGTCATTTAAATCACAAGTTAAAACATCAGCCTTTTTTTTTTTAAAGACCATGATTTAAAGGAGTCCCTCCAAGTTCTTAGGAATTATTTTTTATTAACCTCTAAGATGGTGCACACCATTGTTTTCGCAAACATTTAAGCCTCTTTTCTTCAGCCTTTACTGAAGAAAATGTCAATTTATGTTCAAGCTACATATGAAAAAGTACAGAAGGCCACGTATGAACAATAATTCAGAAAACCCTTTGAAGCACAAAAACGGTCTTAATCAGATCCAGGATTTCCCCCCTAAACAAAGTATTTTTGTAAATAAAACTGGATACAATTAACCACAAACAATGAAAACAACTCGCTCTATTGCTAGAGATGGTCTTTCTTCATCGGGATGCTCTCCAATTAATTCAATTAATTAAAAGAAAACAGACTTTAAAATATCAGTAATGAAAATGATACCACTCACAAAAGCTTAGTAATTACAATAAACTAAGGTCTAAATCTTCAAAAATGTAAAAAAAGTTCTACTGCAAATGAGTGCTAGAGTAATGTTCCTAAAAGATGAATCACTGATATGAAAACAGAAGATCCTGAGGGACCGACACAGCAAGGCCTTACTGTACTGTTACTTCTTGTGCTGCAAGCCCAGTAATGCCAGTTAGGCAACTGTTTTACTTGCGCTTTTAATTTAATTAGAACTGCCATCTAGTTCTTGTACACCCAGCAGATTTGATTTTGTCAGCTGTCTTGATGCTTCAACGAGCCATGTCCCCCCCCTCCCCCTCAGGGAGGCTGAGGTGCTGACAGGCTCTGCTCCCCCCGAGTCCCTCACTGTGTGACATACCGGGGGCTCGGCAGAGACGCACCGCAGGTCCAGCAGGTTCCGAGCCCCGGGAAGACTCGGCCCCCGGCTCGAACCCTGCGGCGCCTGATAACTGAGCCCAACCAGCTTTGGGCGCGAGCATTTTCACCACTTGGAGCTCTAGCCCTGCCTTTTCACTGGAATGGAAACTGCATTTTAAACCTGTGCAAAGCTAGCTCAATGAGTTAAAATGTGTTAAACTGGGTTTAGCGAGTTCTAACCACAAACTGCAGTTTGCATGCTGTATGTTTTAGGTGCTGCTGTGAAGTGTGTTCTAAGACCCATATACAGTAAGACAGAGGAAGCCCATAGGAAATTCTCTCTTCTATTTGGAGTTTCCCTGGCTTTCTTTCAACCGCCTCTGCTCCGCACAAAGGAATATCGTGCAGCCGTGAAGCATATATTTGAGGAAGCGCACTTTTGCAACCCTACTAGATTAATCAGTAATGACTCTCGCGGATTTCCATTCCACAGAGCAATCGTGGACACCAGTCAAGATGAGGCTGAAAGATGGCACAGATGAACCCTTTCTATCTGCAAGTAGCAGCTTCCTAACTGGAGGGGTTGAGGGAGGAGAGCGAGCAAAGGCGACTGGCAAGAGGGGTGCCCAGACAGAAGACAGCATGAGCAAGGCAGCCTACTGATGAAGGCAGGAGGCAAGAAGCAAGGCCAGGCAGGTGGACAGAGGGATGAATACTCATACACTAGGTGGCGTATTGGACAATCCACCTCTGCTGCTTAGATATACCAACAGCGATATAATATAACCACCACCTCATGCAACTTAAATATGCATCAATAGTGATGTAAGAACAATGCCACATCGTGCCAATTAAAAATAAAGTGCAAATCAGTCTGCTGAAGAGTAAGGAACATTACTTTTCACAGTGGATCATATTGGTAGCGAAATTAAAAACTAAATATTGGCAGTGCTGTCCTCTCTGGAGGCCACTACACCAAGCCTTTTACGATCTGTGTCCCCGAGGAACGGGTTTAATCCCGCTGCCGGTCCCTGGCGTACTTGTTAGCAGGCCTCCAGTCTGGGAGAGGGAACTGCCCTATTGTGAATGAAGCCCCTGCCCACAGGCAGCCGGGGTGATCTCTGTGGGCACCAAGAGAACTGCCCCCCACATTCCTCACTGGCACCTGCCACAGCAGTGCAGGACAAAACCACTCAAAAGAAAGAGTCACATCATCAGACAAGTTTTAGGGATACAAAGAAGCCACAGAAGTAAGAGCAGCTCTTCTCAGGCAGTGACTGTCCTAGCATTGTTGTTCGTCACCACAGCTCCACAACCTAGTGCTGCCTCTCCGTAGACCTTATTAAATGACCACAACATCGTCTAAAAGACATTTAAACACCCAGAAAAACAAGTAGCATTCTCTTTGGACATGACTTCTGCAGCTGGGATTGTGCCCTGTAAGAAATACATGACTTCATGATTTTTAGTTGCAGTTTGGTAGTAAATTCCCCAAAAGTTCACACTTTTCACACTTCATAGTAACATCTGCGATAAGCCTAATAATTTTTGATTCTTTAAAGGGCCAGATGGAGTATCGTGAGAATAGTCCTAGCACCTCTCTGCTCTCACTGCATCGCTGCAGAACATCACCCTGGTCCGCGTATTAAACGCACAGCAGTTTGCTTGAGAGGGGTGCTGGAACCGCTGGTTTCAACTATGGTCAGAACCCTCCAGCTGCCCTCCCACTCTCCTTCAGCTGAGACTGAAATCAGCTCCACAGCGCCGAGAGCCCAGCTCTCCTGATGACTCATTAGCACACAGGCTGAACCAAGTGTTCCAACTTCAAATACCAGCTTCTAAAAATAAACCGCGCAGCCAGCTGACTAATATTTCCATTAGTGTCTGCTTTTCTTCTCTAGGTGTGATCCTAAATGCTAACCTGAGCAAAACGGTTTTGTCACTCAATGCAAAGGCTTTATGCGTGTATAATGTTGGCTTGACTGACACCATAGGACAATTTACTGTTGAAGACCCTTCTACACACTGTAAGCAGTATTACACATATATTGTACCCCCAACACACGACGCAAAGTTTATGAGGAATAGGATTGTGTTTCTAAACTCTGCAGATGTGAAACTGTGGGCATATTTCTAACTCGAAGAACGAACACATTGAAGAAGGCTCCACGGCCGAAACATTTTCTTTCTTCTCTATTCAGCATGGAATATACCTATTACTTGTTCCTTTGCAGCCTACGCAGCTACCCACCTGAACATTGAAAAGCCGGTACCCTTCTGTGAAAGACATGTTTGGAATGAGAAAAACAGCAGGCTGCAATTAGTTAATCCATCCTCAAAGCATTCAAATTGGCTAGGAGGACCAGACAACAGTGTCCAGTGTGGTGTGGAGACGTATCTATGTGTAGCAGAAAGACACCTGGCAGTACAGCTTACGAGCAGAAGCCCCCACCCACAGTAGCAAAGTCCCCCCAACAGGAACGGCCTGTTCTTTTGTTGAAAGCGTATTCCCTGCGTGTCCGAGGACTGACTGCAAGGGGACCACTGCGCTGCCTCCAGAACTTCTGCGAGCACCATGACTGGCACTGGTCTGGACTCGCACACAAAAAGACGCTTTTAAACTTGGAAAAGAGCTAGTTCATCTCTGCTGGAGTGAGGACGTTCCGCCAAACCTTGTAACTAACTAAAGCGAATAACGTGGCAAAACCCTCTGCTCCAGAAGAAGTCGGACAGAGCTGCCCGCCTTCACTGTAAGGCAACCCAGGACACCTCTATGAGAGCAACAGTGCAAAGGCACGCTCAGCAAAATTCATTACTGCAACAGGAGATTTTAATCAAGCATTTAAATGCAATGTCATGCATTACAGAAAAGCAAATTAAAAGAAGCACTAGACAAACGCTCACACTTGCGCATTCATCACATCAAGTCTGATCACAAAAACCCCACTGTAAGCACTCTGGAATTCCTGACTGTCTTAGACACTGAATCCTGCTCGAACACAGAGCTTCTGTTTCAATGGACAGAAGAGAAAACTTGACAAAGTTCATATTAATAAGGCACCACTGTAAGTTCATATTGTCAGGACTATTTGACTTTTTCCTACACAATTTTTCATATTGGCAAAACCCATTCATGACCTGTTTCAGGAATTAAAAAAAAAAGATTCTGAGAAGTTTTGATCAAAAATGCTTTTCCAATTTCTGTTCCTGGACAGCAAAGAAGATGTATTATAAACAAAGAAACATGTAATTTACATTTTCTGAGTTTAGCTGAAACAAAAAAACCCCAAAACAAACACGCAGTCATTAAGGAAGCAGGTTGGTTTTATTCTGAGGTTGGTACATGACCACACTCTTTGCTAAGCAGAATATGGGAATTTCACAAAAATGATCTTTCCACATCACCGACTGAGTTTCTGAAAAGCTTCCTCAGTAGAGTGGGAAAAAGTAAATGCCAAAGTAGTACTGGAACAAACATGCAAACTGTCTCCTTTATAAAAGACATGCATAACAGGGTGACCGAGACCCTTTTAACAAATGTTTCAAGACCTTTTGGGCTCAAAGAATGGCTATCCTATAGTCCTATAGTTCTAATTCGGCTGTTCAGTACTTCACAGTATTATCCTTGTTTAAATACAGATAGATATACGACCACTGACACAGCTCATTAAACACTCCACAAACCTCAAGTCAGAGGTCGGGGGTCAGAGGTCAGGAGTCAGGCTGCCGTCTTTAATTCAGTTACGTCCCAGACCAAACATCGATCGCAGCACTCAGCTCTCCGAGTTTCAAAACAAAGTTATTTCTGCAGCGGAGGAAGACTGCCTTTTGTTTTGTCTTCACTACAAAAGGACAGCGCAGACATTTTGTTTCAGACGCCTACAAATATCTCCCTCTGATAACCATGTAATTTCTTACCTTTGGCGGGGGGCGGAACAGAAAAATTGGAAAATCTTTAAATCCGAAGCAGTGAAAGGCAGCAATGCGATTGCTGCTGTAAGTTACACGGATAGCAATAATAATAATAATTAGTAGTAATGATCAATACATGATCCTTGAATCATCTTTATCACTAATAAAGTATCAATGTCCAGTGACGCCCTTCATTAGTGGATGTCATAGGAAAGAAGTCTCCCTCACTCCCCCAGCTTGCTGAGTAAGAATGTGGAGCAGGGGCGCATACACACACACCCCCGGGGGTGAAAGAGGACCGCACGTTCAGTCAGTCACTCCACCACTCGGAGAAGCTGTAAATATCATTGTTACTTCCCTAATTAAATTGTTCGGTAATTTCTTCACACAGAGTACACACAGTTTATCTGTTTAAAATCAATACCCCATTTCACAGTGAAACTTGTCCCAGCCCTAGACAGGGCCATTAATTATTCTGTTTTCTAGGCTTGCACTGTGATGTTCCCTCAAGGTTGAGGCTTTTATCTTCTTTATTTAAAGGGAAAAAAAGTCAATAATAATTCTCCTTTGTAAGCGGATGAGTTTGCTGTCAGGAACGTGTGCTTTTCACACATGGAGCCTTGTTTGAAGTCTCAGACACCAATCCATAGGCAAGTCATTTTTGCTTGACATGCTTTAAGCTCCAGCTGAAAATTTTTTTTCACCTCGGTTTTCAATACATACTGGCACGTTTATGTCGAACAACTGAGTTTCTGAAAGGCTTTCAGCTGCTTCCTTTGAGGCAAGGGGAGTTTAAAATGCTGGTCGCTAAAAGGAAGCACAGTCTATGATGTAAAATGGGGGCATGACTCGGATGGCACGCTCCATGTCCACCTACCGCCACAGATCTGCTCCGAGACACGACGGCCAACGCGGAAAATCCTTGGGCGCATAGAGGAGACAGCCGGACCACACACGCCCACGCGGTCGCTCCCATCACACTGAGGTTACCACCAAACATGCCTCCAAGCCCTGATCTTTCTCAACAAAGCAAAGATCGACTGAATGACCTCTGCCCCTGAAGTTTCTCACGCCCCTAAGCCATTCCCTCCCTGGGCTCCAGCGCTTTTCCTGCAACGGAGCAGCCAAATCTTTTGCACTAAGATAGCGGTCAGTTGCATTCACCTCAACAAGTGCATGACCGCAATTCGGACTGAATCTTGTCTCTCCTGTACCCGTGTGTTTTATCCGATTTGCCCTTGCCCCAGAGAGGGACCTGCAGAACACCTGGAAGAGCTTGTTTGACTAATTGAGGGCCAGAGCCACCTGCACAGCCCAGTGCTGCGATTCACGCAGTACAAGGCTGACTGCTGCACATTGTGAGAGTGAACAAGTCCCGCCTGTGGACAATCGGCGTTTGTTTCAATGTGAGCCATGTACAAATCACCTTCCAGTTAAGAGGACGGTGAAGCACGAGTGGCAGCCCCTCTCTTCGGCCCGAACTCAATTTAAAACTAAAATCACTCACCTTTGCTAAAGAAATCTGGTAGCAGGCAGCCTCTGCTGGAAACCACAGGCATGAATATTTACCACGGATGTGACAAAATACCAGATTACCATTTTGCAAGAGGTATTCCAATACACATAGGGACAGAGACATCTGCATCCTCTGTAAATCATTCCAAAGTGTACAAAATGGGGAAAATAGGGCAGTAATGTCATTTCATGTGTGTGTGTACTTAAAAACTGATATTTAGCAATTATAATGACTCATAGAAATCTAAGGAACAACTTAGCAATGCTGTGTGACCTGACACATTAACAAAGGACGCTAATAGAAATAAGCCCACTTGCGCTGGTGGCCCTTTTCAGCCTTCACGTCCCTGGCTCACATCTGGCATGTATATCCTACAGTGTGGGGATAAATGCAGCGAACACTTCCTTCTGTCATTTCAGAACATGTTGTTCTTCCTGATAGTTCAATATTTGACAATGCGTTGTTCCCCTTACATATTCCTGCCACACCTGTATTTAAGATAATCCTGCTACAACTCGAGCAAGTCTTTGTCAGGTCTTCCTGGAGCTGAAAATTCTCCTCTTTCAGAGCTACACAAAGCCCACATCTCTCACAGCTTGAATATAGGTTACACCATGCAGGCTTTTAAAGGCGATTTGTATCCTGAAGTGCCCATTTATTATGGAACAGCTTCATATGGGGAAATTTGTCAACGTAAGACATGCTTATATTTCTTTAAGGACATGCGGGGCCGGATTTCTCTTTTACATGCTCTGCCTTAAAGGAGCAAAACAGCAAATTTAAAAATAACCTTATTTGCCTTGGGAGCGTCAAGTTCACACTTGAACATATAAGAGATCGACCTTTTCAGCTCTCTAAAAACGACGCAAGGGATCTGGTAATTTATAATGTTCCATGTAAATAATTCAGCTCCATGTGGAGAATACCATATGGCCTAGTGTGAACTCAGACGCAGGGAAAGGTTTTCTCGTGTCACAGCTCTCTCCCAGGTATAAGGGGGGATTTAAGTAAGTCCCACAAATAACACAGCTGCATCAGGGCGTTCACAAGCCTCCCCAGCGTGCGTCTACACACCGACTTCCCATCCATCAGCCTGAACACATTGCACCTTCCAGGCAGAACGAATGAATCACTCACTTTTCCTCTTTTGTTTCATTAAAATGTGTGAAGTCACGAAAACGTACATGAGATGTGGGGCACGTTTTTGACTGAAAAGGACTTCAACCTTTATAGAAAGCACTCCTTCCAGTCAGGGCTCCAGCCCATAAAAAAAACAGCCTGCTCCCGACCTGCCCAGCCATGACATGACCTTGTCATGGAGTAGGTCCAAACAATAATGCATGGAAACCTGCTGCTAAGTCATGATGCATAGGAAACTGCAACATTATAAAGTATTCCCTTTCCCTCACTGGCGCCACCTACTGGGCTCTGAGGGCCAGACTGCAGCCCAAGTTCAGAACCCTGACTGGCTGGTGAGCGATTGCATCAGCCACCTCCAGACTTGGGAGACTCAGAAGAGCACGTCAAAAAATAAAAAATAAAAGAAAAATATTAACTCCATCTGAAAGAATTATACAAACCCATATTAGTTTACCTCAATTTAAATGTGGTTCGGCACCAACAAAATGTAATAAGGAAAACATTTACAAGTTCAAATAACGTTTTGTAAATATAGCAAAGAGAAAACAGACGTCTTGGCTCCTGTCCACCTTGGCCAACAGAACGCTAATTTAGGACTGCGTGGCTCAATACAGAAAAAACAGGAATCTAATTCAGAGAAAAATGCATAGTTCTGACCAAAAAAAAAATTGAAGAGCAGCATTCGAGTTTCTGTTGCTTATAAACAACGAGATTTATTTCACTGAGAGTGCCGAGGAAAATCCCATTAAAAAAAGTCAAGAAAAAAAAAAGAACGATTGAGATACTCCACATGCATCTGTAAAAATGCTGCCTCCTCTCTCTCCCTTAAGGATCAATTTTACTGCAGAAAGGTTGTCTGTAAAAATCTGCAGCATTTGAATCGAATAAATCAAGTTTTCCAAAAAAAATAAAAGGGTCACTCCTCCAAGCACACGATGCTGCAGTCTAGAAAAGGCAACACCCTCCAGGTACTGCTGCCATCGACACTGAGGGCCAACAGAGGGCGCCAGGGCCCGTGGACGGGGGCGGGTGAGAGGGCCTGTGGGCTGAAGAATGGAGACGCCGGCACCCGTGGACAACTGGGGATGCCCTTCAGCGTTGGACAAAGAGCTTCCTGCCTGTAAAGCATTTTGAGATCCGTTGCGACAAAAAACACTGTATAAATTTTTTGGAAATAAATCAGCAGCAAATAAAGGCTAATGGGGAAAAGCTAATAAAGGTACAGGAAACAGCCTCTGCATGGGCTGCTGACATGGCCCGATTCTCCCTGTCCCACGGGACTGCTGTTGAACTTCTGCCTCTGTGGCGACATTTTCTGCTCCTCGGTATACTCAATGCTCGATCACAGCCAGCGAGAGGGGACACGGACCCCCCAAACCACGCAGTCTAAGGACAGAGTGGCCAGTGCTAATCTGCCACACAGCGTGGCGCAGCTGGGCCTGAACCTCCAGGGGCCTCCTCAGAGCACGGGGACGCGTACGGGGGACAACAAAGCCAGAACAGGCCGCAGCCGCCGCTATCGCACACCAGACGCATCGGTTCCTGCCTCCAACAAACAGCAGGCAAATAATAGGTTCAAACACCAATTATGATGACTGATAAGCACAGCTCTGGCTCATTTCTTCAATGAAAACATCTTCTTGTTTTCTCTGTGAAGGGCACCCCGAAGTGAACACCACAGGTGAAGCAGCAAGCGCTGGCGCCGCGGTGTTACCACACTCCACAGCTCGGCGCCCCCTGGGGAGCCCCATAAACTCAGCCCGCCACTGCAAACGCTAATCAAGGGGCAACAAGCGTGCAGCGAATTATTTATACATCACAGTTGTACGACCGCGCTAAGTGAAGAAGCCGCGGCCTGTTCAGTCAAGGTGCTCTCACCGATCTACAGAACAGGCTGCAAGCCTCTGAGCAGACAAGATAACCTTTAGAGGAACAAGCGATCCTTCACACATTCCACTGCACTAAAATGTCAAGCACAGAGGCAGCACCGGCAGGACAGGGAGACCCAGCCATTGACCCGACCCAGTCAGCCCTGCGTTCGCACTGCTGTAGCTGATGAAGATCTGAAATCGCCGGCTGATGAAGACAAGCCGGTGCGGGCTGGGGAAACCTCGCCGTGCGATCACTAGCGAGCGGGACGAAAGCATCACCTGCCCTTTCCGATATCCACGCGCTCGTTCTCTCTATGGAGAAATAAGCCGAGCACAGAAACGCTGGAACATCGGGAGGCTCTGTTGATTTCGTGATCGATTTCCTCCTGGACGTTCCTGGGCAAATCGCTCACACTCGACTCGCCTCTCCCATCTCTGGGTTTCCTTTCCACGCTCCGACAGGTCCCTACAGGTCTGGCTGTCTAGTCAGCTCATTATACAGTCTCCACAAAGAGGAAGCAACACAGGGCTGCGTGCTCACCAGGAAAAAAAACACACACACATTACAATATTAAGTTAAGATTTTCACATTTTAAAACTGATTACTGGGATGCCCTGTCAACGACAGACAACTGGAGCAAAACCTTTTCAGAAACTCTTACAACCTTCTCAATGTTTAATTAAAAGCGAACGTGGAGCGCGAGTATAAATTCGGATGTCCCAGGAGTGGAAGGAATGAAAGGTTTTCCAGGCGTGACAAAGAGAGCAGGGAACATGAACTGTGCGGAGAGCTGTTGTTCTCCGCTGTCCAAGCTCAGCAGCACAATCCTGAGCTGCTGCTGCCTCCCACTGGACACTCCAAGGAATTCTGCCTTGCTGAGCTGCCCTCCACACACAGCTGAAGCAAAAAAAACAGAACTGCAGAAAACATTCATTTTCTGATCATTAATCTAGGTGGTAGATCCTCCCTCCCCCCCCCCCCATTTATTCATTATTAATTGGGTACAATGGTGACAGCAATGTCCATCAATTCCAAGACCGTAATTCAAAACCAGGTTTAACGGGTTGTTTTCCCAAACTGTACTTGTCTCGCCACACCTGAATAAAGCCTCACTTCTGTCAGGGGCACTGGCAGACTCTACAGCACAGACATCACACTGCTGAACAGTCTGCTCAAGAGCCACAGATGGCATGAAAAAAAAGGGGCATCAAATTACCGAACACAGAAAAACCCTGTCTTCACGAAACCCAATAGCACCACGGCCCAGCACTGACTGTGGGAGAATGACTCAAACCTTAGGATCAATTACAGCAGACTGGCAGCTAAAATTACAACTACAGGGTTACTCACAAAAATCATTGGCAATGTCGCTAGAAAGCAACATTTCTGTACTTTGACATGTTTGACTGTACAACTCTCACGGGCACAAATTACAAAAACATACAAATGAGGCCATGAGCAGTTAATTAACAGACCATTTAATGTAACTGAGCATTGTGGCCTCTAGCCAGATGACCACGTTGGAGACATTTTCCCCACTTCCCTTAAAAGACCGTCAGGAGTCCGTCTCACAAGTTAAAAGAAGAATTTTTTGTCATGCGCTCGGGAGCGAAACACAGAGACGATAATTAAATTAGAACAGTCCTTAAATATTTTTCGGTTATCCATCACTCTTCCCTATGCTCATCAGACTGGCTTCTCTTCCCTCCCTCTTCTCTATCGGCCAAAGATAACATCTGTTAAAACAATTGGTTCCTTAGTTGTGTAGCACGCATTCCTATATAACACAGTATAGAATTACATAGCAGCCCTTGTGTCCAGCATTCTTCCATTCCAGGTCAAACCAGTTCTGTATGTCCACCTTGTAAAATACCGCAGCTTCAGCAGAAGTATGTACAAAGTTCAGAGAGCCTCTCAACAACCGTTTTGGCTGTATTTAAAGTTAACGATAATAATCCAATAAGACAGAACTGAACTGAAATTACTCTGACCAGCAACACACAGGGGCATGTGAAAGCATTCTGAGAAAGCTAGCCAGCTGACCGCTGGCCACCACAGGCAGCAGCTCTCCATTAGTGTCAGTTAACGGGAATCCTTCTTCAGAGCAGCACCACCACATCTGTGAGGCACAGGAAGAGAGGGCCATCAGATCACTTCAGGAAGTACAAGAACCCTAAACGGCTGACTTCCCTTCTTCCACTGCAGCCTGCAAATCCTTGAATTCAGCGGTAATCAACATGGACCGCTGCCCTCTAGAGAAGATACAGCCCATTTCCTCTTTTACATTAACAACAGTCTTTTGTTTGCCTAAACGCTTTGCCACATGCAGATTAACATTTTAGCTGGTATGGTGATCCACGATTCGTTCTGACTCATGTGTTTACCACTTCAAATAATTCTAACTGAATGGTGTGTGAATCATGCAATGTAATTACTACTCAGCAGATATGCCGAAGTCCATCTTCAATGACAAGCACCATTATACTGCCGTTGTAATTAACTGTGCATCACATTGTCTGATGTACACTAAAACCAGAAGAGAACAAAGCGGTCACTAAATGCACCAGAAACTTCATTACTTTAGACAGAAGGAGATGAGGTTAATTATCTTGCTTAGGCGAAGCCACGATCACATTTGATCCACTCCATTGTAAAAGTTGGAAAGATCATCAATAGGATGATTAGTAATTGGAAGCCAATTAAGCAATTCTAGGTCAATTAAGTTAAAGGGAACTGCAGTCCCAATTTCTCCTAACAGTTATTACATCTCAGAAGCAAAATAAATTAATTGACTTTATAGAACAAAAAATCAAATTCTGAACTCTGTTGAAGTATTGTAAGTCCCCAAGTTGGTGCAGACTTACAGAGTTCACATGAATTGCTACATGATGCGTCCCTTTCTGCTCACTAGTCACAGTAAAGACTAATGTCATTGACATACGAATGAATAAGTGCAGGTTGTGCAGCAAACATTTTACCACAGAAACCTACCTGGAAATTGTCTATTTTTTATGCAAATTGGAGGATTTCAGCATTATTGGGTAAATTTTACTTTCACTGTGGTTTGAAATGCGCTCAATGCTGATTCTTTCTAACCTCAAAATGTACAAATAGAGTTGCAGTTCCCCTTTAATAACTGTTAACTAGAATGGAGATGCTGAGGTTACATATCGCTTGCCTGCTGCACAAAAAGAAATATTTTCTTAGACACTGAAAATAAGCATCTTCTGTGAAAACATTCACAAGAGCTCCTTTTTCAAAAGCTCTCATTAAAATGGACATGCTAGGTCACTAAAAAAAACCCTCTCAAAGCACCAAACTGCATGGAACTTAAAGAAATCCCACGGAAAACCTCAAGGTGGCAGTATTGTCCAATAACGAATGTTTTCCCAACAGTCCATAATGCATGTATTCAAGTTAAAGTTTATTGTCATTATACTCATACACAGGTATATGGTATAACGAAATGCTATTTAGCTAGCTCTCAGACGATACGTAGTACAAAAAAACAACAATACAATTGTATAATAAAAATAAATATTTGTTTACATTGCAGCACATATCTTAGTGATGTAATTGAATTGTTGACCTAATTGCAGCAGCTGAACACATATTCCCAGCTCTTCGATTTACAGTGAGCAAGAATACCTGCAGGACTGGGGCCATCCAGGGCTCAGGTTGGGAGCACTGGAAACAATACCACTGTCATTTGTTCTAAAGACAAAACCTGAGCTTCAAAACAAAAACATACACCATACTACGCCAGAAGAGTGGGAGGTAACGAAGCCTGTTGCTGATTTGCTCAGACCTGCATTGTGTTGGGTTTATGTGAAGAGAGTACCCTGCCGGAACACGCCTGTAAAGCCTGGTCTAATCATTAAATCACTGCCTGTGCATTTGGGGGAATGAAAAACACGGACCTGTCATCTGCTGAAACCCCCCAGCAGAACTCGCACATCTTACAGCACAGAAAATAATGACATGGCTCTCTCGCATCAGGAAAAACCCTTCCCAGCTGAAACTGGCCATTATCTGGTTGGCCTTGTAAGAAAACTAAAACACCTTTAGTAATAAGAACTAAGGAAAAGTTCTAACTATGCAAGGAGCAGATCCCTCCTTTCCAACATAATATGTGAACATCCAGAACAATGCTCTTAAAAGAGCAAACGGTACAGATGACAGAACATATTACATTCTGACACTTGTCTGAAGTCCCCTATATCACAGAAATCTACTAAACTATACTCATAACTCACAGCAGTAAAGCACTGTGCCAGAAATTAAAAAAAGGATTAAAGGCGCAATTATAAATCCAGTAGTATTTTTAATGCAAATCTCATAATGCATAAACTACGATCCTACAAACATCTCCAAGGACGATAATTGCTCATTGCATTAAAAAAACAAAACGCATCTAACAATATAAAGGCTATTTCACTGAAATACAAAAAGTGAGTGTTGAACATTTATAAAAAGTTTAGAAAATGTGGATGTTACTGGCCAGGTAGTTCTTGAAGTGAGACTATTAAAAAAAGTCAGATGGAGCAGCACCCACAATTTTCAAGACTACAAAGAAGTCAAGTAACGAAAATAACAGCATGTTTATTTTCAAGAAACCAAATTGACCCTAAAGGATTCTGCAGGTCAAAAAAAGTGTTGGGACTACCTGTAATTTCGCACAGGACATTTCTCGCTAACTTAAGCATTTTGTTTAGTTCACTCCATCTTTGGGACAATTTTTTTAATTGACTTGACATCATACCATTGCAAGAGTAATAATGATCAAGAGCTACTGATGCACAAGACAAAGGCCGAGTGCTGAAAATTGCCCTGCAGATGTGTTGGGACACAAGTGCACGAAAAATTAACTTGCGATTTCGGACGTCACTGGCAGAAGTCCTGCTGGCTGAAACAGCGAACAAATAAACAGGTTGGATCTTGATCCAATTCACAGGCAGCACCCAATGGAAACCTGAAAATAGAGCTTGCCTGTCATAATACAGCTGGGTTCTGGAGCCCAGGCAGCAAACACTGAAAGTCTTTAACTCTTAAAATAAAACTAAGTGTGGTGGACAGAGTGACCAATGGCGGAACTCTAGCCACACTTTCAACAGACACAATCTATAGTCTACACTGAATGGATGGTTGACAGAAAACAAAATATATAGGGAGACAGAACAGACTCCAAAATAGGACTGTTCCAAGAGAAAAGGTGCAGAGCTAAATACAGTGAATTAAACCATTCTGTTTGGTTAATTTGAATAGGACTGTCAACTCGGAATCCTAGTCTGGTGCAATATTGCGAGCATGGAGAAATTTAAAAAGCACTTTGGAGATCAACCCGACTGTAAAGCAAGGGGAGGATAAAAGTCATGAAATGGGCTTCTGTAGGAGGAAAACCTGCAGATCAGCAAGCATCAATCATTTGTAGAACATTTTCTAAGGCTGTACACTTACGACAAACGGAACCTTTTGAACTTACACAAGCCAAATGCACCTTCTGCGGTGAGGTTCAAGGAAACAGCATCTGGACGTTCTGACTTGTCATTGTGAACTATGCTACAAAGACGTTCAGGTGGGGAGCTGCGTCAGCATGCATAGGCTGCAAAGGAACAAGTAATAGGTTTATTCCATGCTGAAAACAAGAAGAAAGAAAACACAATGTTTTGGCTCACACCTGAAGAAGGCTCCACAGCCGAAACATTGTTTTTTTTCTTCCGGTTTTCAGCATGGAATAAACCTATTACTTGTTCCTATGCTACCAAGAGATTTACTCATATAGGACAAGTTTTGCAACACTCAAAACAATGAAACAGTCAAAAAACAGTAGCAAAACACTAGCCTTTTAACAAAGGGTTTTCGTTTACTTATTTGAACCTAACTACCTGAAACCTCAATGCACTGCAATTTTCCATGCAAAGGAACAAGTAATAGGTTTATTCCATGATGAAAAGAGAAGAAAGAAAAAATTTTGGCTGTGGAGCCTTCTTTTTTCAGCATGGAATAAACCTATTACTTGTTCCTAAAAAATTCGAGTGTTTGAATTCCACACCTCATACATTTTCCAAAGACACATTCTAGATCACTGGAACTAAATGACATGATTGAAGCAACTTTAATTTAAGTATTAATACAGACGGGTTGCCCAACACCCAGACCAAGAAAGCAGTTACCACGTTGTTCTTTTTAGACATCTATATTTAAACCCATTCAAATTAGAACATGCATCACTGACTGTTTCACCTAAATGTGACTGGCAGCTTGCTTTTGCTAAAAGTAAAACATTGTTTCAAACATATTTTGTAAACATTACTAGGACATTTAGACAACTATACTCATGTTGCAAGTTGCCAACAGTGGAGGTGAAAGTGTGACATAGGCTAATCTTTAGACCAGTGGAACAGCAATTTGTATTATTAATCTATTAACTTGGGCTGATGAAAATTACTACGGGAACAGAAATACTCGTGGGATCCACCTTCCACACTACAGCAGGGGAGCACTGAATGTAGCTCCAGTCTGGATAGTGAAGATATCAAAGCCCTGTTTTTCCCCTGGGGATTCTGAAGTTACATGAAGTTAATCCAGGGGGCACATCTGTAATTAATGAACCATCTTCACAGCCTTTTCTCTCCTGCGAGCTCCCTCACTGTTCGGCCTTAACAAAGGCCAGCTGAAACAGCAGCTCACTGCGTTCTGCTGTTCACTGCTGGACGGCACGTGGTTTTTAAATCTCGAACCAGAAAAATAAGACCTTTCCAAAAAAAAAAAACTGGGGGGAATTTATCTTGACTCTTCTGAGATGTTGAAACCACTGCAAACTGCAACGCGACATCAAGCCGGGTCCAGTCATTTCTCTTACTGGGTTATTGCTCCTAACGTGGCTTGTGTCTGAGAGAGCCGAGGCAGTGGAAGAAACGAGCCTTGGCTGGTATTTGAACAGACCATTGTTCGTGTTCAGTTGTAGCGGCTTCATTCAAACCCACTGTTGGGAGTTTGGTGATCGCGCTCTTTATTGTCAGTTCTGCTGACAGACAAGATTCTCAACACTGTGGATGTGAAAGCATTTGAAAATACATTCCACCATGAAATGTATTTTTTCAGGATGTGGGAACGTCCCAAAGGTTACACATCTGTTGCTTAGTGACCCTAAAAAACATTTTTGATTTGCGTTTTTACTCTGCTGACCCAGTGCTGTAACTTCACGTTCCGTTTCTCCCCCAGCAGTGATCAGCTCTGCAACGGCACATACCCAGACATTCAAGCCCTGGCTGCAAGGTATTTTTCTATATAGAACACTGCACAAAACCGCCATGTAAAACAACCTTAGCAATTATGAATTGTCAAACTCCTTTGTTCATACATTCAGCTATATCTGGTAAGGAATGCAAAAAACTTTGTTTGGTAACACAGCTTAGATAGCACTGAATGTAGTAATCCCAAAATAAACATGCGAAAACACTGGCTTTACTTATTGCGTACTTACTGGAGCCACTAGAGGGATATTAAAAAACACTCCAAACCAAAAAAATAACACAGTAAAAAACATTTGAGATACAATTAACATCAGAATTTATAATCCACACGGATAGGAGAACTGCACAGAAAAGAATCAGTGTGACGGGATGCATTAACACTCTGAATTCTGAGTAAATGATTCAATAACATAAAAATAATGGACTGCCGTCACATCAGGATGAGCCCGCAAGTGGGGTCCCAGGACATGATCAGTGTAGCATCATGCAGCCCGGCTGTCATCAATTTCTATAAGAGCAGCCTGAGAGACTGGACACTCCTGATCACACCAGCACACCTGCACCCCCCCCCCCAACACTCGATCATTCTGCGCATCAGCACCACCCTCGCAGACATCCATCAGGAGGTCTACACAGAACCGGACTCCAGTGACGAGGACTTGGCTCCATGGCTGGTGAGCTGGCCCGAAACAACCAAGTTCAGTCTCCAACGTAGCAGTGCCACAAACGTGTGGATCTCTTGATAAGCTCGATTAAAGATTGCTTCCTGTGCTTATCTTTTGTCATTTAACAGATGAAATCACCTCATCGCCCAACTCCAATCAAGTCCCTCACTAACGAGGTGAGATTAAGTGCTTGTGCAAGAGTCAAAGTCTCAAGTGAATCACAGCCATGAAAGATTAATCAAAACATTTAATCAATACTACAATTACAACATCTGTTTTTCAAAAAACATGCTTTGAGTGATCAAATGTGAAGTATACCCGCTTCTGCCTCAACAGTAATTTAAGAGGTTCCTGACAGTCAAGGTGTTAGCTCTTTAACGGCAAGGAGCTCCAAAAGTTTAACTTGCAACTGTAGATTTCCCCAAGCAGGTGTTGATAAACAGACCCTCTTCCTGGCCTCTCAGAGAGCCAGCTCGCCTGTCGGGGAATCGCTACAAAAGGTCTGGGGCCGCCAGCTCCTATCACGGTCTGCACAGTCCAAAGTCCCTCCCCTAGTACTGGTAGAGGGGAGGAGAACGCGGCCTCGTTCTCCACGAGGACTGTCTACGAAACCTGAATGACGTTCGGTTCACCACCAGGCCAGTCCCTTCCCTCTTCGGGAAGCTGCGGGCAGTGCCCACACTGGCACACCGCTGGAAAGCTCTCGCTGCACTCTCCCACGAGACCAGAGGAGCTGCTGCCTTGGCTCGGGAAGGAAAGGTTTCCAAATGAGGTTAACCATTGAACCAGTGAAGTATTTCAACCTGGATTCCCTCAGAGAAGATCGAAGGATTCAGTCACTGGATCAATCAGCTAACGACCAAATGGCATCCTCTAGTTTGTCACCTGTCCTATGTTTTAAAATAAGGTTTCAAAAGGTCATCAGGTTTGCTATTAAGCGTAGAAAAGAAGGTACAGCGAGCGCAATGTCTGTGCTGCTCTGATAAGCAGCAGAGCAGATGGAGAAAGGGTCCCGCAGAACAACATTTTCCTATTCTGCAAATCTCAATACAACAGTAACATCTCTGACAGATGTTGACTGAGGAACAGGGGGGACAGGGGGTTACTGGCAGTTTTTCCAGCAATGGCAGACAGTTCTGGTGACAGACTGTAGAGATGTGGCACGGTAGCAGTATATGTTATCCCCAGGGAACGGCGGCTTCTGCTTCATGTGTTTGTGAATTAAATGTGAAACAAAATATCAGGATTGGAAACTCACAGAGCTTTGTGCTTCTCCTCAGCTAAGATCTGGTCATTTGGTTTCAGTCCATACCTGTTAAAAAAAGCAGACATGTGGTTATTTAAAACATTAATTTTGTGTCAGTTACTGTTGTTGAAAACACTGCACCAAATCATACTTTGAACCTCAAAAATGTCAACAGGACAACTTTATTATTCAAACATACAACTGTAGGATGTCTAGCACTTATCCCCTTAAAAAGCTTTGATAACTATTTTCAACTACTAAGGATGTAGCAGAAGGCTCGAAAGGGCAATTAGCACTTTTCTGCAGCACAGTTAAACTGAACGTTATCAAGCCTTTCCTCAATATGGGGAAAAGAAAGTAAGAGAATCCCAATAGAGAGCAGCCACTGTTCATACTCACGTTTATCCTTCTGTCCAGGGAAATCTTCGTGGAAACAAGAGGAGCATTAACAGAAAACTGTTTTACCCTTTTAAGAGTGTTGTCAAATACGGCTCTGCTCCTCTAATGCGTAACATGCTGATCTATATCAGCACCCTGCATAGTAGCTTGTTCAACATGAGCTGCTATCCTCTCAATCTCAGGCTGATGTAACATGGGTGCCCTCAAGAGATCAGCCAGGTGACTGTACCCTGAAGGAAAGCACAGATCTGGAGTAGGTGATGGCAGTTTAATCAGCTACTTATTTGCCTACAGGTGTTCAACAGGAAACCTGCAGACAAAGAGCAAATGCATAGAGGAATAGAGGAAGACCCCTTGAAACACAGAAGAAAATCAATTCTGACTCTTTACAGTCCACAACACGGGCACACAGAGTTGAATTGAGATCTTCACTGAAATGCATACATGAAGCATTTTACTTTAAAGATAGGTGAACTTTACAATTTGTTGAAACTATAGAATTATGCTATGCTCATTACAGACCACCTGCTACTCGGAGTGGGACTGCATCAGGGCAGAAATCACTGCTGTGGGCATTCTGGGAGACTGTGGTGCTTGTTCCCATCCTTGGCCTTCACTCAAGGCAAAGAGCTCCGACAGGAACAGCCAATCAGCAGTCCCCGCAGCGGCAGATCACACCAGACGAGGCCGAGCCACATTAACAGAGTCGCCAGCTGACACATCATGGCCAACTGAAATATTTCGACTCAGGCAAAAGAAACTGTCCAATGAGCTTCTGTACAGTACAAAAAGCTTACAGCTCTAAAGCCAAGGTTTTGGGTAACTGAATCATCTCCAGTCCATGAAATGATAACCAACAGAAAAAGAGCCCCTTCCCAGTAAAAAGAAAAATCAATATTTACCTTTATCAAGCGTTACAGTGAGTTCAAAGCGGCAGTTTTTGGTAAAGACCCAACAGGCTTTCTCATTACAGAAAGATTCACATTTAAACAGTGAACAGGGAGAAAAAAAAAAACTTTCACCCAGTCAATGTGTGTCACCCGGCTTCACACAACACAGATCCAGATCTGGAAACACATTGAGGGGATTTATCCTGGCCAGAAAGTGCAACAAAAGTGAGGTTATGGAAGCCACTCACCCATTTCGCCACCCTAAATCTACTGACTTAAACACACAGGGTTGATTTCTCAGTCCAGCTTGCTTTCAGTTTTAAAAGGTTCATGGTATCCTGAGAACTCGCTCACAATCACAGAAGGACTCCAAGAGCACTGAGTTCCTGGAGAGGCTCCGCCACCTTTCTAGCCTGTGGAGCAGGAACCACGGCTTTCTCAACAGTAATGTCCTCCGGCGCACAACAGCACACACAGCTGCAAGAGTCATGAACAGCCAAGAGCTGTCACATGTCTCTGCTGGAAGACATTTACTACCAGCACAAGTATTTTCATTAACAGATAACGGGAACAAAGTCATGCTGTTTAAGAACAAAAAAAAAAGGCAGTTCTGCTTTTTTGCATGAGGTTACCTAAAAAGCATTGCGCTATAGCTCCTCGATTGCAATCTAAGTGAGGAGAACGACAGTTCTGCCAAGTCAAATCACACGCCTTTCAGGGCAGTGTCGCCAGTTCATCGAGACATTGCCTACATTTTGATGTCTATCCATGTACCTTTCCTCAGCTTACATCCCAGGCAGGGCAGGAAATGTTCTTTCATTCACAGGAACACTTTAGTCTCCTGGGTTCATTCTGCCAAATAACTTTTTAAATGTGCATGTAAAATGAGATCTTTATATTACCCAGCCTAATTTTTGGTAAACAAACGGGGCTAAAAATGTTTTCCTCTCTCTTGCTTGAAGGAAAGAGGCCTAATTTAAAACTGGAGCACAAATAACAGGTGAGAAACAGAAAAGTTGGTACCTCAGAACATCAATCTGTTCAGCACAGTCAATAACGACTGTTTAATTATTTTTTTTAAATCCACACTATTGGACGACTCACGGTTGGCTTTTGAGGTTTTGTTTTTGTGAACAAGGTTTTGACTTACAAAATCATGAATGCGTGATTAATATGGAGAGCTCGGACATATCTGTGTAGAAAACTGAAGCCAGAAGAGTTCACAAGCTGCAGAAAGCGAGTGGAAGGGTGAAAACATGAGTGGGAAGTACAGGAAGTGTTGTCCGAGGCTCCTCCTCACAGAGGAAGAGGAATCCTGCTTGTTCAAGCTGGACCCATGAACCGCCAAACAAGGACTTCAGAAAAACTGGGGTGAGCTCAAGAGAAGCATGGCGAGGCACAGAAACCTAACACACGCAAATGAAACGCTCAAGTTAATCCCATGCTGAAATGCAGAAAGAACATTTCGGCTGTTGAGTCATCCTGAAGTGCGTTCCTTCTCTACTTTTCAGCGTGGAATTAACCTTCGTTCGCAGCCAACACGTGCTCTGGACTCAAACTAAAATATGCCTTTGCATGAACTTTGCTTTAACCTTTCCGACTGCGTGCCAGCTGTTTGTATTCCAAAACCCTGTGACCAGCGGCCTAAGATTTTAAAGACCGAGTGGGCAAGAAATCATCCTGCGTCAGACCAGAGAGCCTAGTGTGGGGAAATGCCATGCGGAGAAAAAAAGATCAATAAGATTGCAGTTCACACAGAACAGCTGGAAACCGGTGGGTGATGCAGATCAAGATTGCACAAGCTGGATATCAACTCGCATCAACAACAGCGCAGGGCTTATAGTTAATGATTTCAATCTTCTCAAGTGCGGAACTCAAAAGTTGAAAACCTCGCAGAAAAGTATGCAGATTTAAAAGCTGTTCACTTGCACTGTATGCATGACCAATCCTCGCTCCTCCATTTCAGCTTTTAAACATACGTCCCATGGAAACGAAGGGCTGAGAAAAATGAAACAATGATAGGCCATATTAAAGTACAAGTATGACCGAGTACCCTATTTCAAACGGAACACCTGCTTTATAGGGCATTGTTCCTTATTAAATACAGAGATTGAATCTTGAGTTAATTCACTCATACAGGCTTAATCAGCTCAGCAGTTAATCCAGGGAGAACAAGGGGTTTATGCACTTAAAGCCTTTAAGAAACTCACAGGGTTCTTACTTGCTTCTAAGCCTCTGCGTGTTGGCAAAGGTCTTTAATTCGCCGGACGTTGCTGAACGATAACCAAAGTTTAGACAGGTCACTTACGCTAAAAATCCATCACTTAATTAAAAATCTGCACTAAAAGAGGCTACTGAAAGCAGTCTTCCCATCTCTCCTCAAATACCGCTCACAGTCGAGCCACAGGCAGTGCCTGAGCAGCGAGAGGGCGCCGAGCCGCTGCAGTTCGGGCGGCTGGCAGGGGCCCAGCGCGAGCAGGTCGGTTACAAAATCCCATCTCCTTGCCCAGCTGGAGTTCACTTCCAAAACGCATACCTGGGCAAGACCAGCCCGGCATCGGCTGGTTCACCACCCACAGCCCTTCCACTTCCGCTCCTCTTCAACAGTAAACCGCTAAGGCTGAAATAACTTTGCGGTCACGTGAAATGTAAAAACACACTCCCCCTGACTCCCCTTGCTCTGTTTGTTGGGATGCAAAAATAGTTCATTGTACACTATTGCACAATGCAAGAAAGTTGCAGACTGTGCATTTTCAGCTAAGACAAGTAACATCTACTGGCGCTGGTGAAACTGGAGTAACAGAGAACCCAACAACATTTATAATACTGTTTTTTATGCACAAAGCTATTTAAGCCACTCAGTTAAAAACATCTCTATGAAGGTGCACATTGCTGAAATGAATTCGACAAATCTTCACTTTGAGGTCCAGTCCAACATGCCTAGTCAACTTAAACCTTGTTTACATAACGGGAATCATTAACTCCGCACTTCTGCACCTGTTTCCATCCAACTGGAAACTGAGAGTAAGTGCATTACAACTTGAGAGCACTGGACCTCATCCAGCTGTTGGGGAAACAGAAATGGCTGGATGAGATCCTTGGATCAATTAACTTTCTAAAGTTAAAAGGAGTTTGACGAGCCAAACGGCCACCTCATTTCCAAACGCCCCTTCATTAGCAATCCCCACAGTGCTGGGTGTCTTAGCCTCTTCCTAAACAGCAAGGAAAGCTGAGCTCACTCTCCTGGCCGTGCACTTGAGTCTGATAAGTACACTCCTTGCATCTCGGCTGACTTCCCTACCACAGATAACTCCTCGTAATCTCACTGCCACAGAGGACTGCGCCCTCCGAAGGAAACACAGAGCTGCCCTCTCCCACAGCAAAGACCAACGCCTTGCTTTTAGTCAGCTGCTGGTGGACTCGAACATGCCATTAGCCACTCTCCAAACTGCCCACACACACACACAACTCCTCAGTAGAGGGGCTGTCATGAATCGTCTGTAACCTGCAGGTTCACGGTCGACGAGGGTTAACCACTATCAATTTAGAAACCGCTGAAATCCGCACATCACTTCAAAACGAACCCTAAAAACATTTTACTCATTCAGGGAATTATCACTGTACATGGAATTTGGTAGCACACCCCAATAAGTGGCTGCAGCTCTGTCAAGTCTGACTATGAAAATTAAAAACTCGAATAACTTGTTATGACCCATAACCTCACCTGATTTACATTTGACACTGGAAAGACAGGTTCACAACATACGTGCCTAATTACATGGCAGCTTTTAGAGTTCCTTTTCTCTGTACCATGACATAGCCCTCTCTGGACCAGCTGCCACTTCTAATATACCAACATGCTGGTCAGAACTGTACTGCAGAGCCCCTAGACCACAGAAGGGGACCGTCCATCTGTCACTTCTCTTCAAACACTTCCTGCCTGAAGTCTGCTCTGCCTTGTTCAGTTCAATTAAAAGCAGCTGGTAAAACAAGCCTTGGCTTTCACACGTGCAGCGGCAGTCGGATGACTTGGGGTACCGCAGTGCGGTGATTTCGGACATGCGCACACCTGTAGGGGAGCAGCGCCGGCGTCTCCTCCCGCCCAGCGGGGACAACGCTCTGCACCCTCCATCTGGGGAGCGAGCTTGACCAAACTGAGCTCCCCCGCGGTCTAGGGGCCCTGGGTGTAAGTGGGTGTATAAAGACTCACTTGTCGAGGAAGTCCTTGTCCACCACAGCACAGATGTCTAGAAGTGGATTCCCCAGTCCAAAGAGCGCGTTTTGGCTGAAAAGAAAAAAAAACACACACATTTCGATCACGCCATGCGGGAAATTCCAGCGACGCGCTCTTGTCCGAGGTAGAACGGCTCACGAGACCCTCACGGGTCCTTCCCTAAGGAGCAGTGCGCAGTGAAGAGCACAACTCACCTTGGAGGAAAAAAAACGGTAATTGGCGACAGTTTTTCTGCCCTTTATTTGAGACGAGCCTTTCACCTGGCAGTCCAAAGTCAATTTCACTGACCACTGTTGAACATTTGTCGTGATTAATGTACATACCAGAGCCTATTTTATCGCAATCACACTTCGTCCTCCTATGGTCACGAAGTAGTGAAGAGTCACGGTATGATCGTCCAGGCTGCACTGTTTACACAAACCATTAATTCCACACAAATGCAATTACATCAATAAATACAGTAAGTGGTTGACTAACAGCTTCCTTCCATTTAGCAGTACTTTTAGAAAACCACACATTGACTGCGAGAATCAATAAATGAAATACCCTCCATTTTACAGAGATTATATTAAATTTTAAAATATGAATCTGAACCACGGGACCGTGACCACTTTTAACTTTCAAGTCTCTGTAAATTAGCAAGAAAGTAAAGGCTGCTGACATTTCACTCAATTGTGTTCTCCAAGAAGAGAAAGACACCCACCCTTTCCTTTGTTTTCATCTGCTACCTGTATCTAAAATGTTCACACTTAATGTAAACAGAAATGACACCAAGATGTGTGAACAAAACCCCTGTGCATAAATACCCTCCTACAGAACCCCGGCATTACAGAAATATTCCAAGAAAAAGAAGGGAGAGAAAGGAACATTTCTGCAGGAAAGTCACGGCAAGTCATGTATAAAATTTAAAACGCTTATGTAAGACACTATATTTAACCGCAGCTGTCTCAAGGGTGGATAAAGCATTAAACCGTGAAAGACCGAGAAAGGTTTTCCATCTCCATGCTCTGTGCTTCTGAAGGGCCCTCACTCCAGAAGCCGACCCCCCTCCCCTCCTGACACTGGTCGCTCTGTACTGCGGAGGAGACAGCCGAACGTCAGGATTCACGGACCTTCCTCGTTCCCCCTCAACACGCGCTCGCCCTGACTCGCCCTCGCCCCGAGGAAACGACTCTCCCAGAAAACCAGCAGGGACTCGACTCGGCTTCACGCGTACCAGCTGCAGTGCCCCGGGCCCTGCAGAACGGTCGAGTGTTTGCGATGTAGATGGTCAAGCGCAGGGTAATGCCAAGCAGAAAAGGAGAAAGGCTTTCCGCTCCTGGGCCTTCTTCAGGCGCGAGAGAGCTCCCGCCTCCTCCTCCTCTTCAGCCTGGGATTAGCATCTGCTTGTCGCTCCTCCGCCAGCGCACACAGAGGCAGGTCCAGATTTTCCCCACATGTCAACAGGAAAGAAGGAGGACCGGCTCTGCCCGTGTCCCACCGCCACTGCAGCAGAGCCCGAGCACGGCCTTCTGGAACCACACTCGCCACGTGCTGTACAGCAGAAAGCCCTCGTGCACCCCTATCAGAACCCTAACAAAAGGGCCGCCTTAACGAGACGGCAGCGTGAAACAACGTTTCCTCACATCGCGTTCCACCCCCAAAACTTTCAAAACTATTTCCTGGCTGCAGGCTAGATTAGACCAATATAAATGTGAGATTTTTCATTTTGGCAGCAATGAGGTTTCCCCAGCACAGAGGACTGTAAAACTTCCAGCACGTTCTCGGAGTCATTAAGTCATCCCTGGGAGGGCAGGAAACTTCTTTCAAAAGCAGATGAAAAGAAACAGTTCCCTCCTGCATCAGGTTGCGTAGTTGACCTCACACAAAGACAGGCCCCTACATTTTTTTTTTACCATTAACAATCCGGTTTGGACAGTTGCAGGAATTTAACTATTTTACCTCCCCCCAAGGACTGAACTAAAAAAAAGATGTTGCAACCACACATTTATGCAAGTTAAGTCATGAATATGGACTCCAACTTTATCCAAGTGGTGCACAGAACCTACAACACACTTTTAAAACATTTAACACTGAAATGTTGTGAACAGTCACCACATAAGTCAGAAGTTTAAGACCAATAAGACAGCAAAAAAAAAACCACACCATGTAACGTCCCGAATTCCAAAGCACTGCTCCATCTAATCTCCCAGCGATCCCTGCTAGAAGACACCAAGGAGCACATATGCTGCAAGACAAACTGCTGTGCTGGAGCCTCTCACAACAGGTGGAGATTTCAGGCCATTCCGAGCTATGCACTCACCAAAACCCAGAAATGCTTGTCGGTGCGAATTCCAAACTGCATATCAACCGCCTACAGCTAGTTCTCTTGCACCTTACGGCTATATGCAAGATGCATGAGAGTAAAAACGAATCATTCTAAAAAACATTACCATTAGCATCATGGGCGGGATGTCTGTGCATGGCCATAAAGAAAACATCCACATCTCAAACTTAAAAACAAACACGAATTTCTACTGCAAGTCAAAAAAAAATGAAGGGCTCGTGCTCCGAACAAGAATGTGATGTGCATTAACTTTTCCAACCCCACCCACGCGCAATTAACTCATCTGCGTGCACGCAGAACGTAGTTTCAACATGTCAAAACCTTCGTCTGAGACCGATAAAATGCCATATCTGTATCGCTGCCGATCAACGATCTTCATGTTGGTCACTATGCAATGCCACATCAAATAAATCTAATACATGCACGGTATGCTCTTGCACGCCTGCAGTCTGCAGTAGACCATCACTGACCTGTCACCGCCACTAATGCCCCCTAATGCTCCGTATCAAGGCATCATTACCTTATTGCGGGCATGCTCGCTAGCGAGAGGTCCTGGCGCAGCCGGGTGACAAGCAGCAGACAGGCTCCCCCGTGTTAATCTGAGCAGAAAGCCAGCCGCGGCAGCGTGCTCTCTGTATCAGTTTGCCCCTGAAACCGGAACCCCCGCCTGTATTCTTGAATTGATTGGCCGACACACAAGGGGGCGGGGCGGATTATATACCACGTCCGCGGTTGGCTGCGTCATTGTCGCTCGGGGTCCTAGAACTGCACATTTTTGTTAGAAGTGGGAGACGTCGCCGTCTTGAATGCAAAAGTGATATGCACTGCCTAGCAAGTCCCATCTCGCTAAACTCTGTGATGTCTGCTCCTTACACGCTGCAAAGAAGGATCAAGGCCCAAGTTGCGTGTTTCACGGGGGGGGGAAAAAAAGATTTTAATACATTCGAATTCGTTTTCTGAAAACCCCTTTCACTATGTTAAAGACGTGGAAGGCGTTTTGTATGAATTTTGTGCTCCCGCAATCGTAGCAGAACAGTTTGAAACACTCATCTGACATGATTCTGCGTGCTGCAATCCAAGACTTGCGATCCTGAGATCACTAAATTCTTAATGTAAACAGTTCATTTCAGCTCGATTCTCAACAAGTTAACTAATCGACGACTTAAAACAGAAAAGTGGATGCATTTATACAATCCACCGAGTCCCCGATATCAAACACCTGAAGCCAGACATACCTAGCACAGTCAAGGAGTTTGTAGCAATAACTTTAAAATTGCTGTTTAAATTCATCATGACTATTCAATTGATCGCGTGGGGGGGGGGGCTAATTTACAATGGAGATTTGTGAGAACTTCGGGGGAAAAAAACATCTCATGCCAATTAAAGCAAATATAAAAAAAGGCATTTGAACTCCTAAGACCTTTCCTCCTAAAGGCGCGCAACCTGTTCAACTCCTTGCCAAAAACTTCGCCCCTCTAGCGATTAGCTGCCCCGCGGCACCTCCCCGCCCCGCCGGCTGACCAGCCGCTTACCCAGCGAGCGCCGGGGTCAGCTCCGACCTGCGCGGCTTGTGTAACAGGGAGACGTCAGCCCCCGCCGCGCGGCTCGCCGCTACACATAACAAAAGACACGTGGAGGGAACTCTGCACTGTGCAGCGCGAGCAGGCGACCTTCCGGGCTGCACGCTCACCGCCCCGGCATGTTCAAGGCAGCTCGGAAGCGCTGCCGCTTTGCGCTATCCATGAACATAGAGATAGAAACAACAGAGCCTTCCTCGGCCACCGCTAAGCAGTTATAATTAGCCAGCGAAGGGTGCATTCATGCTCCGAAATGCACGCAATTCATCTGTTTTAATCAAGACGGTAGACTTAACTAACGCTATAATACTTTTTAAAAATGGACCCGATTCTTAAGATTATTTTCACTACAATAATACTCCCCTTTGCCCTGGACTAGACGACTGTTTATCTAGTATCCACAAGCATAAGAGTACTTGAAAATTGATGGTAACTTTTACTTTTTTAAATAAGAACCCGGTTCCCATCAAAACCCCCCATCCCAAACACAACCCGCAGAGCCCGGTGTAACGAACGGGTTAATTTCTCTCAAATAAGTGCGAGCGGTGCACTCAGTTAATAAAGCGGTTTTCCGGACTACCTGAGCTCCTTTTCCTCCAGCTTCGGTTTCTTTGCTTGGGGTTCCTCCGATGCCATCTTCAGCGTACGTCTGCCTGAGCCACCTTGACCAAAAGAGCCAAGAAAAAGTCGTGGGGGAAAAAAAAGGAGTTAAAAACGGCTAAGTTGTCCGCGGAGAACGCCTGAGTGTAGCCGCCGCGAAGGAGCTGCTCTGTCGTTCTTGACCGAATTCAAAGGGAAAATCCGTATAGCTTATAATAAAATAAAATTACAAAAAAAAGTTAAATTCGCACTTGGATAAAGTACTTGCCGTTTTTGTCCCGTCTCTGAGCGCAGGCTGCAGGCACAGAAGTCGGTACTCTCGCAGGGGTCCATGCGGGAGCACAGCGCGGCCATATTGCCACACCGCAGAAGCGGAACTGAGCTCGCACTTCAAGGTACTGGATTGCGCTACTTTATATCTTTCTGCGGGAGGATTTCTTTCGTTTAACCCGGATCGAGGAAATCGGCAGGCTCGTAAGTAGCAAGATTTTTTAAAATGATTAAATTTTAGTTACAGCGGGGCTTTGGTTGTGTTCCCCGCATCAAATACTCGAGACAGACAAAGTTTTTGGTTAAATCTACAGGTTGTCTTCTGTACACAGAGACCGGGCTACTTGAGAGAAAAAAATCATGTAAGATTTAAGTCTGAGCACATTTGCGTGGTTTTAAGTGACGCTGTACTTCGTTATCTATGGCTCACTGGTGCTGTTTTATCAAACTTTCCTATTTTAATTCCACTGGCCTGTTGCACACTTCTCCCTACGTCCTGCGTTTACCTGCACCCGGGCGATGGGGGCTGATCTCTGTCAGGGATTAAGTTTTTTAATTAACTAGTTGACAGCCTCGGCTAACGGCCTGGACTCCGAGGCGCCGGCGAAGTGTGCACAGCAAGAGTTTCACTGTCGAGGTGAGCCGTCCGTATCGCCCCGCAGACAGAAACCCCCGGATTAAACTTTTACTCAGTGGGAACGTTATGGTAGCGTTTACCCCGGGCGGTGGAGAAAGAGCAAACCCAGCCAGGCTGCCGAGACGAAGCTGTAACTCATCGGCTGCTTTTGAACCTTGGCGTTTTCTCCAGCCCGACCACCATGATCCACAGCCTGTTCCTGATCAACCCCGCGGGCGACATCTTCCTGGAGAAGCACTGGAAAAGTGCGGTGAGCCGCTCCGTGTGCGACTACTTTCTGGAGGCGCAGGGCAAGGTGTCCGAGCCGCAAAACGTGCCGCCGGTCATCCCCACGCCACACCACTACCTCATCAACATCCTCCGCGGCAAGATCTTCTTCGTGTCCGTCAGCCAGACCGAGGTGCCGCCCCTCTTCGTGATCGAGTTCCTGCATCGCGTGGCGGAGACGTTTCAGGTGAGCCGTCGCGCGGCCTCGGTTGGGGTGGGGGGTCGATTTTAACTCTTTCTTTAAAAAATACAAGTTTGTGCTTTGTGCACGGATTGATGTAGCTGACCCTTGTCTGGGGTAACGGTCGATAAAAGCGTTTCTCTGGAGTATTGCTTTCCGTCTTCATCGGAAGTATTTCTTCAGTTAAAGGGAGGTGCGGGTGAAATTTGCATTTTGCTTTCCCCTTTTCTTCATAAGAACTCCTTATATAAAATAATAATAATTGTTGTCCGTGGGAGGTAACACGCAGGTAGCACACCTAGCCCTTGTTCGGGGTACTCGGGTCTCTTCTGGTTTTTGTTCCAGCTGCGTTCTTAATCGCAGGGTAATCGATTTCAGTTTGCTGTTTCAGCTCTTATAAAATAAGATCACTTTATTAGCCATATACAGTTTCTTGCATTAGGAATTCGTCTATTTCTCATACCCCAGCTTGCTCTCCATGAGACATACAGGCAGGGAGAGAAGCTTGGGGTCAGAGCGCAGGGTCAGCCATTGTACAGCGCCCCTGGAGCAGCTGGGGTGAAGGTCCTTGCTCAGGGGCCCAACGGAGTAGGATTCCTCTGCCGGCCACGGGATACGAACCGGCAACCTTCCACCCACAGGTGCAGCCTTAGCCACAGAGCCACCACTCCGCTCTTAGAGAGCTGAGTGGCATTTGTACCTGGAGTTGACCCTTTGTCTGCTCGTGAGCATTACAGTTTCTTTCATTCAGGTGTGTCAACAGAAAGGTAACCAGCTCAACTTGTGCAGATGGGAAAAAATTACTGCAAGTGCTTGTTAATGTCTTTGCCACCTGTCTAGTATCCTGTACCTGTATCAAGCTATCAACCTTGTATCATCTATTATAAGTGCTGGTTAGCCATAAATAAGCAAATTCCTAATACGTTTATAAAGTCACTCCTAATTTCCTGTATAATGAGGTTTTTGGAGCAATACACTTGAATGAGGGGTGCTTTTTAAATCAAAACCCAAATGTTTAAATGATTCAACGAAATTGCGAACTCCCAAACAGGCCCGTTATAGGCATCAGGCAGCTCCAGCGATTCAAAGCACAGCTGGGACAAAAACCAGTGGGCAAAGAGTGTCTTATCTCCTCAGGTGTGTTGATAGGGTTGGCCCAGGTGACTGTTTCATGCTTGGGGGGGGGGGGAGGGGGAATTCTGACCCAGGGTCTGAGCTGGGAACTAACAGGGAATTAAACTAGGATGATGCGTCATTTCACTTTCTACTGTACTATCAGAAAGGCAGGCAGGGCCGAATGGCCTCCTCTTTTCTATTTTTCTTGTGTTCTGAAGTGTGTTTTGTGTGTCTTTCCAAAACAGGATTACTTTGGAGAGTGCTCGGAGGCTGCTGTAAAAGACAATGTAGTTATTGTGTATGAGCTTCTTGAGGAGATGCTAGATAATGGCTTTCCTTTGGCTACAGAGTCAAACATCTTGAAAGAGCTGATCAGACCGCCCACGATCCTGCGCTCTGTTGTCAATACCATCACAGGTAAATCCCGAAAGCCCCCTGTACTTTCCCCCCACAGCCTTGCGCCACGTCACGGGGAAGTTCTGCAGAGTTCAGAACCCCCAGAATAATAAGTGGAATCTTTTTTTTTTTTTTACAAAAACACTAGTTTGGAACTTATTCACCAGGGACTGATGGTCTCTTTCCACTTTGTTTTGTGCGTTTTGAGTGGTCTCCATGGAAATGCTGCAATCCTCTAAATATTGCAGGCAGCAGCAATGTTGGGGAGACGCTGCCGACTGGTCAGCTGTCCACTATCCCCTGGAGGAGGGCCGGGGTCAAGTACACTAACAACGAAGCTTACTTCGACGTGGTGGAGGAAATAGATGCCATTCTGGACAAGTCAGGTACAGTCGTGATGCTTCACGCTGGTGCGCGTGCACATGATTTTACCTGTTACACTGTCACACACAAAGCTGGAGTCAAGCACTCGTGTGAAGTACTTCTGGACACGCAAAAAATGATGTTCTGTCCTGAAAAGGTGTTTTCTGTTGTTTCACAAGGAGAGAGTCTGGTTTTTCAAAGATGTCATCCTGCAGTAACTTTGACACCGAGCTGTGCTCCAACTCCTGACAAGCACAGTTGCTGTCTGTCTGACCGACTGCGTTGCATAGCACATTGTGCCAGTCTAGATAAGGTTGTCACTCTCCCTTAGCAAAGGAAACACTTGTGCAGGCTGCTTTCGGTTATTAATTTTCTTCTTCTTCTGAGGTTGTAATGCACAATGATTTACTCTAATAAAATGGCTAGCATCAGATTCTAAATAAAAACGGGAGGTTAAGATACCTCAGCCACTCATTTCAGTGAGAAGGTTATTATTGAAAAAACAATGTCCGCTGTTGAAATGCTGACTGCACTTTTGCCGTAGATTTGTAAAATGGCGCAAAGGAATTGTTCTCTCTGGTTTTGACAGGCACAACAGTGTTTGCAGAAATCCAGGGCGTTGTAGATGCTTGCGTCAAGCTGTCAGGAATGCCAGACCTCACACTGTCTTTCATGGTAAGAAATTGCACTGGCGCAGTGACATTGTTTTTCAGCCTGGTACCAGGCTAGAGAGAGTGGAAGATACAAATAGGGGTGTGTGCTTTTTTTAGGCACATGTGACTGTTCTAGGCTACATTGAGCACGCAAGGACAGGTTGCACGTGTGACTGTTCTAGGCTGCGTTGAGCGTGCAAGGACAGGTTGCACGTGTGACTGTTCTAGGCTACGTTGAGTGTGCATGGACCAGCTGTGTGTGTGACTGTTCTAGGCTACGTTGGGCGTGCAAGGACCAGCTGTGCGTGTGACTGTTCTAGGCTACGTTGGGCGTGCAAGGACCAGCTGTGCGTGTGACGGTTCTAGGCTGCGTTGAGCGTGCCAGGACCAGCTGCGTGTGTGACGGTTCTAGGCTGCGTTGAGCGTGCAAGGACCGGCTGTGCGTGAGGCCCTTACAAACGGTGTCCTGTTGTGCTGCCCCAGAACCCCAGGCTGCTGGATGATGTGAGTTTCCACCCTTGTGTGCGATTCAAGCGCTGGGAGTCAGAGCGTGTCCTGTCCTTCATTCCCCCCGACGGAAACTTCAGGCTCATGTCTTACCACGTCAGTGCCCAAAAGTAAGTCATTGTGTTCACAGTGGCTCTGACAAAATTCTGGGAAGCTCAATGTCACCGAAATAAATTCCGTTTTACGGTGTACCATTCATCAGCTTTTTACCAAGATGGCGCTGAAAAGAGGTGACATGTTGTGTGCAGCTCCTCACAGATTGTACTCTGTGTCCTGTAGTGTGTTATCATTGTTGATTTTAAACACACAAACAATTACTGCAGTAATCTCATAAGACCGACACGCTCTTTTGAACTCCACATGAAGAGTTCCAGACATGTTTCAGTATTTTGCACCTTGAACAGCTATCTGGAACAAACCTTCCTTTGTCCACCGCGCATCTGGCTCACCTGACTCTTCAGGATGAAAGCACCGAACAAGAACCAAATAGCGTGGAACGCAGAAGCTTGGCAGACCCAGAGGCCTCCGAGTAAGACTGAAACGCAGCAGCTTTCAAACTTCACTCCCCAGCATTCTTCCGGTGAACGTCTGATTGCTGGGAAATAAACTAGATGAACTCGCAGCGAGGTTGATCTATCGGCGGGACACGAGAGACCGCTGCCTGTCTCGCCCCAGAATGACCTGATCCTGCCATCCAGCTCGATGGTTTTTCCATACATCACATGGAATCCACCAGAAAGGGGAAGGGACGTGGTGGGTGCTTTCTGATAAACAACTCATGGTGTTGAGATGCGGCGATCCTATCTCACTTTTGTTCCCCCATTCTGGAATACCTGATGGTGGAATGCTGCCCATTCTACCTGCCGCGAGCGTTTTCCTCAATCGTCGTGACCGCGGTTTACAAGCAGACACCCGACTTGCACTCGACAAACTATATACTGTAATTTAATTAACGGACACGAAACTGCAGGCCCTGATCCTATACCTTAGCTGGGGATTTCAATCAGGCCAACGTTAAGAAAATACATCCACAATATTGTCAGCACGTACCTACTAGAGGCATTAACACTCTGGACCACTGTTGCACTCCCGTCAGGGATGCCCAACACTCTTTCCCTCGCCTGCATCCCAGCCGATCAAATCACCTGTCTGCGCTCATACTTCCTGTTTACAAGCAGAAACAGAAGTGAGAACCCGGTCGCGACAACGGTACAGTGCTGGTCCAAGGAGACGGAGGAAGTACTGCAAGTACTGCTTTGAGTCTGTGGACTGGACCATGTTCAAAGACGCATCATCCAACCTGAACGAGTACACGTCGCTCGTTACAGACTTTATCAAGTAATGTGTGGAGGACTGTGTATCTACAAAAATAATGTGGGTTTTACCCAACCAGAACCCACGGATTAACCACGAAACCCATTCCATGCTAAAGACAGAGGGCTTCTAAGTCAGGCGGTTTAGATTTATACAAGAACACCAGGTACAACCCCCGGGAAAGCCATCAGAAGCACTAAAAAAAATGCAAGAGCAGGCTAGAACTTCACTTTAAAGTGATGAAACTGTCACGGTTCTAACCTGAAAAAAAAGCTCAGTGGTAAATTGCTTACCTTCTGTGTGCCTGTGTTCAGTCGTGGTGAACACGCTTTATATGAAGAACTCCTCCTTGTCAAAACGGAACATAGGATTCTCAACAGCTGTTCCATACCACACGTCTGATACAACTGTACTTGTGTTGGGAGGACTTGGTGATTGTTTCCAGGTTGAGTGTTTGGCTGAGCTCATAAGCACTTTATGGGGAAAATTGACTTTTTCATTCTCAGACCTTCAGTGTTGTTGGATTTTTTTTTTTCTATCGTAGCTTGGTAGCTATCCCCGTGTATGTGAAGCACAACATCAGTTTCCGGGAAAACGGGTCTTTGGGCCGGTTTGACGTGACGGTGGGGCCCAAGCAGACGATGGGGAAGACGGTGGAGGCCGTGGTTGTGACGGTCCACATGCCGAAGGTGGTGCTGAGCGTCAACCTCACCGCGACCCAGGGCACCTCCACCTACGACCCAGTGACCAAGGTAACTGTCCTGAACCCGAGCTGAAACCTCCAGGGGGTGTTCTGAACACAGGGTGCCAAGGGCATCGCCTCTGTGTTCGGGGTACACAGCACAGCCTTGCCATGTGTCTCCCTGTGGAGGGCAAAAAGCCCAGAGAGACCTGCACAGCTGCTGCGGCAGCCCTGAGGATCAGCAATAAACAATAAACAGAGTTTATTCCTGAGAATGCTGAGGAGGAAGAAGCAACATTTTGCCGTAGGTGTTTTTTCTCTCAACCGTTCAGCAAGGAATTAACCTTTACTTGTTCATTTACAGCCGGCGTACACTGACGCAACTCCCCCAGTCAAACTTAATATAAAGTTGTTGGAATGTATTGTGCACCGAAGTTCAACTGCAACAAATCAGTTCCAAAAAACAATGTTTCTTCATTGATTTCCTTTTCTTCTCAGATCTTAACGTGGGATATTGGAAAGATTAACCCCCAGAAGCTGCCAAATCTCAAAGGGACAGTGTGTCTGCAGTCTGGGGCTCCGAAGCCAGAGGAAAATCCCACTCTAAGCTTCCAGCTAAAGATCCAGCAGCTGGCGATTTCAGGTAGGGCCACTGCAGACGGGCGAGGGAGTGGTGTCAGCGTGAGGGGCCGGGGAGTGGGGTCAGGTGGTGTCGGGGTGAGGGGCAGTAGAGGCGGGGCAGTGGGGTCAGGTGGTGTCAGGGTGAGGGGCAGTAGAGGCGGGGCAGTTGGGTCAGGTGGTGTCAGGGTGAGGGGCAGGGGAGTGGGAGTGGGGTCAGGGTGAGGGGCAGTAGAGGCGGGGCAGTGGGGTCAGGTGGTGTCAGGGTGAGGGGCAGTAGAGGCGGGGCAGTGGGGTCAGGTGGTGTCAGGGTGAGGGGCAGTAGAGGCGGGGCAGTTGGGTCAGGTGGTGTCAGGGTGAGGGGCAGGGGAGTGGGAGTGGGGTCAGGGTGAGGGGCAGTAGAGGCGGGGCAGTGGGGTCAGGTGGTGTCAGGGTGAGGGGCAGTAGAGGCGGGGCAGTGGGGTCAGGTGGTGTCAGGGTGAGGGGCAAGGGGGTGGGGTCAGGGTGAGGGGCAGTGGGGTCAGGTGGGGTCGGCGCGAGGGGCGGGGGAGTGGGGTCAGGTGGTGTCAGGGTGAGGGGCAGTAGAGGCGGGGCAGTTGGGTCAGGTGGTGTCAGGGTGAGGGGCAGTAGAGGCGGGGCAGTGGGGTCAGGTGGTGTCAGGGTGAGGGGCAGTAGAGGCGGGGCAGTGGGGTCAGGTGGTGTCAGGGTGAGGGGCAGTAGAGGCGGGGCAGTTGGGTCAGGTGGTGTCAGGGTGAGGGGCAGGGGAGTGGGAGTGGGGTCAGGGTGAGGGGCAGTAGAGGCGGGGCAGTGGGGTCAGGTGGTGTCAGGGTGAGGGGCAGTAGAGGCGGGGCAGTGGGGTCAGGTGGTGTCAGGGTGAGGGGCAGGGGAGTGGGAGTGGGGTCAGGGTGAGGGGCAGGGGAGTGGGATTGGGGTCAGGGTGAGGGGCAGTAGAGGCGGGGCAGTGGGGTCAGGTGGTGTCAGGGTGAGGGGCAGTAGAGGCGGGGCAGTGGGGTCAGGTGGTGTCAGGGTGAGGGGCAGTAGAGGCGGGGCAGTTGGGTCAGGTGGTGTCAGGGTGAGGGGCAGGGGAGTGGGAGTGGGGTCAGGGTGAGGGGCAGTAGAGGCGGGGCAGTGGGGTCAGGTGGTGTCAGGGTGAGGGGCAGTAGAGGCGGGGCAGTTGGGTCAGGTGGTGTCAGGGTGAGGGGCAGGGGAGTGGGAGTGGGGTCAGGGTGAGGGGCAGTAGAGGCGGGGCAGTGGGGTCAGGTGGTGTCAGGGTGAGGGGCAGTAGAGGCGGGGCAGTTGGGTCAGGTGGTGTCAGGGTGAGGGGCAGGGGAGTGGGAGTGGGGTCAGGGTGAGGGGCAGTAGAGGCGGGGCAGTGGGGTCAGGTGGTGTCAGGGTGAGGGGCAGTAGAGGCGGGGCAGTGGGGTCAGGTTGAGGGGCAGTAGAGGCGGGGCAGTGGGGTCAGGTGGTGTCAGGGTGAGGGGCAGTAGAGGCGGGGCAGTGGGGTCAGGTGGTGTCAGGGTGAGGGGCAGTAGAGGCGGGGCAGTGGGGTCAGGTGGTGTCAGGGTGAGGGGCAGTAGAGGCGGGGCAGTGGGGTCAGGTGGTGTCAGGGTGAGGGGCAGTAGAGGCGGGGCAGTTGGGTCAGGTGGTGTCAGGGTGAGGGGCAAGGGGGTGGGGTCAGGGTGAGGGGCAGTAGAGGCGGGGCAGTTGGGTCAGGTGGTGTCAGGGTGAGGGGCAGTAGAGGCGGGGCAGTGGGGTCAGGTGGTGTCAGGGTGAGGGGCAGTAGAGGCGGGGCAGTGGGGTCAGGTGGTGTCAGGGTGAGGGGCAGTAGAGGCGGGGCAGTTGGGTCAGGTGGTGTCAGGGTGAGGGGCAGGGGAGTGGGAGTGGGGTCAGGGTGAGGGGCAGTAGAGGCGGGGCAGTGGGGTCAGGTTGAGGGGCAGTAGAGGCGGGGCAGTGGGGTCAGGTGGTGTCAGGGTGAGGGGCAGTAGAGGCGGGGCAGTGGGGTCAGGTGGTGTCAGGGTGAGGGGCAGTAGAGGCGGGGCAGTGGGGTCAGGTGGTGTCAGGGTGAGGGGCAGTAGAGGCGGGGCAGTTGGGTCAGGTGGTGTCAGGGTGAGGGGCAGGGGAGTGGGAGTGGGGTCAGGGTGAGGGGCAGTAGAGGCGGGGCAGTGGGGTCAGGTGGTGTCAGGGTGAGGGGCAGTAGAGGCGGGGCAGTGGGGTCAGGTGGTGTCAGGGTGAGGGGCAGGGGAGTGGGAGTGGGGTCAGGGTGAGGGGCAGGGGAGTGGGATTGGGGTCAGGGTGAGGGGCAGTAGAGGCGGGGCAGTGGGGTCAGGTGGTGTCAGGGTGAGGGGCAGTAGAGGCGGGGCAGTGGGGTCAGGTGGTGTCAGGGTGAGGGGCAGTAGAGGCGGGGCAGTTGGGTCAGGTGGTGTCAGGGTGAGGGGCAGGGGAGTGGGAGTGGGGTCAGGGTGAGGGGCAGTAGAGGCGGGGCAGTGGGGTCAGGTGGTGTCAGGGTGAGGGGCAGTAGAGGCGGGGCAGTTGGGTCAGGTGGTGTCAGGGTGAGGGGCAGGGGAGTGGGAGTGGGGTCAGGGTGAGGGGCAGTAGAGGCGGGGCAGTGGGGTCAGGTGGTGTCAGGGTGAGGGGCAGTAGAGGCGGGGCAGTTGGGTCAGGTGGTGTCAGGGTGAGGGGCAGGGGAGTGGGAGTGGGGTCAGGGTGAGGGGCAGTAGAGGCGGGGCAGTGGGGTCAGGTGGTGTCAGGGTGAGGGGCAGTAGAGGCGGGGCAGTGGGGTCAGGTTGAGGGGCAGTAGAGGCGGGGCAGTGGGGTCAGGTGGTGTCAGGGTGAGGGGCAGTAGAGGCGGGGCAGTGGGGTCAGGTGGTGTCAGGGTGAGGGGCAGTAGAGGCGGGGCAGTGGGGTCAGGTGGTGTCAGGGTGAGGGGCAGTAGAGGCGGGGCAGTGGGGTCAGGTGGTGTCAGGGTGAGGGGCAGTAGAGGCGGGGCAGTTGGGTCAGGTGGTGTCAGGGTGAGGGGCAGGGGAGTGGGAGTGGGGTCAGGGTGAGGGGCAGTAGAGGCGGGGCAGTGGGGTCAGGTGGTGTCAGGGTGAGGGGCAGTAGAGGCGGGGCAGTGGGGTCAGGTGGTGTCAGGGTGAGGGGCAAGGGGGTGGGGTCAGGGTGAGGGGCAGTGGGGTCAGGTGGGGTCGGCGCGAGGGGCGGGGGAGTGGGGTCAGGTGGTGTCAGGGTGAGGGGCAGTAGAGGCGGGGCAGTTGGGTCAGGTGGTGTCAGGGTGAGGGGCAGTAGAGGCGGGGCAGTGGGGTCAGGTGGTGTCAGGGTGAGGGGCAGTAGAGGCGGGGCAGTGGGGTCAGGTGGTGTCAGGGTGAGGGGCAGTAGAGGCGGGGCAGTTGGGTCAGGTGGTGTCAGGGTGAGGGGCAGGGGAGTGGGAGTGGGGTCAGGGTGAGGGGCAGTAGAGGCGGGGCAGTGGGGTCAGGTGGTGTCAGGGTGAGGGGCAGTAGAGGCGGGGCAGTGGGGTCAGGTGGTGTCAGGGTGAGGGGCAGGGGAGTGGGAGTGGGGTCAGGGTGAGGGGCAGGGGAGTGGGATTGGGGTCAGGGTGAGGGGCAGTAGAGGCGGGGCAGTGGGGTCAGGTGGTGTCAGGGTGAGGGGCAGTAGAGGCGGGGCAGTGGGGTCAGGTGGTGTCAGGGTGAGGGGCAGTAGAGGCGGGGCAGTTGGGTCAGGTGGTGTCAGGGTGAGGGGCAGGGGAGTGGGAGTGGGGTCAGGGTGAGGGGCAGTAGAGGCGGGGCAGTGGGGTCAGGTGGTGTCAGGGTGAGGGGCAGTAGAGGCGGGGCAGTTGGGTCAGGTGGTGTCAGGGTGAGGGGCAGGGGAGTGGGAGTGGGGTCAGGGTGAGGGGCAGTAGAGGCGGGGCAGTGGGGTCAGGTGGTGTCAGGGTGAGGGGCAGTAGAGGCGGGGCAGTTGGGTCAGGTGGTGTCAGGGTGAGGGGCAGGGGAGTGGGAGTGGGGTCAGGGTGAGGGGCAGTAGAGGCGGGGCAGTGGGGTCAGGTGGTGTCAGGGTGAGGGGCAGTAGAGGCGGGGCAGTGGGGTCAGGTTGAGGGGCAGTAGAGGCGGGGCAGTGGGGTCAGGTGGTGTCAGGGTGAGGGGCAGTAGAGGCGGGGCAGTGGGGTCAGGTGGTGTCAGGGTGAGGGGCAGTAGAGGCGGGGCAGTGGGGTCAGGTGGTGTCAGGGTGAGGGGCAGTAGAGGCGGGGCAGTGGGGTCAGGTGGTGTCAGGGTGAGGGGCAGTAGAGGCGGGGCAGTTGGGTCAGGTGGTGTCAGGGTGAGGGGCAAGGGGGTGGGGTCAGGGTGAGGGGCAGTAGAGGCGGGGCAGTTGGGTCAGGTGGTGTCAGGGTGAGGGGCAGTAGAGGCGGGGCAGTGGGGTCAGGTGGTGTCAGGGTGAGGGGCAGTAGAGGCGGGGCAGTGGGGTCAGGTGGTGTCAGGGTGAGGGGCAGTAGAGGCGGGGCAGTTGGGTCAGGTGGTGTCAGGGTGAGGGGCAGGGGAGTGGGAGTGGGGTCAGGGTGAGGGGCAGTAGAGGCGGGGCAGTGGGGTCAGGTTGAGGGGCAGTAGAGGCGGGGCAGTGGGGTCAGGTGGTGTCAGGGTGAGGGGCAGTAGAGGCGGGGCAGTGGGGTCAGGTGGTGTCAGGGTGAGGGGCAGTAGAGGCGGGGCAGTGGGGTCAGGTGGTGTCAGGGTGAGGGGCAGTAGAGGCGGGGCAGTTGGGTCAGGTGGTGTCAGGGTGAGGGGCAAGGGGGTGGGGTCAGGGTGAGGGGCAGTAGAGGCGGGGCAGTTGGGTCAGGTGGTGTCAGGGTGAGGGGCAGTAGAGGCGGGGCAGTGGGGTCAGGTGGTGTCAGGGTGAGGGGCAGTAGAGGCGGGGCAGTGGGGTCAGGTGGTGTCAGGGTGAGGGGCAGTAGAGGCGGGGCAGTTGGGTCAGGTGGTGTCAGGGTGAGGGGCAGGGGAGTGGGAGTGGGGTCAGGGTGAGGGGCAGTAGAGGCGGGGCAGTGGGGTCAGGTGGTGTCAGGGTGAGGGGCAGTAGAGGCGGGGCAGTGGGGTCAGGTGGTGTCAGGGTAAGGGGGAGGGGAGTGGGAGTGGGGTCAGGGTGAGGGGCAGGGGAGTGGGATTGGGGTCAGGGTGAGGGGCAGTAGAGGCGGGGCAGTGGGGTCAGGTGGTGTCAGGGTGAGGGGCAGTAGAGGCGGGGCAGTGGGGTCAGGTGGTGTCAGGGTGAGGGGCAGTAGAGGCGGGGCAGTTGGGTCAGGTGGTGTCAGGGTGAGGGGCAGGGGAGTGGGAGTGGGGTCAGGGTGAGGGGCAGTAGAGGCGGGGCAGTGGGGTCAGGTGGTGTCAGGGTGAGGGGCAGTAGAGGCGGGGCAGTTGGGTCAGGTGGTGTCAGGGTGAGGGGCAGGGGAGTGGGAGTGGGGTCAGGGTGAGGGGCAGTAGAGGCGGGGCAGTGGGGTCAGGTGGTGTCAGGGTGAGGGGCAGTAGAGGCGGGGCAGTTGGGTCAGGTGGTGTCAGGGTGAGGGGCAGGGGAGTGGGAGTGGGGTCAGGGTGAGGGGCAGTAGAGGCGGGGCAGTGGGGTCAGGTGGTGTCAGGGTGAGGGGCAGTAGAGGCGGGGCAGTGGGGTCAGGTTGAGGGGCAGTAGAGGCGGGGCAGTGGGGTCAGGTGGTGTCAGGGTGAGGGGCAGTAGAGGCGGGGCAGTGGGGTCAGGTGGTGTCAGGGTGAGGGGCAGTAGAGGCGGGGCAGTGGGGTCAGGTGGTGTCAGGGTGAGGGGCAGTAGAGGCGGGGCAGTGGGGTCAGGTGGTGTCAGGGTGAGGGGCAGTAGAGGCGGGGCAGTTGGGTCAGGTGGTGTCAGGGTGAGGGGCAGGGGAGTGGGAGTGGGGTCAGGGTGAGGGGCAGTAGAGGCGGGGCAGTGGGGTCAGGTGGTGTCAGGGTGAGGGGCAGTAGAGGCGGGGCAGTGGGGTCAGGTGGTGTCGGGGTGAGGGGCAGTAGAGGCGGGGCAGTGGGGTCAGGTTGAGGGGCAGTAGAGGCGGGGCAGTGGGGTCAGGTGGTGTCAGGTTGAGGGGCAGTAGAGGCGGGGCAGTGGGGTCAGGTGGGGTCGGCGCGAGGGGCGGGGGAGTGGGGTCAGATGGTGTCAGGTTGAGGGGCAGTAGAGGCGGGGTAATGGGGTCAGGTGGTGTCAGGGTGAGGGGCTGTAGAGGCGGGGCAGTGGGGTAAGACTTGAGCTGACCTAATATGACACGACAGGTGTGATGGACAGAGCCTCCTAGCTCGCATGGCTACGGCTGTTTAACTTCCTCACGCTGCCTTAAGGAAACATCTGGGTCTTGTAGTATACAGGATCTACAGCAGTTGCCCTGGCACATGTCTCTGTTACATAGCTAATCACAGAGATAAGGGTTAAGGTGTCAGAAAGTATGCAGTATGATTTGCTTTTGTCTCATGGCAACAATTGTAGATGCACAAATGACCAAAGCATTGAAGCAATGTTGCATTCTGGGTGTTCTAAAAATGAAATATATAAAAAAATGCCTTTACTAGCATGTTAAACATCTTTTCTCTTTATTTTGTGTAGGTCTGAAAGTGAATCGTCTCGACATGTTCGGAGAGAAATATAAACCCTTCAAAGGAGTCAAATATGTTACCAAAGCAGGGAAATTCCAAGTTAGGACATGAAGAGTACTACCAAAGGGATCGTCTGTATTTAAATTATCAAGTAATCAAATATTATTTCTAACTTTATATGGTCAGTAAGTGCCAAATTGACAACATTGCTCCAGTCCTGTCCTCCTTAGGTGCTGTTCGGTAGTGTAGTCTGTGCTGGAAAGTCTTAATCGAAGACAGTTTCTCTTCCTGCTCCTTGTTCCACAGGACACCTCTGCCAGCTGGGTGTCATTGTGCTTGCACAGGCTGTTAATGTGTTCAAGGCCCTTGGAACAGATGGCAGTTTGGCTAATTCTGTACCTTCAGTAACAGTAAAGGTTATCCTCGCACTCTATAAACATCGGTCCATTTGCTGTGTAGTAAAATGGGGATTTTAAAAAGTTGACCTTTGTCATCTATGTAAATCCGATCAATAGTCTTTTTTTTTCTTATGGATTATTTAAAAAGTATATTTTATTTTTTAAGGGAAAATGTGGACCAAAAACTATGCCAAGTTAGGGTAAACTACATTCACAATTTATCATTATCTGAAACTCCAAGGTGTTCTGACAGTGTAGGAAGAAAATCCAGTAACCATGCCTAAGATGAGCAGCAGCATGAATATACGTGTTCATATGCATGTTCCTGTCTGCAGCACAGACATGACTGCTTGTGTGAGGAGTGAACTGAGCTCATAGTCTGGACCCCCTTCTTTCTAGAGGTCACTCTTTTGAATAGGCTATAACTTTATTTTAAGCAATGCCCTTAATTTAAAATCCGATTAAACATTACCATGTTATAGTGGCCTTACTGTAGTCATGCAGCAGAGGGTCTGGTGCAGACCTGCACTTTTTACAGAGTTTTCGGAAACCATTCTTTAAGACGAGGCAAACCCTGTTCTCTGCTTGTGGTACTTGGATACAGCCGCATAGAAGCACTATACAAAACTGTGGACTCAAGCTGGGGTGGGGTTGCATCATTAACCTAGAATTGTTTTCATTTTATTTTTCTTGTACAATTATGAAAACATTTACAAAGTTATAAGTTTTGTACAATTATGGTCAGGGTGAAATGGGGAAGAAAGGAAGCTTTCTGGAGATTTTATAAACTAAAATCCTTTTTTGTTGTTGTTTGTTGGGGATTAATGGATGGTGTTAATCAAGTGGGTACATTAGTTGCAAGAGAAGAGCTGTCATTTCTATTTATATTATGTTTATAAAGCATTTATAAACTTTAAGATGCATTGTGTGGCCGTTATTTCTTTTTCAAAGCTCATGTTGCGTATCCTTGCAAGTACTTTTTGATCTTCAACAGCTGTGGGAGTTGATGGTAGACCGAGGCCTTCTGTACAGGGTGCATTGATTGAGCTTTGGTCTGTGTAGGTCCTAATGCCCCAGCATATATTTTAAAAAAGGCATGGTCCTTTCTATGAGACATTAAACGGAGGTCCTGACTCTGTGGTCATTAAAAATCCCAGGGTCTTGCTTGAAAAGATTAGGGGTGTAACCCTGGTATTCTGGCCAATTTCCTCTTTACCCATCATGGCCTCCTAATAATCCCCATCTCTGAACTGGCTTCATCACTCGGTTCTCCTCCCCACTGATAGCTGGTGTGTGGTGATTGTACTAGAGCACTGTGTCTGCCATTGCATCATTCAGGTGGGCCTACACATTGGTGGTGGTGGAGGGGAGTCCCCATTACCCATGAAGCATTTTGAGTGGAGTGTCTAGAAAAGCACAAGCAATTGTATCTGTTCAAAAGAACTACACTGTGGAGCAGAAGTACAAGGGAATAGATTCCAGATGTGGCCACCAGAGGGTATCTGTTCAGAAGGAGCAGATTCCAGATTCAGCTTAGTGATCCTGTCTGTCCTGCTCTAATCATATTTCTTGGGATCATGGTTGATCTCATTGATCCACCATGCACAGGTTTTGCAGCAAAGGGAAGCTATGTAACCACTATTTTTACAATACAAAAAACAGCAACACTGGCTGTCTGAACTTCACCCACAACCCCTGTCAGCTCCGTAATTGCAGGAAGTAGAGGTGCAAAGCAGGACGAGGCTCAAACTGGGCATACCAATATGGTTATAAAATGTTTTATTACCCAGGCCCATGACAGCTGCACTTGATTGTCAAAAGTCACCGCAGGAAATAGCACACAATCTGTGGGATTTCCAATCTTACCTAAAACAAATGCATGTAAAAACTGGACATACAATCGATTGAAATGTATTAAAAAAAACAAGCATTAAAATGATAAACTATCAAACTTTTATTCAAAAGGCACATAGATCAGATGGCTTCAGAGGATACTGTAAAACAAGACTGCAAAAGTTTTATATTTACATTCAAAATGCAGTAAGTTTTCATTCACGCAGTTAGAAAAAAAGGCTATCTAAAATGTCATTCCGCTCGCTCCACAGGCCTGTCTTGCGTGTTAAAAATATCACCTGCTGTAACAGCGCCCTGCTGCCTGGCGTTAAATCAGCACTTGTGAGAGCTACAGCTGGGCCCCCCGGTGTCGAGTGTCAGCGGAAAGACGGAAAAACATCCCCCTCCGACCGACTCGAACCCGCGCCCCCTGTAAGAACACGACAGCGGGCGCTGGCTGCACCGCCCCGCAGGTGGGAAGGAAGGCTGCCGCGCGGAGAAAGTGCGCAGGGCTGTTCGCCGCAGGTGCCCAGCGGTGCACACAAAAATGAAAACACACAGGCCCCCCCTTGGGACCGCAGAACCGGCCGGAGATTAAAATAGGTCTGAGGCAGAAGGTCAGTGCTGGCCACTCCAAAGGACCCCCCCTGAAGCACAGCTAGAAAGCCATGTTCCCCTGGGGAATTCCAGCAACCTTGCCAGACAAATACACAGGACGCAAAGAGCGTAGCTTCTGCCCAGCCAGTTAATCGGCACTGCTATCTGCCCTCGGCCAGCGGCCAAATTACAGTCAAGAACTGTAATGGAGATTTTCAGCTGAGAAAAGGATTTTCCCACAACCCATTCCACTAGGCTTTGTACCATTTGGTGTTTTCGCTTCAAAAGTGACTAGTCTAGATCATTTCACAGCAACAGCTTTTGTTTTCATGATTTCTCACAGACAGACCTTACAAAAATGTTCAGTTTATACAAAGGCTCTAATCCGAAAGACCATTTTCCAGAACTGTCTTAATGTTCAAGAAAGTGTGTCGTTGGTGTTGGCGCTGTTATTCGACAGTCATGGGCAGATAACAGGTTTTTACATTGCTAGAAAAAAATGGGCCGTGGTTGGTAGTATGCAGTGCTGAGTGAAGTTAGTGTTTTCAGACACCGTGTGTGAGAGATATTGCTAAAATAAACAAAACAATGAAACATCGAACAATCCATTCAGAAAAAAAAGACATCTTTGGCATAATTTATGACTTGGCTATAGAAGGCATCATGTTAATAAAGAAATTGCCAAATCATTCACAATTCTCGGCCTCCTTTTACAGTATAAATAGATCAAAGTATTTCTGAAACAGGAAACATTCGATTCATTTAGTGTGAAGCAGCCAGAACACGAAACATCTTTTATAGTGTGATTATAGCCAAACGGTGAGATCTGCCGCAGTTCGAATTCTAATACGTTTGGATACTGACAGTTACTAAGAGATATCATTTAGGAAAAAACATAACCCACATGGACACTTTTTTGGGCTGACTAAAGTAAAAAAGTCCGGTTTTTTTAAATCCAGCTTTTCTCCACGCAATATCAACCGTGACCATGAATCACTACGCAGAATAATCGTTCTGTCAATCCAGGCTAGCTTCATCTGAGCAGTAGTATTAATACACTGGGGACACCCAAATGATTTCAATTACATATTTATCGTGTTTCCTTAGAATTAGAGTATTTTTGTCTCTCAACTGTTAATTAAGCTTATACTGTCTTGTTGGTCTTCTAAATAAAATCGTGTTATACAATGAACATACATCTGCAAAAAAAAAACGGTGTGGAGTTAATATTCAAAAGAAACTTTTTATACAAAACATCCGAGCAAAGGTTAAGGTTAAGTTCTTGTCCTGCAAACATTCCTTCTACCCAAGGTGATGCCTGATGGTTCTGGCCCGCGGCTCCAACCCCTCTGTTACACCCTGCAGGTCTGGCTGGGTAGTGTTTCGGGGAGCCGAGCTGCCCTTACTGGTACCAGGGTGTCTTCCTCACCCAGCGCAGGGTGAACCCAGCGTCCGTGCGGATCTTGATGGAGGCTGCCTCGGCTTCTCTCACCGTCTCCTTGACGGACTGCATCAGGTTCTGGGCGTTGTGCACCAACATTTCGGTGGCCTGGGGGCGAGCGGGCAGAGGACGGAAATCATCATCGAGGACAACGGACCCCCTGAGACTCGTGTCTCGGTCCTGCAGAGCAGCTGCCCCTCTCTCGGGGTGCTAGAGAGCTGCAGGGCCTTTGATCCCTACCCACTGCTTGAAGACGCCTTTCCAACCTTATAATCTTCTAGCCATTCTAATCATTTAGGCAAGATAACGATCAACTGGCAATTACAGAGTGGGTGGGCAGAAAACAGTGGAGCCACCTGAATGCAGCTCCACTCTTGGATCCACTGATGCTGTAAACCCCCCTGCCCCATCCCGTCAAGATCCTCAACCTCCCCTTCGCAGTATGACACCCAGACACCGAGTAGCAGGAAGGTTACCTGCTCCGACTCCTCCTCGCTGATGTTGGTGCGGCCCAGCATGGTGGCCTTGACAGTGGACAGGATCTTCAGCTGCGTGCTGATGGTGGGGATTCGCTCACACACCTGAAGAGGAAAAGGGCTGAGCTCCAGGGAAGGCAAGCAACCGTGCTGTAGACTATAAAAAGCTCAGAGATGCAACCTATTTTTGCTTAGGTGTTTTGGAAAACTCGTTTACATGTATATCCGAGACAGACAGACAGCAGTGTGAAGGGGGAGAGGTGAGACAGCAGGAGCGTGGGGGACAGACAGACAGACAGCAGTGTGAAGGGGGAGAGGTGAGACAGCAGGAGCGTGGGGGACAGACAGACAGACAGCAGTGTGAAGGGGGAGAGGTGAGACAGCAGGAGCGTGGGGGACAGAGACAGACAGCAGTGTGAAAGGGGAGAGGTGAGAGCAGGAGCGTGGGGGACAGACAGACAGCAGTGTGAAGGGGGAGAGGTGAGAGCAGGAGCGTGGGGGACAGACAGACAGCAGTGTGAAGGGGGAGAGGTGAGACAGCAGGAGGGTGGGGGACAGAGACAGACAGACAGCAGTGTGAAGGGGGAGAGGTGAGAGCAGGAGCGTGGGGGACAGACAGACAGCAGTGTGAAGGGGGAGAGGTGAGACAGCAGGAGCGTGGGGGACAGACAGACAGCAGTGTGAAGGGGGAGAGGTGAGACAGCAGGAGCGTGGGGGACAGACAGACAGCAGTGTGAAGGGGGAGAGGTGAGACAGCAGGAGCGTGGGGGACAGACAGACAGACAGCAGTGTGAAGGGGGAGAGGTGAGACAGCAGGAGCGTGGGGGACAGACAGACAGACAGACAGCAGTGTGAAGGGGGAGAGGTGAGACAGCAGGAGGGTGGGGGACAGAGACAGACAGACAGCAGTGTGAAAGGGGAGAGGTGAGACAGCAGGAGGGTGGGGGACAGACAGACAGACAGCAGTGTGAAGGGGGAGAGGTGAGACAGCAGGAGCGTGGGGGACAGACAGACAGACAGCAGTGTGAAGGGGGAGAGGTGAGACACCAGGAGGGTGGGGGACAGAGACAGACAGACAGCAGTGTGAAAGGGGAGAGGTGAGACAGCAGGAGCGTGGGGGACAGACAGACAACAGTGTGAAGGGGGAGAGGTGAGACAGCAGGAGGGTGGGGGACAGAGACAGACAGACAGCAGTGTGAAAGGGGAGAGGTGAGACAGCAGGAGCGTGGGGGACAGACAGACAGCAGTGTGAAGGGGGAGAGGTGAGACAGCAGGAGCGTGGGGGACAGAGACAGACAGACGTGTGAAGGGGAGGACTGACCTGCAGCAGGTTGGTGCGGATCCTCTTGTCGGTGCACTGCTTGGCCACCTCTTTGGCCAGCCGGGTGACCTCGTCGGAGGCCTTGGCGATGTCCTTGGCGCACTGGATCAGGGCGCGCTTGTTCCCGCTGCCGCCCCGCACCAGCCGGGACATCTCCGCCATCAGCAGCGCCATGCGCTTGGCCGCGCCGATGATGTCGTTGCCCTGGGGCGGAGGGCGACAGAGGTGAAGGGAGGGCGGGAGGAAAAGAAGAGGCGCGGCGACAGTTCGCGGGGGAGGTTGACAAAATGCAAAAACGCAACATTTGCGATGCATCGCAAACAAGAGAAGCACCCGTGGCAAAGAAACTGGCATTCTGAAAGGACACCACAAGAGCGACAAAACTCTGACAGAACACGAAAATCTGAAAAAAAACTCAGCAGTGTTTGCTGTTCACTCATAACATTGTGGTTCAACTCATTTTCAAGGCAGCAATGACACAGATGTGTGTAAAATACTTTCAAAAGAAAAAACGTTATTACTTCTAGTAATAGTTATTACTATATATCTTTCTTTTACCCTGAGTAAGGGCACATCTGTGCCCTCAATTAATGATATAATTAATGCACTCAATAATTATTATATACATGGCAAACCTCTCCTTGATAAATTACAATAACTTGTCTGTATTTAAAATCATGATCACATGAAAAACGAGCCTTTTCCTCTTAAAATAGCCTACTTCAGGGCAGTGTGTTCACCATTACAGGTTTTTTCTCCGAGGTTAAATGAGATACAGTGACCCACTTATCAGTGTCAGCTGCACCCTGGGTGAGACAGCAAGTTTGGCAAAAATGTTCTGGGAAAACATATTAAGCCTCCAATGAAGATTTGGTGTGTTATATTGTGCCGGACCTTGACAGCATTGTAACATACTGCAGGATTAAGGCTGACACTGTACTCTGTCTGACCACTCTCCCTCCATACTCAGACATCACTCATCAGTATCAGACAAACAGGTGTTCATTAGTGAGCATTCCACGTCAGGCTCACACCTTGCACGGCAGCAGCAGTTCCTTCGTGCAACACGTGAGGAGTTAGTAATGCATATGATAAAGGAAGAAGGTCTGCCCATCCCCCCCAGTATTACCATTTCCTTTTTCTCGATAGTTTTTTTAGTTATCTAAATTTATTCAGCTAGAGAAAACTAAGTAGTCATTTGAGATTTACTGGAAGCAATATACTCGAATCTGTTATCTGCCACGTAGGTTGATTTTAGTGAAAATTGATGTTCAATTTATTTTTGGTTTTATTGAAAAAGTAACACTGAGGGAAACCAACACTAAATCAACTCTGGCCCTCCTCGTAAGGAGAAATAACAGAGGTTAGTTTTTTCTCATTGCACAAGTAAGAATCACTGTCTGCAGGTATAGGACCTTATTCATCCTGCCTTGCTGACAGAGGGTCCATCACTGCAGCAACAGAAATAAGGTACCTTAACTTCCCTTGTTTTAATCCTTCCATGGTCTCAACCCCCCTGGGCACAGAAAAATGCAGACAGTCTTCCTTTTCCCTAGACGTATGTTATTTTTAAGAACACATTTTTGGTGTGGTTAATACTCTTTTTCTCAGTGAAGCCACAAAAAAAACAAAGCAAAAGGGTGAAATGACTTCACTCATCGTCATCCCAGAGAAGTCATTGAGAAACTGTCATCTATGGCTTCACAGGTTGGTGAGATGTCACTTAAAAAGGAGTGAGCTAGCACAGACCCAGCATCGAGGTGCTCTGCTGTTGGGAAGGAGAGCAATCTCTCCCCCTCAGAGGACCAGGAACCTAAACTGGAGCCTTAATAGAAAAAATAAGGAAGCCGGAGCACTTGTGAAGCCACTATCAGTTTGTCCGAGAAGTGCAAAAAAAACAACTCATCATCCAAAGTCGAGGGCACCCAGCAAGGATCAAAGAGTGATGCAACAAGACCGGGTCAAGTTTCCGCACGCCTGGGATGCAGACACGGCCCATGTGCAGGGGAGCAGGAGTACCTTACTGGACCACTTGCGCGCTTCCTGGTGTAAAGACCGGGCAGCAGCCAGAATGGGCTGGTTAACGGGCTGATTGGTGGGCATTAAGAGCAGCTCGGGCTCGTAATCATCTTCATTGTCTGAGGGGAGGGTGAACTCAATATCGTCGGCTTCGTCCTCATCATCTATATCTACATCCGCCTCTGCGGCTTCAATACCCTCATCAGTCACATCGGGCTTGGGAGCAGGAGGAGGAGGAGGAGGAGGAGGGAGCATGGAGAGACAAGGAGAGAGTTAGTGTGAGAGGCACGAGATGGAAACCAGGAGCAGGAGGAAGAGAAGCAGCTCTACAGGGCGGGTGAAGACAAGAAGGGGCAACAGGAGAGGCCCTACTGCTGTAGAGGCAGCGGGATTCAAGCTAACAGACAGAGCAGCGTCCTTCAGACAGCCATGGGCTTCGCCCAGTACAACACCACCCTGAGGTACGCGGTTTGCACTGCATGTGAGGAGAACTTGCAGATTTTGCATTTCTGGTGTTGCCTGATCAATGGCCGTTTTTGTCCAGCCTACCCAGAACTGTCAACCCTTTCACTTCAGAAAGAGCAGTGCACGGGGCAGCTGGATATTTCTGGTGTGAAGGTGTATTCACCTAAGTCAGAAGAGGTACCCTGTCTATAATGGAACAGTCGCCTGTATGAATACTCTAGACACAAAAGGTCTTCATCACTCATAAATCGAGGATACGAAGTGTGCCTGCAGGTCAATGTTCCTAGAATTGAAAAGCAATCCTTCCTACAGTGGAAAATAAGAGCACTGCGTTCTGGGCCTTCAGCAGTATAGGGACACGTGACACAGCGTGTGGTCACCCCAAGACACAGCACCAACGTGAGAACAGTAAGATGCGACCTCAACCAGGAACGGGGCCAATCCTCTTGGGAGTGCCTTCCCTCTCCTCCCAGGTGTGGACAGATTCCAGGAGGGTGTGGCCAGGGCACAGCAAGACTGCAGACACGCTCCTGTTGCAGGGAGCATGTTCTTGCTGTAGCTTCCTGACTCTTCACACAAAGCTTCCTCTTCCAGGAAGCTCCAGCGGGTCACGATTTAGCCACCACGGCGCACAGCAGGCCAACCTGCCCTCAACGCCTCTGGTTTCCCTGCGCCTGCGGGCCCGGGTCGAGCTTGTGCAGCACGGGGCTGCTCTCCAAATCACAAAAATGAGCCGTCTTCTTCCTAATACACCGAGCGGCAGCTGATCGCAAGGCGGTCTTCCCTCAATCGCGCATCTTCCTCTGTCCCGCACTTTGCAGGCCGAGGCCTCTTGAAGCCAATTCTTAAGGTGCAGGTGAAATCCTTGAGCTGTGTCATGGTGTGCCTCTACTCACGGGGTCTGATAGCCAGTTTGTTCACCGTGCTCAAAAGGATTTGTATGAAATACATCTTTTCTCTCCTGCGGTGAACTCCAGTTAATTCACACAGGTGAAATTAGTCAAAATAATCACAATGGGACCTCATGAGCACAGGGGGAACAGCTGGATATTGCCTTCCGATATCTCATAAGTACTCATGCAAATGTAAATACAGCTGAAGACCTCATCCACCAGATTCACATTTACAACGCATATACGAATAAAAACTGAAAAAGATGGTTAATACCTGCTCTAGTGTTGTTGCACTTGTTTTGTGTTGTAACGGGGGAAAAAAAACCTGTGACAAACTACACTGGCGCTTACTGTATAAATATAAGGACATAATTTAGGGGTTTTACAGCACTGATAGGTCAGATTATTTTGTAATCATTATTAAAAACTAACACTGGAGCCTATGTTTGATGACTAGGATTAAAAACTACAGTATCATTTCCCTAATGACTCTGAAATGTTTAGACTTAGATCTAATAGAACAGCAAGTATAACCTCAGAAAGTCTTCACACTGAAGGAGAAAAGCTGAAGCAGCACCAGAGTGCTAACAGCCCCAAGATGAGACTGCACAGAGTCTGGCAGAAGGCAAGAGGAGAATCAGGCGCTAAGGGGCCTCCACAGGTTAAAACCTTGGAGGAACAGAAGAGGCCAAGAGAAAACACAGGTGGAAAACAGGCGGGAGAGGAGATTACAGACAAAAGCAGTTAGGAGGAAAAAAGTCATTAAGAAAGTAAATCAAACAGCACTGAATTAGTAGAACAACTTCTGACAACTTAAGTAAATTCCCTAAATATTTACCTCTGATCAAACAGGAATGTAAACCCAGTCACTTAAAAAAAAATATAGACGGTACAATCTTTCTTTACAATAATTTTTTTTTTTTGCTTTAGAAAGCCTCACAGGAAATCCCACGACGGGGAAAATCTCAGCTGGTAATGATAAAATTCACCGATGAATATTCCTGACGGCAAAGCCGTTTCAGTTCATAATCTATGATAATTAAAATTTCTAAGCACTGGACTGGAGTGTAGGCTTGTAAACAGCGAAACCAGGGTTTGTCAAATCTAAACTAAGAATCCAGATGTGGGATGAAGTCATTTGTTGGCAGATGAGCACGAGAACAAAGCTGGCGGACCATAGGAAGCCATTTGGCTCATCTGCCTTGATTGGTTTTTAGTAATTAATTGATCCCTGACTCTCTTGCAGCCACAGTGGCCTCCTGCTATAATCCACCTAATCCTAAATGTGTACGAAGGGACGCCAACAATCTGTATACAATTGTAAAGCAAAAGGCTTTGTAATAAAGGCCATTTTTCCCCAAAATGTAAAGCTTACTTTTATTTCTGGATACATAAATATAGAAAAGACTACAACCAGACTATTTTATAAAACAACTGCAGAGGATTTGCAAGGGTATTCAGCAGTAGCATACTGGGCAAAAGAGGTCCTTTTCAGCCGAAAGGGGGGAAGAAAAAGAGGCTTTTCCGCTTCTTCAGATTTTCTGCTACAAATTCAGGTTTTAAATCTGTGCAGTAAGATGAATCTGCGAGACCAGATTCGGGTTAGAAATCAGTTTGTTAGAAATCTAACACGCATGCATTATTACGTAGATGACAGTTTCTGTTTTAGGCCTGAAATTGGAATGCACTCCCTCGTATTTCCAAATTTCAGTGCCATAATCTTCTACGATGTCTTAAGCCCCGTGGCTCCGGGTACGAGGGGAAGACACCTACCTGCCAAGCTGCAGCTCCACCAGACTGCAGGCCACCCGAGCGCTGGACCTGCGCAGCTAAGGAGAGGGCAGGGAGAATAAGCCAGCCAGGGGCTGGGCCGTGCGGGGAAGCGTTTCCTTTAGGAAGGATGTCTGCCACAGTTCAGGAGACTGAGGAGTCTCTACACCACGAGGCAGGAGAGATCTTTGACGTCACTGAGGGCCAAAGTATTTCACTGCAAGGCAATCATTGTGCATGCTAACCTTGGCCTCTCGACAAAGCCGAGCTGAGCCTGGGGACTTACACAAGCTGCACTGTGAGCCTTTGAAAGGAGAAATCTCCTGGGGTACACAGGGGCTCCTCTTTATTGTGGTAGGAGTAAGAGGATAAAGACACCATCTCTACCAAACAGGGGATCTTTCGCACTCCTGCTGGACTGCATTTCACTGTTAAAGGTCCCGAAGACTTGCACAGCCAAAGGAAGTCCCAAACCGTTTTATACTTCCCCTCTACTCCCCCAACCTTCGGGATCGAACCACCAGAGGACACAAGTGTTAAGGGCTGCTTCGGTCTCAAGATTCCCGGCGCTGGTGACTCCCGGCTGCAGCTGTGCGCCGGCGGGGCAGTCCGGCCCCGGAGCCGAGAGAGGACACTCACCTTGCTGGACCACTTCCTGGCTTCCTCGTGCAGCTGCCTGGCCGCCACCATCATGGGCTGGTTGACCACCTCCCCGGCCTTCTGCTCGGGGAACTCCTCGTCCTTCTCCTCCGGGGGCGGGGGTCTGGGAGGCGGCACCTCGCCCTCGGGGAGAGGGGGCTTGGGGGGAGCAGGCTCGTCGTTAACCTGGGCAGAAAGGGGGGGTTACACTGTACCACCCTGAACACGAGTCAACTTGCTAAACTGCTCGACTCGTCGCCTCGTCTCTAAAAGAGAAAGACGGCCTTAAACACGCCAACACTTACAAAGACGATGTGGACACAGCTCCAGAGGAAGGGAAGTGCTAACTTACATGCAGTTGATCCAGATCTGGAGGGGGAGGAGGGAAGTCGGGCTCCTGGGGCTGGAAGGCCTCACGTACTTTGGCCACGGCTCCCAGAATCCTGTATCCAGAGTCCAGGAAGCTCTTCTGTAGACCTGCGTACGGAGAGGGAATGCTCATCATCAAGCACCTGCCTCCCAGTTTAAACCTGTTACGTTGGGGGGGGGGGGAGCCAGGCAACAGCACCAGTCCATCTGTGCCTTCCAGGCAAAGGGAAGTGGGCCAGGCCACCTGCAGCCCAGGATACGGCATGGGAGCCCGGTGTAACCAGCACAAACCACCAGTGACTCACCAGCTCCTCATTCTCAATGAGTCACCAAACCTTAAAGCCTTGAAGGAGTGAAAGCAGGATGGTTTTACTCACTGTTCAGCTTCTGGCTAAAGAAACATTTGCAGAGCAAATGTTAGATGGAAGTTTAGATGGAAGGCCTCAGCAGGCTACTCTACCTTAAAAGGCCCTGAAAGGAGATCAGAGTTTTTTTTTTATATGCACAACTGAAGGCCCTATATAGTTTAAGATTAAGAGAGTATGACGTCAATTTTGACTCGGAAACGGGGTGGAAAGTAAAATAGGCCACTTTTTTCAAAATATCCTTTTCAGAACCAAGTTTTTATCAGAAAGTTCATTTCTGATAAAAAGTATTTTAGTTCGTAAAAGTTTGTATTATATGAATACGAACTATTATATGAACATTGCTTAAAAGTAAAAATAAGAGAAAACTTTGAAAAGTGAAATCAAGGCACTGAGTACAGTAATGTTGCTGGAGGTTTTATGCTGATAAAAAAGTGCAGTATTTAAAAGCAGCGCAGTGCTCAGTGATGGCAGCCTGAGACGAGACATTTTCCACTGAGCCAGGGGCTCATGGGTCGCGAGAAGAAGCCATCTGCAAGAACTCAGCTACATGAAAACTCAAGAGCAACATGCATGATTTACCGAACACCTAAAAAAAGGAATACTCCAATTTATTAGAAGCTTATGCTTCCCATAAAAGAAGCCACTATGTCACACCGGAGAAAAACAATTTGTCGCTTCAATCCCAGAATGCCGAGCCTGGCCACACCCAGACAGGGCGTGCTCTGGGGAGGTCACGCGGGAGAGGGCCCTGTTACCTGGGTCCTGTATGTTCCCGGCCACGGCCTTGGCATCCATGACCATGGGGGAGATGGTTGTGCTCAGCTCGTCCGAGGCGGCCTTCACCGCCTCGCGGAACTTGGGGTCCTCCGAGTTCTCCACCTCCCGTTTCGCCACCAGCAGGATGCGGTTGGCCCGGCGAGCGATGCTGGTTGCCCCGGCGACGAGCATCTGGGGCTGCACGTTGGCCATGGCCACACGGCACTTGTCAATGTCCTTCTTGATGGCGTCCTCGGAGGCGTCCAGCAGGGACTTGGTGTCAATGGCTTCATCCACCAAACCTGCGGAGGGAAAGACGCCAGACACATACCTGAACACCCGAAAAAATCAGACTTCCACGCTACAAAGTTACACCGATATTACAATACAAGATATTACACAAAATAAGATTTACAGTGGCACACGTACACACTGTAAAAAATAAAATTAGAACCTTCACATTCATTTTAGGCAAGTAGCTTCTATCAAGGGGAAAATACATTTTTAATAAGCTAGTAATTAACCATAAGTAAATGTTGCCAGACATTAGAAACATTTCTTACTCAATACATTTCGTTTTAAAGGACAGAACATGCTATTCAATTTTTTAACTAACTGAAAAAGTTACCAAAGCACAACTTCTCCAGTTACTGGAAATTAATCGAAGAATTTTATGTTGGCAGGAGGAACGTACAGAGTTAAGTTACATACCCCACTGGCAGATATCTATACTACAAACTAGATTTATATCACCCTTTTTTAAGGCATTATTTGCTGTGTACAGGAAATGCAATTTCAGCAGTTTCAGGGTACAGGACTTCTTCGTTACCTGTCATTTTCTCAACATTGTCAATCCACTGATTCTTCATCATCTCAAAATGCTCGTAGGCTGCCTGGTTTCCTGGGTTCTTCAGCAGGATGCGGGCGGCAGAGACCACCTTCAAAACAAAGGCGTCAAGATTGAATAGAGGAGATCACTGGAGAGCCAAGGAGATTTCTTCAGCCACCTTACAGCTTCTTCAGCAAAACATTCAGCCTGCACTCTGAGACTTGGTGTATAGTATCTCTCGCGCGTCCTTTGAGAACCATGGCTCTGGGCCCGGTTTGTGGAAGTTCCTTTGAAACAGATGAAAGGAGTGCATTTTCCCCTGAAACAAGTCACATTTCCTGAAATTCATTTAAGATACACACCATGCTTTATTATTGACATAAAAACTGAATGTATCTGAGCATATCTGAAGCTATACTGGTCTTACCGCTACAGACTAACAATCCTGTTTTGCCTACCTAGCTGTTTTGCAAACTACGCAAAGCTCAAATTTGGACACCTGTGCCCCGCCCAGCCACCTATCCTCTCACACACTCACACACACACCTGTGCCCCGCCCGGCCACCTATCCTCTCACACACTCCTGTGCTCCGCACGGGTGCCTGTCCTCTCTCTCACACACACACACACCTGTGCCCCGCCTGACTGCCAGCCCTCTCACACACACACACACACACACACACACACACACACACACACACACACACACACACACACCTGTCCAGCTCTGTGCCTGGACACCTGGACCATCACCCTACTCTCTCATACCTGAGGAGTCAAGTCTCTAGCTGACTTCACCGCTGCCTGGATTCCCTCCACAGTGCTTTTATTTGCAGTCCCAACAGCAGCGGCCTTCTCTGCTGTCACCCCCAGCTTGTTGGCATGGTTCTCAAAGTTGGCAGCTCTTTCCTCGAACATCTAAGTTAAAAAAACAAGGGATAAGCAATCAAACCAACTGCTCCTGCGTTTTGACAGTTTCATATAACATAATAGTGGAACCTGCTGTCAGTCCCAGTTATCCAGTGGTCTACAAGGAACAAAGAGGATTCTCGGGGCTAGGTGGCGCCAGCCTGGCAGCACTGACCTCCTCTCTGTTGGGGGCTTCGGGCGGCGCAGTGGCAGCCACAGCCAGCAGCTTGATTGGAGTGGTGGTGTCGCTGAAAATATCGGACACCTCCTGGGTCATCGCCTCCTGCATCTTCGACTTCAGCTCCTGTTAAAAGAGCATTGCAGATTTAAGACCACAGCACAATCATGAGCACTTCTTCCATAAGGTTTACTGTGTGATCTCATCAGCTGAAAGTTATCTTTTCTACCGCACATTCATAAATGAATCCTCCACTCACAAATGAGCCTCACAGCGAATAGTATCCATGTGTGGCGATTGTCTTAATTTGTGTGTTCTTGGGAAGAGCATTATCTAAGCACCCGTAACAAGTACTTTCTGAAAGCAGTGGCCAAAATTAACATGTCCCACAATCGGCTTTTTTAAGACGCTCTTGATGAGAAGATAAAAACCACAGAGGACAACCATGCACAAACGGCAAAATTGTTTTAAAGAGCAATAATTATAAACAGAGGATCCCCTTACGAGTCACGCCATCTTGAGCTGCAATCTAAAAGAATTAATGTTACAGAAATACGTTGAATATGCCTCGATTTCTAAAGGCCCAAAGGCCAGGACTGATCCGGTCATGCTCTGTGGTTGCACTAGGTCTGAAAGCAGAGAGGGGCTCTTGTGCCCGAAACTCCTGCATCGACCGGAAGTAATGCTGTGCTTCAGCCTTCGAGCCAGCAGGGGGCGCCGGGGAAGCATCTTCTCCCAGCCCACGGCTTGAGCTCAGCCCCGGCGTTACCTTGAGGGAGTCCTGGAGCTGCGAGGCCACGGCCCGCGCCTGGGGGCTCTCCCCCTCGCCCCGCGCTGCCAGCTCCGCCAGCTGGGCCATCAGCTGCTCCACGCGCTCGCACTTGCCCAGCAGCTCCTGGCGGTACGGGCCCGGCATGGCGTTGGCCAGGCGCCGGCCTTCCGCCACCAGCCCGCGGATCGCAGCCTGGCCTGTGGAGACGAGAGGAGAGGAGAGCCGGACAGGGCCGGGGGAGGGGGGGTCACATGACTGCCACCCAAACCGAAACGCCCTCGGAAAGAGGCGAATGCTCGAGCTCGGGGTCCCGCTACCGCTGACACAGCAACACGCCGCACCCCCCTGTCTTCTGCCTCTCAGGGTTTCCTAAACCTCGGCCTCCTCACAGGCTGTTTTATAATGTGCTGACGGCATCGTTTTCAGAGGAGCAGTTTGGAGCTCGACAGAACGCAGGACAAAAACAAAGGACATTCGGCGCGTGGTACTTCGCAAATGCTGCGCAGTTTTGGAGCACAAAAAGTAATAAATCACATTTTAGAATAATAAGGCTGTTGCTAATAAAGCTGATATTCCCACAGCTCCAAATCCCTGGAAGTACCCAGACTAATGTGTTACCCGTACTTATAATTAAAGAGCTGCTGCCCAAATTGGATGAGAGCAGCAGCAGACGGACCTCAGAGTTGCACCTCTCTGTCAGTGCAGAGGCGTGAAGCCATCGCAGTCTTGAAAACAGCCTTAATGCGATCATACAAATCCTATACAGCTTACTCCCTCTCCCAGCACTGGGGATTTAGAGGACTAATCTCACTGGTTACTTTCATCAAGACGATGGCATCACTGACCTTCAGTTACACCACAGAGGACTAACTGCAGAGGAAAACCATGCCAGATGTAGTGGAGATTTCAGACTCCGGTTAAAGCTGGGGCCAGCATTCGCCTCAGTTAAACTGCTGCAGTTTAATTCCCTGCAAAGCCTACAGTACCTGCGTTCATGGATTTACTGCCAACACCTGTGACGTGTATTAGCCGTTTCTGAACAAACATCAGCTCCCGTGACTGTTCAGTCATCACGTTCATCACAAGAGCATAATCCCTGCGGAGTGACTATGCAGCTTTAAAGTTTGGCAAATCCTATTTAATCAAAATGGACGCCTTTCTTTGCAGACAATACGGGGACATTGATCCCTCAGGAGATTAGCAGCACTTGCCTGCAAAGAGATTCCGTCTCGTTTTTCCTTAAAACTTCAACCCGGGTCCAGTTTTAGTTAGGTTATACACATAAAGCCGTCACTGGCAAACCGATAACCCTGACATCTCGCACTTTGGTCCACAAACAGGCCTGGCCTGGGGTCTCGTTACTCGGAATAGGACTGTCCGATTCAGCTGCGAGGTCAAGGCGTACAGCAGCACGGAGCGCCTCACCCACCCACTCCGCGGTCATCGACGCTGGGGTTGTCTATCCAGCGCTGGGCCTGCTCGATCTTGCCCTCCAGGTTGACGGCTGCCTTCACGGGCCTGCTGTTGGCCACGGCCCGGTTGGTCTTGGACTGCAGGTTCTGCAGCGCTGTGGCGATCTGCTTGGTTAGAGCCCTGGCTTCCGGAGTGTCACCTTTGCCCCTGAAGAAAGCAGCCGAGATGATACAGTGACTTTCCTGCCCCATCCCAGGACTTCCTCCACCTGCCCCAGCCCAAGACCTCCCCCTTCTCCACTGAGGCCCTCCTGCCTCAGCCCAAGACCTCCTCCTTCTCCACTGAGGCCCTCCTGCCCCGGCCCAAGATCCCCCCTTCCCCACTCTTCCTCCACTGAGGCCCTCCTGGCCCATCCCAAGACCTCCTCCTCCTCCACTGAGGCCCTCTTAGGGAGCTCTTAAACACAAGCATGTCTTTACAGAGGGTTTTGCCACACCATGTGACTAAGCAGGCTCTAAAAAGAGGTTTGGGGGCACAAAATGACGTGTGACAATTTCACCTAAAACATCAGCTCTTCCAGAAAGTAAAATTTCTTAGGGGCGTTGTGGAAGAAACGTTTCCTGTCACATAAAATGGCAGGACAGGCTGGCCTGCGGGTACGCACTGCCTTCTGAGGTCGGAGAGCTTTCCCGTCAGAGCGGCGATCTCTCCCAGAGAGCGCAGGATGTCGTCCCGCTCCTTGGGGTCCTCGCAGAGGTCCGCGATCTTCTTCGCTTCGGCCAGGATCCCACGGATGTTCTCCTCGCCTTCGGGACCGCCGTTCGGGTCAGCCAGCCAGTTCTGCGCAAAAACCACAGGAGACGGCCTGTGACGCCAGCCCTTCCACATCACACGGGAACTGCAGGGTTAAAATCTCCAACAGCACTTTCTACTGGTCCTGCTCTAGCCAATGGAGATTTACAGTGCAATTCAGGAAAAAAAGGGAAAGTACAAATCTTATAGCCCAGCTGGTCTGTCTTTTATTGGAGCTTTTCTTCTCCTCACTCAATCCCAGTTAGTTCTTGACTTTAACCATCTGCTGTGTCATAAATAACACATGGCAGAGAAACACAACATAAATACAATGCCATTAAAGCTATATAACGAGACTCTGTTTTGCTTGTATTTTAGCAGTTCTTTTTTGAAAACATCAGAAAAATATAACTGCTCAGTGAGCTTCTACTGGCATGTACCCTTTCCCAGTGGACTCCTCAGGGAAAGAGGTTTTGCAGATTCCCAAATATGTTGGCACCTTTGCAGACAATGAGCCAATCCTGTGCAGCCAGCGAGCTGCCGGCGACGGAGGAGGAGAAAAGGTGGAGGTGATCCCGCGGGCTCTCTCCTACCTGCGCGGCGTCGATCCTCTTGGCAATGGCCTGCTTGGAGTTGGTCATGGCTTCTAGTTTGCGGGCTGCGTTCTCAACCTTCGCTGTGAGCATGTCCAGGCCCTGAGACACCTGCTGGGCCTTCTGCATGGCCACAGGCGCGGCACCCTGCCCCCTGGGGAGCAAGAAGGAGCGAGAACAATCTCAGTACAGCGGCGGACTCCACAGCAACGCACATGCAGAGCGCCACGACTTCTGCCCTGCACGCCCGATTACCATCACTTACCACGGCCGTGCACTATCATCTTATTTCTGGAAAGAAAATACATTTGGGAGACCCTGCAGATGAATAAACCCAGAAGATGTGAAAACCCTTACTTTACTGAAATCCGTCTTTCTTCTCGACCTAGAACAAAACCTCTTCTCATCTCTTGCACTGGTAAGGAGTCTCTTTCTATCTATAGAGCGACTCTTCCCTTTCAGGACACACTGACCCTTTGGTCCCCCGGCGATCTTACCAAAGAGGCCCAGAATGGTCACAATCTCCGATAGCGAAGCACTACCTGACTCAGGACAGGACACCAGTTTCACTTTATAATGAGGCTTTGCTCCCCACAAGTCATATCAGTATGCTTGTAGATGCTGTAGACACTGTCTGTAACATGATGTTGGCTGCTCTATAGGTACAGTGTAGTATGACCCATCTGATTGGTTCAGCAACAAGGCTACACCATAGAGGTGAACCTATTAATAAGAATCTGGGCTGAAATGTAAGAAGGCCCAACAACAGTTATCCCCTTGCTCCCTGCCCTGCGTGTGAACACGTGCTGCAGCAGCCTGACATCATGTATACCTGGCTCGCAGGTCTGACACTTGGTCGGTCATCTGCCCCAGAGTTTTGGCTGTGCCCACGATGTCTCTCCTCTCCTTGCCGGCGCACAGCTCTCCAACCTTACCAGCCTCGTCCAGGATCTGCCTCACCGCCTGCTCGCCAGTGTCCCCTAGCCCGGGGCAGAAAAGTGCAACCTTGAAATTCTCACTTGGACCTTCACAGGCAAGACGCCTAGGAAACAGGGGCTTCTCGTCCCATAAGCATCTTTTTGCCCACAAATAATCACTCCCGTGTTCATCTCTCTCTCTCTCTCCGTATGTCTCTCCCCGACCTACTGTTGGACAGATCAGCTCAGTGTTCCCTCTGTACAGGAACAGGTTTGGTCTGAACACATCTCCACAGTTTCAGCTCCACAGCCGAAACTTGCCTTTTTTTCTTTTCCTTGCAGCATGGAATAAACCTTGACCTTTTTCTTCATAGTCTACGCATGCTCCCTACTCACACCTGTTCCCTGTGTACACTACAGTGGCACACGCCTTTCCACCCTGTTCAGTAGGTTTCTTCTGCTGGTGGTGAGGCCTGGGGTGGCCAGCGAGAGCAGGTGAGGACCGGGACTAGTACCTGGTTGTGCGTTAGGGTCTCTCAGCCATCCCTTGGCTTGAGCCATCTTGGAGTCAATGAGCGCCAAGGCTCTCTTCATGGCCTCAGTGTCCTTGGGAAGAAAGAAAGACAATAAATATCTATTACGGGGCACAAACCTTCGGTAATACAATATAAGTTATCAAACAATGAAACGGGGAAAAAAAAACTAGTCCACTAACAAAAGGCTCCTCTAAGAACTTGTGCAAAAACGGATGGAAAGGTTCCGAGATTAACATCAGGCACGAGAGAAAAGGTGCTGTGTCTGCAGATTGGACAGGACAACAGCGCATTTACGCAAATGCCCTTCAGAGGAAGGGCTCTACAGCAAGGTACATCAACATTCAGCCCCTCTGACTGCCCACCCCAGGCTCCACTCTCAGTTAAACACCTCAAATAGACCTGTCCAGGGAATTAAGTTGATCGCTAAATCAACTCAAGTAAAAACCGTGTAGTTTTAGTGCACAGATGGAATCACAGGTGAACAATAAGACATCTTCCATGGCCCAGTCTGTTCCGGAAGGCCAGAACTAAGCCTTGAACTGACGGGTTTTATAATAATAATAATTTCTTACACTTATATAGCGCTTTTCTGGACACTCCTTTCAAAGCGCTTTACAGGTAACTGGGACTCCCCTCCACCCTTGGTAAGGCCCAATGGGAAATTTGGCCAGGACGCCGGGGTTACACCCCTACTCTTTTCGAGAAATGCCTTGACCACAGAGTCAGGGTTTTACGTCTCATCCGAAGAACGGCGCCTGTTTACAGTATAGTGTCCCCGTCACTATACTGACGTAATATATTCATAAATTTAATTTAAGAAATAAGATCAGCTCTAACACTGCATATAGCTAGAAACACAGAATAAGTCCAGATACCGTATAACATCAATCACATCATCTGCTCAGGTTCTCTGGTTAGGTCAGAGGTCAGCATGGGCAGGGAGGAAGAAGCGCAGTAGGGCGCTCTCATGATGACAGGCGAGGACACGCAATGAAGGACATGGCTGTCCCCGATGGGCACTGAACCTCTGGGACAAACGTTTTAAACGGACTGGTCCATTGCGTTGGGGTGGCTGAGAGGGGTCTGCCTACACTTCCTCATTCTCTGTGTGCGGTCACAGCTCTGAGCTGAGACATGAAGTAAATCAATAGCTACTCCAGTCATTAACAGAAACTCACTATTCTAAACTACAAAAAAACATTTACTTTACACACATACAGAACATGTTATACAGCACCCCAGTCCTAGGTACCTAGAGGACTTCAGACACTAGTTACAGCAGTTACTACTATGTGGTTTTACCATACCAAAAATCTAATTCTGACTGTAGAAATGCTTTTACATCTACATTTGCTTGCTCATGCTTCGTGAGCGTTAGCAGATGTATAGCATGACAGTCTTGGCAGAATGATAATTTGAGCCTGTGATTGCTAACTAGGTGAAGCAGGCATTGTCATCCCTATTGAAATATGTTCTAATACTTTTTTCATCGTAAGTGCTTCACATCAGTCTAATGTTGAGCTGCAATTCTGAGTGACTAAGCATGAAAGAGTCATGTCCTTTTTTGGATAAAACAGTGGTTGTGGTTAGCTTGGCTTAGTCATCCCTCCTGTACTGGTCCAAAAGAGGATGCTCACATCTTTGTATTGCCTTGTAAGATTAAAAACGTATCCTGAAGCAACTTCTGCAATTTATCACAGCTTAATTCCTTTCAGTTGCAACTGCCAAAATTATCTGTTCAAGGAGGCATTGTTAGCATTTGCAATGGTGCAGCAGAGTCAGGATTGTATATAATCATAGAGCTACATACAACGCACAGAGCCCAGAGTAAAGACAGTCTTACGTCTTATAAAGAGATAAGACTGCAGGGGAAGACTTGAAGAGACACAGACATACAGTGGCAGCACCAATGCACACTCTAATGGTCTGCTGGGAAGGCTTTCTGTTGTCAAAATACAACAGCTCAGACAAGTGACTCTGATCATAACTCCATAAGAGGTAAATGAAAAAAACAGTCTAATTTATCATGCACGATATCTTAAAACAAAGTTTCAAAGCAGAAGACGACCTGCTTCAGACCGATAATGTATCGGACATACCCCACCTTGAATAAAGCATCGGTTTACACCTAAAGCTCTTCTACTTTACTAACATTCCAGGTCTACCGTCACCTTGACATTCTCAAGTGGAGTTACTAATGTCAGGAAAACCAGAGTTCAGAGCTGACAAAAGCCTAGTGAAATCAAACCCAAACCGTGCGCAGGATATCGGTTCCAGGAAGTGACCTGAAACTCCCACAGTACAGACATTACAGAAAAAACACAGGCATGAAGCACAGGGAGTTAGTGGTAAAGGAGTAGGTGAATAATCAAACCTTCTTCAATATCTAACTGCAGGGCTGAGAGGCACTTTACAGCAGGGGGCTCTCACATGGCCCTGTAGCTCAAATCTCAGCCATTGCTCAGGTTGCAAAACCAACCGCGAGCAGGCGGATCACCACGCAATACCCAGGCTGACACGTTACAGATGTCCTTTCCCAGGTCTCTGTGCTTTTCAGATGAGGGTTAGTATTAGAAACACACAGTATGGCATTCCCAGGGCAAGCTGGCTGCTCAGTGCACGCAAGGAGTGGGACTCGGCTTGCGTGATGAGAAACTCCAGGTTAGGCTCGATGCGTCATCTCTGGCCTGCGTTTGCCCTGGGAGCTCCTCCCTTCCACTCGGCACGCCAACGCCACAGTTTTAAAAAAGCGCAGAGAAAGGCGCAGGGCCTTTTCTGAGTCTTTACGTCTGCGAGCTCTATCCAGATGCAACAGACATGATCAGACGGGCCAGAACATCAAAACTCCCTGCTGGAACGAACTGAGCAGAAATCGGGATTCAGTCGTTCCGAGCCCAGTGGCTCTCCACTGCTTTTTTATTCCCCACTTGATCCGTGTAATTCTGCGAGAGCTGGTCCAGGTTCTGCTAACCTAATGCACTACGGAATTAATTCAAAACCCTACGATGTTGAGAGGAGTTTTTACACACCAGAGCATTGGTCTAACAAATGGTATTTCTTGAGGCTAATAAGGCCCTTGCTCACATTGATCATGTAATCAAAACAAACTGTTGAATTTATAACTCCAAGGGCATGCAGATATCATGGTTTCTTCTTCTAGGAAGAAGCCGGGGAAAACGAAAGGCCTCTGGTTTATGGGGTATCCTTAACAGATGTGAGGAGAGGTTCTGCTGGGGAAACACAAAGCACCCTCTTCAGAATTAGACTCTCCTCATCCTCTTGGTTTGCACCCAAGGCACTTCCAGGTCTCTTTAAGCATACAAGGAGCTGATTCAGGTCATCACAGGCCCAGCTGGACTGAAAAGCTGTAGAAGCACCCGCAGTCCAAGACCAGGAGAACCCCTGGGGTAAACGATACAAGCTGGGAGATTGAGGAGATTCCCCGTAGCTATACCCCTTCCACTGGTCCGTTCAGTACCCTAACGTGCTGCGCCCCAAAACTCTTGAACTCTGCCCCCAAGGATATCAGAGTCACCTTCCCTGAGCACTTTGAAATGAAGGCTCAAAATCTACTTCTTTAGAAGGGCTTTTATTTAATTGATTCTGTATCTGCCCCTTAGCCTTCCTACTGTTTCCCAAAAGCTGATTATAACTGTGTACTGTGTGCTTTGAGAAGCCACTTTTAAAGGCACTATATGAAATGAAAATGTATGTATAAAAATAAAATGTCTTCCCACACATCTCCTGAACATTTTGAAAAGAGCAACATCAAAGGCAAAGAAAGGCCCTGTCCTGCTGTCTAAACTGTGGCATGCCGTGGAAGAGAGGAGCTCAAAGGTTTATGGCTGTTAATCTTGCAACACAAAACCCAATGTCGAAAGTTCATAGACATTAGTCTCTGCATTTCCAAATTAAGCATCATGACATCCACAACACCGTTTCAGCACTCTGAGAGGTATTACTCACCCACAAGGCACAGATAATTAAGAGGCTACTGATGGAAAAACTAAGAGCACACACAAAAGCCACTGCATTGCACTAAACTGTCTGCACACTGCACACTGACCCAGCACGCATGCGCCAGCACACCGAGGGGAGAGACGCAGGCTTACCTTCTACAGGGAAGAAAAGAATGAAAAAGAAAAGGAAGAACAAAAAGTACACGTTTAACTAGTTATCACAACCAAGCCAATGGAAAAACGGCAAAGAAAAAAGGATATTTGGTGGGAACTTCTAGGTAAAAAGTGTCATGAAGACAGAAAATATTTACAAAGCAAGCTAAGGAGTGTGCAAAGATCCCAAAGGGGGGGAAAGGATTGGCAGTTTAACTGTTTAACTGTCCACAAGGCTTTACGGACCCCGAGTTCCACGCGAGTCAGAGGCGACCCTTCCTTAGCTGTTGTGCAAGTGAAGTTTACAGAATTACCACTCAAGATGGTGAGGTATAAACATGTGCTGATTAATAAATTAAAACGCCAAATATAGCAACACTTAAAAATATACAGTAAATAATAAATGAAACTCAGAACTTGGGAGAGAGAGGATACGCCAAGGGCGCCGCCCATGCAGGAGAAGAGATAGGGAGAGTGGGAAATGGTGCCCTGCTGGATGCTGGTGACAACGCACTACAGTCCCTCCGCCCTCTTCATCCGCGACGGGAACGTGCGTCACCCGTGGAAAGGGTGTAATCAGTACGATTCCACAGAATAACTGTATCCCAAAACCGTCAAAACAGAACTGAAAAACTGTGGAACACATCCTTTGTTTTAATAGGATATGCGTACACGCCACTGAAGTTTGTCATTTCTTGACAGGTGTTTTTTTTTAGAATCAGCTGGTTTTAAAGGGCCAGGAATCAGCTGTGAGCCGAGCTGCAGCAACGCCGCACGGCCTCGTGGGTACCCTGGGGGCTGAAGTGCAGCCGAGGTGCCGCGGACTCCGGGGCAGGAGGGCGCGGTTTCGAGGAGCCAGGTTGGCTGGTGGGGGGAGGCCCTACCTTGCTGGCCCAGGCGTCCTCGTCCCAGGAGGTGAGCTGCAGCACGCGGATGATCTCGTTGATCTCGGCGCTCATCTTCTCCATGGTGAAGTTGCGGTTCTTCAGGGCCTCCTCCACGCCGTGGCTCTGGGAGCTCTTTGTCGTCACGTAGATCTTGATACCTGTGACCGGACAGAGAGGGGACGGCGTGAGCAAAATACGAGACGCCTCAGAGCATCACAGGAGAGTCAGTTCTCTTTCACCCATGGCTCAACGAAGCCTCCTCGGGCCTACCCCGTCTCTCTCTGGCTCTCCACATCGGCCACCGACTGGGGTCTTTCTGGTCTCACTTCAACATGCCATCTGGCTGCTAACCCATGGGTCTAACGCGATATCAGCCCCCCATACAACACGACACCTTCAACTGCGACGCAACGTCATCGGCGAAAGAGTGGCAAACCTCTAGGACAATTTTAGTAAAAGACAATGCAGAAGCATTGCAGAAGTGGCTCTCTGAAGAGACGGCAGGCTGGCCCCAATGTGAACACATGACCCTTTCTGTGAGCCTTCAGCCACCCAACATTATGCAAATCCATAGACCCCGCCTAAGTACCAAAAACCAAAGTGCTGTGAAAGATCGATGGGGGGTAAGAAGTGTCCTTCCACCTCCCTCTGAAGCAGAAAATGGTTGAAAGGCCAAGTCGTGACAGGGGAGATGCTGTAGGTGCTCCAGTCCTGCCGGGGAGGTGTCTGGCTCACCTGATATGAGCACAGGCAGCAGCTCCTTCACGGTGTTCATGGAGTTCACCAGCATCACCCTGTGCTCCTGGTGCGTCAGCTCCTGCTGCCTCTCGTCAATCATCTTGGCCATCTTCGTCATGCCTGCAGAAAAGCCCACATAGGCCTGCTCAGCAAGAGATGGCCATGGTCCTCACCCCAACACGCAACATCAGGCACAACTGTGATCCATCAGGTCAAGTCATGGCAATACAAGGAAGTCAGCCAGCAAAACATTTCCTTCCCTCTCTTTACTGCTAATGTCCTTCCATGTGACATCGTGCAAAGGTGCAGTGATCCCAACTGATACGATGACAGCACTCCTTACTGCTGCAATGGGATAAGTCCCACTCACGTGTTGAAATGGAAGCAAACATAAGTCCAAGATAAATATAGTACAGACAAGGATGGATAAAGCCATGTAGAGTCAAAGACGGCCTAACCCTGAAAAACGTTGACTTCTAATCTAATATGGTTAAGAATCTTGATAAAATTATTCTCCCCCTATATTTCAATGTTACTGTTCAAGTGCTGGGGAGCAAACGCCTCATAGAAGAGAGCAGGGGCATTCAGAGAAAGGAAAATGAGGTCACCAGACCTGGTCCCAGATTTTTCGTGTACGTGACTAAATCCTCCATAGTCTCCACCACTTCTGCCACGGTCAGGTACTCCAGGATCCCTTTGCACACACGGATTATTTTCCGAACCTGCAATTCCAAGACACGAAAGCCAGGGTCACTACAAAACACATTAGGAGAGCAAAAATATTCTTCCATTCTAGGAAACCGAACAGCGCTGTATCAACACCATATTTGTTTCATGTGACAAGCACGGTTCTTTTCGGGTGCTCTGTTTTCCTCCCACAATCCAATTGGCCCTGGAGAACCAGCAGCAGCTTCAGAAAACATCAGGCAAACAAAAACTTACTCATGTGAGGGTGAGGAAAGTAAAGAGTTTTATATTAGGCCCTTAAAATGCACCAAATGAATGCACCCCAGGTGAAAACAGTATTCCCCTTTTTATCTTATCTCTGTGTAAAGATAAGGATTTTATTGTTTGGTATTCCTTCACAAAATGCCAGAATGGAGGACAACACTTTTTCTTTAGTTTTGGAAGTGGTGATTAAATGGATAGACTCTCTCTTTCTCTCCCTTTTTCCAGAGCCACATTCAGGAGCTGGGCTCACTGAAAGAGGCTTCTTTGGCTGGGCTGCTTGTTTAGTTCCAGCTAACTCAACCTCTCCCTGCCTTTTCCAAGAGTGTACTGGCTAATCGTGAAGGCCGAATGCTTTGATATGAAAGGAAGCCCTATAAAACAGTAACTACCCACAGTCTTGTGATAAGAGGTGATGCAGTTTTTTCTCCCCAAAGATGTAAAGCAAATTAAACTTGGACCTTCTGTCACCTAATAAAGAACTCAACAAGACGTCGCTGATAGGAGACCGTGGGGCACTGACCACCGACGGGAAGTGCTGTGAACACAACGAAAGGAAGTTCAAAACCACAGGAGAGTTTATCACAAACTAATGCAACACCTCTAACGTAAGAGGCCAGAAACATCAATGGAGCTCTCCCCAGAGCTCCCAGAGTCTAGCACTGAGACGAACTACGGATGGTTAAGCACTTTAAATTCTTTCGAAGTGAAGCATCAATATTTTTATTGGGGCGCAGGTCTGATTTTGCCTCAGGCCGCAGGATTCTTCACCGCCACAAGAGGAAGTCGCCATCCCACGAGTCCCTGCTCACAGGGCACACCGACTTGGCTTACCTCCGCCTCGTCGAAGGTCAGAAGCAAATCTGAGGTGCCGGACAGGATCCCCCGAGATCCGTCAATGAGATAGTCGCGTGCCGGGACGGAGTAGGGGTCCCCCCTTAGCATCTGGGCCGCCTGAACCAGCTTAGTGCAGGCGTTCTCCACCCTGCAGGGACGATCCAGAAAGAAAAACTCACATCTTGGAAAATCCGGCGGTCATCCACGGCACAGCAGAAGCAGATACTGGGAACATACACTGGCAGGATACTTCTCTGTCACCGGATGATTTGTGCTATTCTATGATCGCACCCAGACCACATCCTTCAAGGGACAAACCAGCTCAGAGACCAGGCAGATGAGGAGGCACAAAGTGTAACTTGCAATTGAACCAAGTACATTAATATCTCTTCAAACAGGAGAGTCTTCAGGGCCCATGCCCTGACACATAGTAGCCGGTTTGTCAGATGTTTTTTTCGAATTATTGTTCCTCAGAAATAAGTGATAATGGCCACATGTAACAGTCTTTGCTCGCGGCACAAAACTGGAAATGCTGCATCGTTTTGCATTCTCATTGAATTGCTTGTCAGCATTTTGGAACTTCAAATTTAACACATCAATATATAAATCAACTGTTTCAAAAATGTATATATTTTTTTTTAATTACAGATGTTTAACAGTGGAACTGGATCTGCAAATGACCACAGTGGAAGAGGAGGACTGCAGGTCAGGAGAAAGCAGCAGTAAAAAGTGAATGTGCACAATCTACTGTGTTTCCTTCAGGTGCTCCGGTTTCCTCCCACAGTCCATGCTGGGAGGTTAACTGGCTTCTGGGAACACTGGCCCTGGTGTGAGGGTGTGCGTGTCTGTATCCGTGTGCCCTGTGATGCGCTGGCGGCCAGGGTGTATCCTGCCTTGTGCCCGCTGCTTGCTGGGATAGGCTCCAGCTCCCCTGTGAGGCTGTACTGGATAAAGCTGTAGGAAAAGGGATGGACGGATGGATGCTGGTCGTTGACAGGGCTGCTGTTCTGCAAACTGAAGCGCTGGATGTGGGACAGAGGAAAGGCGTCTGTGGCTGTGGTGGGGCACTGACTAATGTCAGGGTCAACCGCTCACTTCTGTTGTGAAATGCGTCAGTCTGAAGGCTTAGCTCTCCTCCGTGGTGACGTTTCTCACTCTCGCCGTTCTGCGTGAATTAGGACAGCAGTCCCGCCCGAGACAAAGAAGCCACTTAACCAGACTTAAGATGCTGCCACCCGGAAATCATTCAATCTAACTGGGGCGCTTCTGAGCTGCAGTCAGACAGGAGCCTGCAAACAAAATTCGATTCTACGACGCGCCCAGTCGGCAGGAAGTGATTTCAGAACTGCGTAGCCAATAGAGATAGCATCCAACAAGCTGCAGGCTGCACATTACCCACTCCTCACAGAAAGCTCACCCGGATTTTCTTTGTAACCACGTTATTCAAATAGCGTTAAAAGACAGCGGGACCTTTAAAGCCTTTAACCCTACGAAACAGCTGGTGATCATTTCAGGGTGGCGATCAGCGGTTGTTGTGACACGTTCCCCTCCGCTCCCTGTCAGGGGGAAGTACATCCACTCCAGCAGACCCTGACTTCTGCTACAGCTGTGCAGCAGGCATGCAATTCGGGCATCTGTAAAAATCTCTGCTACATGTGAATTTTCTCCCTTTCCCTTGGGCTGAGCAAGGCATTCCCCACTACCCAAAGCAACAGACGCAGCTGCCAGAAATAAACACCCTCACTCGTCCCGAGTCCAACACCCGGTAATTAAAAGGACTGCAAATTATCAAGATGAGCCTATTTATAGTATAACATTTAACGCTGGCAGCAGAAGACGGACTCTTTGTTCCACACTGAGAATTAAACCAGCCCACCTCTGCCAGAAAGAGCAGAGGATGGATTAGGGGAAACATCCAGAGATCACCCACACCCCAGCCCTTCGCTACAGTCCTCCTCCTGTTAAATTTTGACTCTTCATTCTGCCAGCAGCTGTTTGTCCCAATTCTGCAGGCCATGTGGATGATAGTGAAAGTAAGCTCAGGCATAACGATTGTTATCACTAACATGCAGTGACACTTTGAAATTTAAAAAAAGATCAGAAGCACAATGCTGTTTTAGCAAAGCCATTATGTTCCAGGGAAGAAGATTATTTTAATTATGGATACACTGAACTAACCATCCAGAAAGGTCTGCAAACTATACCTTGCTAAACCTTCTCTGAACTATATCTCACTGTTTTATCGACCTGAGAAGCTCAAGCACACTAATTCAGACCCTACATACCGTTAATATTGCACGGTTTCATGTAATTTCCTAATGCAGTATTTAAGACTACAGCCGTTCGAAAACACCTAAAGGCAATACAGGTAGTTCCGCACAATTATTGGATTATTTCCTGTCCCACGCAATTATCTGATTATTTCCTGTCCTGCTATTACAAATGTATTAACCAGCTATTATAAGTATCACCCTGCTGCTCCACACAGCCTAGTGACAGTACTGCCCATTACTGTTATTCTACATGGCATTAAGAGACTTACATATTCTTCTGATTATGTAATTCTTTTGGTTGTGCTTATGATGAATTTCATGATAGTATAATTTTCAACTTCCAGGAGAAAATATGCTTTATTCTTTACTTCCTGGTTATGGCACTGACACAACATAAGTGCTCAAACAGAACTCACACATTTAGCATTACACAGACAGCTACAGGACTTCTGTGCTTCTGTGACAAAATTCACAGAAGCAGAAAGGAGGAAAATACTCTATTTCTCTGAACCTCCCAGTTCATGCAAGAGTTTCACGAGTTTTAAGCATTAATGCTCTAACTTTTAACATATTCAGTTTCCCCACTGTTCTTTTGCAACAGCTGAGGGAAGCAGGCAGCCAGGATTGGCTTTACTATAGTGGTTCAGGTGGGTAGCTGCGTCAGCATGCGTAGGCTGCAAAGGAACAAGTAATAGGTTTATTCCATGCTGAAAACAAGAAGAAAGAGAACACCTGAAGAAGGCTCCACGGCCGAAACGTTGTGTTCTCTTTCTTCTTTTTTTCAGCATGGAATAAACCTATTACTTGTTCCTTTACTAAAGTGGGCAGCAGTGAGGGACACTTAACTCCTAGCATGGTTGATAATGCAGAATAACTACCTCTGCAGTGACCTGAACAGCAACAGGATTGTTTTCGGAATTTAGTACTGAACGCAGTGATAAAAACAATCTAGGGTGCAGATGTTCTACAGAACGTCATTGACAGGGGGATGGATTGCAAAGTTTGTTTCATCCCTCAAATTGCTGCATAATATAGAAGGTTAAACTCAAAACACAGATCACAATGTATTACTGGAATCTGTACTTTCTCTAAACTATTTCAAACAGTTTAGTTTGCAATTAATAATAAAGATGTCCTTACACTTCAATAGCACTTTTCTGGACACTCCACTCAAAGCACTCTACAGGTAATGGAGACTCCCCTCCACCACCAGTGTGCAGCCCCACCTGGATGATGCGCCAGAACGCTCACCACACACCAGCTATTAAGGAGAACAGAGTGATAAAGCCAGTTCATAGATGGGGATTATTAGGAGGCCATGATAGGTAAAGGCCAGGGGGATCTTTGGCCAGGATGCCGGGGTTACACCCCTACTCTTTTCGAGAAACGCCCAGGGATTTTTAATGACCACAGAGAGTCAGGACCTCAGTTTTACATCTCATCCAAAAGACAGCGCTTTTTTACAGTATAGTGTCCCCATCACTATACTGGGGCATTAGGACCCACACAGACTGCAGGATGAGCGCCCCCTACTGGCCCCACTAACACCTCTTCCAGCAGCAACCTTAGTGTTTCCCAGGAGGTCTCCCATCCAGGTACTGACCAGGCTCACACCTGCTGAGCTTCAGTGGGCTTCTAGTTGTGAGTTGCAGGGTGATATGGCAATGGGGCAGAATGTTTCCATTGACAACCAGTTTGGAGTGTGGCTCATCATTAAGTTCCATTACCACCCCCTTATTAAAACACAAACCTTGCTGGCCACTCGAGGGTTTTGTAGAAATCATTGTGCACCATGGGCACTACTTAGAGCCTGAAAAGCAAGTCTAAGTACAGGCTGAATCGCACAATTCTATAAACTGTAAGGGAATGTCCTACATTGACTTGCAGAGAAACATGTCAGCCTAGAGGACTTTATCAGAGGTAATAGTGAAAATTAAGTGGAAACCGCGGAGAACTGCTTTAAATCCCAAAATCAGGAGGCACCACTTGACGCAAAGGACTGTGGGACTAAAGAACACCAACCTGCTGCTGAGGCCAGTACCCTAGCATTTTTCAAGAAACAGCCGGACGAGATCCTTGGACCAATGAATGACAATCAAACAGATCGGATGGTGCTGAATGGGCTCGTCCTCTTTGCAACCCTTACGTAATCATCTCTACACCTGCAACAGGGGGCTCTCCGGCAGAACCTCTGCAAAGCCCGTCCCCCAGAACCAGCAACAGTCAGACCCCGCTGCGGAGACCTGCGTCCGCCCACGGCATGCTTACTTAATGAAGGCCGGGGACATGTCTCTCTTCATGATCTGGTCCTCCGTGGTCTGAACAGTCTCCTTCCCCACCTGCAATGAAGAGAGCAAATACAAATCACTGCATGTGGGCAAACTGCTCTGTGCACAAGAATCCACAGCTAACACTGCTCGCTTTGTGACATCCGGTAATTAAAAGGACTGCAAATTATCAAGATGAGCCTATTTATAGTATAACATTTAACGCTGGCAGCAGAAGACGGACTCTTTGTTCCACACGGAGAATGAAACCAGCCCACCTCTGCCAGAAACAGCAGAGGATGGACTGGAGGAAATATCCAGAGATCACCCACACCCCAGCCCTTCGCTACAGTCCTCCTCCTGTTAAATCAGTAAGCAAACCTCACGGTGACTGCCGAGACTGTGGGGAATAGGCGTGCTGGAATGAAATACTTAATTCTACAGGAAACCCCACAGTCCTCCGACTTTGGGAATGAACACAAAGTTACCTTATCCTTCCGACAGCAGTTAATTACAGAAATTTGTACTCTTAACTTACATAAAGGCACTTCAGCACAGACAACCAGGACGGTCATTCACACTGGACATCATTTCAAACCTGGAGAGCTCCAGTTAGGCTCACAACCACCCTAAAACAGCTGATTAAAGATGAGGAATACCCTTAAGATAACGATCAGGAAAGCAGGTAATCTGTTCAATGAAATGAACCCCGCTATAGAGTCTTCCAACTTTTGTTTCAAAAGAGCTATAAAATTACTGAATTTAACAAATCGCTTATTTCACTAATCACAAGTAAAGGGCCTTTAGAAAGCCTTTAGAAGTGGGAGATTTAACCTTGTGGGACCTGGGTTCTCCAGGACTAGGGATGAAGAACTCTACAACTATCACTCAGCAGCTCACACCTGGCAGCCCACTGAAGCTCAGCAAGCAAGGTTGGTCAGCACCTGTATTGGATACTCCTGGGAAAGCTAAGGTTTCTGCTGGAAGAGGTTTTAGTGGGACCAGTAGGGGGCGCTCACCCTGCAGTCTGTGTGGGTCCAAATACTCAGTAACAGGGAATACCGTAAAAAAGGCAGCATCCTTCAGATGAGATTTAAAACCTGGCCTTTACCAATCACGGCCTCCCAATAAACCCATCTATGAACTAGCTTAACCACTCTGTTCACCACTGATAGCTGATCAGCATACTGGCACACTTTTGCTGTCGTTGCAACATCAAGGTGGGTCCTGCACACTGGTGGTGGTAGAGGGGAGTCCCTATTACCCATAAAGCATTTTGAGTGGAGTGTCCAGTAAAGTGGTATATCCTTTCACTTATATTATTCTTATTACTGCAAGATGATACGGAGTACAGAGAGACAAAAGAAAAAAAACATATCTCTTTCTGTAGCACCGTCAATAACCATCCTGACTGGACATGCAGGCCCGCTTTACTAGTGCTGGCAACACGAAAGACCTATTGTAGAAATCAGAACTGCAGCTTCAACTATCCTAGACAACGCAATCAAGTCTACGGCTTAAAAGGGATGTTACAGAGTCAGATTACAGCATCTTGTCCCAGTGCAGTATTTAAGCAAACTGCTGTTTCCCCAGGATGCGTCAGGGTAGCGATACCTCTGTAAACAAGACATTTCTGCAATAGGAAGCAGGACAAGAAATCTTGTTCCGGTTTCACTTAAAAGCCAAATTCAGTCTGTGCCAAAAAAATAAAAATTCGACGCACGTGAAAGATGAGCTGCAGTAGCTCGACTAGGAAGTCCTTAAAACGGAGTTCAGTGAAGTAGTGAGTGGAGAGCCTGCTGTCTTCACACAGTGACATTATTTGTTAAAAGGAGCTCAGTTGCGAGTCCTGGAACAATGCGCCACTGTCTCAGCTCTGAAGCCCAGCCTGCTCTGCTTGGGAGCGCCCTGTGTACAAAGGGACGGGTTGGAAGAAGGCCAGCACATGGAGGAGGCCATTAGCTGAACTTCCGAAGGCCGACCCGTGTCTGAAGAGCCCTTATGTACTTTGTATTTAATCACTTCCAACAAGATTTCATGACAACACCCCCATCCTTTCCTGTCGGAGTGCTGCTCTCGTGCTGAACCCCCGAAACGGGCCGTTCTGGAGGACTGCAGGCGTCTGAACAGAATTAGCGTCCCCACTTTTCAAAACCTCAAGTCCCGCAGCATGGTGAGAAATCGGCGATGATAGGTATCGTGGGAAGAATTCATCTCTTCCAGGCACATGGCTCCCTCTCAGGACTGCACACATTTTCAACAGACGCAGTCACCCGCACGCAGCGACATCAAACTTTTCAGTATGCGAGTCCGTGCTCCAGCTCTGGGGTGGGGAGGGGGGTTGGGGAGCTTAGGGGAAAAAAAGAGTAACGCAGTCATTTTGAATTATTACCGTTGAACCCAGGACAACAGCCCTGACTCATCCCCCACCGACAAGCCAGTAAAAGGAGAGCTGGCGAGGCCCAGGCAGGCTTTGATCCAGCACAGACGCAGGGAGTGTAGCTCCCCGGCCAGGTCACGAGGGCCCCCAGCGGGGAGAGACAAGTGTAGGACGCTCCTCGTCAGGTGGCAGTCCGAGCTCGCCCCCCCCGCAAACGTCCCGTCTGCTGCTTCTCATTGGTCCCCGGGAAACCAAGGTCGTCAACTGGACCCAGTAAGACTGCAGCGGGGCTAAATTGGGAACCTGGAACGAGGCACTAGAGTTCCCCACCCCACCCCCGCCTCCTGGGAGGATGAATCACAGCACAGGAGCTGCCAGCGGGCTGCTAATCCAGGCATTCCAGCCGCGGGCCAAATACCGCCAGCAGCATGACGAAAGTTGAAACACGCTGGGCTGCCAGTGGAGAAGAGAGTAAGGGAGGAGCGCACCACAGGCGTGAGTGGCACCTGGTCCGAGGACCACCTGCTTAATCATTCTGAGTATCGGAGACGGGGGGAGGGGGTTACTAGAATTCTATAAAGATGTACCGAAAGGGAAACTCCGCTCCGAAAACGAAAAGCGGGTGTTTTCCTGGAGCCGGTGACACGCAGTCTGCCCCCCTCCCCCGGGGCCCAGGGTTATTAATAGACCGCTACACCTGCTGCTGGTGGACACCCCCCGCTGTCCAGGCACAGCCAGGCCGCCTGCCAGGGGCGACCGGAGCCCCCCCCCCCGCCTGGCCGGACACCCCGCGTCACGGCCGGGGATCCCCAGCAACGCCTAATCCTGCTCCAGGAGCTGAAAATACAGCCCTGCCATGGCAACTGGCGCCCTGCCTTCACACAGGGCGAGAACAGCACAGCAGCGTAGACGGGGCATGACCGTTTGTGTGACAGGGAAGTAAACGAGGGAAAGCCATGTAGCTTTCCAATATTCGTTTATTAAATTCCAATCTGTGATCGACGGGGTATTCCAAGCAGGTCTTAAAAACAAACGATAAATACCAGATGGGAATCGCTGAATCGGAAGACACCTCTCATGGAGAAGACTTGCGTGTTTGTTGACACGTCATTTACGTCTGCCCGACAATGTGGGGATCCAATTAAAAAGGGCAAACAAGATGCTGGGAAGTACAGCTAGACGTGTGAAAATTAAATCATGGAAAGATTTGATGAAATTGGTCAATGCACTAGTTTAGAATACAGTGTGTCCAATTAATCACATTACAAAAAAAAGCTGTTGCTGTTCTGTAATCACTCCTGAAAAGGGTCACATTCTGGGGCTACACTGACAGGTTAATGGAACTGAACCCCGTTATTCTTTAAGACTACAAGGTGACTTTTAAGCATTCAAAATCCTTAAAAGCTCTGACAACCCAGCAGACCTCCCATCTTATTTACAGGGTACTGAATTTCTTTCCATTAGGTGCTGTAAACAATGATATGGCTTCAAGGCAAACTAGTGGGAAAAAGATGCACCACAGCTATTTCATACTAATGCCTGGTTCTCTGTATGTTGGGTGTAAAATTGGTGGGACTTGTTCAGAATAAAGAGTGAAACACGAACCAGAGTCCACAAGTTGAAGCTGTGTGGAATGGGTTTAAAAACAAGAACAGGAGTGCGGAACAAGCCCCCCAGCCATGCTGTTGAAGTACTCTAGCTCCTCTTGAGAAACAGCTGGATGAGACCCTCAGATCAAATAACCCCTAACTACTAAACAGGCCAGATGGGCTGGACGGCCTCCCCTCATTTATAAATGGACACGTGTTCTCACACAACTGGAGAAACTGGCCCTGCACAACTGTACTCCTCTCATGCTGTGTACTTTGTGTTGGATTTCAGAACACGGCCTTTAATCCTGCAACAAGAAAACCAATAAGCCTGCATTTACTCGGCCACGTGGGGTCCAGTTCTGCCCTGAAGCCTCTCAAAGCAGATCCTCGCTGCATTGAAAGCGAGGTTTGCAATCTTCCCCTACTGTACTTGCAGCTCCCAGCCCGTCTCGTTCCTGCATCAATAGCACACAGCTTTGTTGCACTCAACCGGCGCACACCAGCTCGTTTTAATATTGTGGGGACTTTAAAAGCGTGCTGACACGGAGACAGCTGTTGAACACTGATACTGGCGTCCTGGCCAAATTTCCCATCGGCCTTTATCAATCATGGCCTCCTAACAATCCCCCTCTATAAATTGGCTTAATTACTCTGCTCTCCTCCCCACTGATAGCTGATGTGTGGTGAGCGTTCTGGCGCACTATGGCTGCCGTCGCATCATCCAGGTGGATGCTGCACATTGGTGGTGGTGGAGGGGAGTTCCTATTACCTGTAAAGCACTTTGAGTGGAATGTCCAGAAAAGCGCTATATAAATGTAAGCAATTATTATGATTATTATTACTGCTTTTCCTTAAGCAGTGCATAGCCTCAGCCTCTTCTCCCTCCGAACAGAGGGTTCTCCGCCCCCTGCGAGCGCTGTTTATTTTCTGCATCGCAGCTGGAAAATTAGACAGGCCGGCAGCTCGGCAATTAGTTCTGTCTTTTATCAGCAGATGAACAATCTCCGGAGTCACAGCGCACAGCAGCATGCCACATGGACATACAGGAACCCAGGACCTGACTGCACAGCGTTCTTCCCCTGAAGCGGAAAAGATTACACTTCGTTTCCAGATGCCAGAATCCTAAAAGAACACGCCCTCCCTCCTGAAAAACCCTGAACAATGGCCACGTTTGTGCAAACGATCTCTGCTCTGTTAACATTCTGTAAGATTTGTTCTTTTATTAAAAAAAAGGCCTCTCTGGGCATTGATTAGGAAGGACAGGTTGAAATGAAGCGCTTTGTGTTACTGTATTTTGAACAAGAGTTCCAAAAATGGTGACCACTGGAACTAACATGAAATGCATCTGTAGCAATTATCTATCCATCCATTTTCTATCTGCTTCATCCAATACAGGGTCATGGGGGAGCTGGAGTCTAGTCTGGCCAGCAACAGACTCAAGGCAGGATTCACCCTGGACTGGACACCCGCCAGTCACAGGGCAGACACACGGAGACAGACACCCACACACTCACACCAGGGACAACCTTCCCTGCAGCCAATTAACCTACTAGTACGTTTTTGGATTGTGGTAAGAAACCGGAGAACCCGGCAGAATCCCATATAAACACGGGGAGAACACACAACCTCCACACAGACTTCACCCCAGGAACTGAGCCCGTGGCCCCAGCGCTGTGAGGCAGCAATGGGAACAACTATACCACCATGCCACCCTCCGTAACACCGCTATTAATGAAAAATAAAAGCAATTTAAAACAACAACAACAACAATAACGCTCAAGACAGTTCCTTCCCCAGGAAGAGTCGGCGTCAGAAAATCAAACTGCAGCTGCCGAGCCAGCGCCCCCCCGGTAACGGCGTGACGCTGGGAGGGCGAAGGTGGTGTAGGCCCTGTGCCAGAGGAGGTCAGTTTACAAAGCAGCTCAATGGCGTTTCAGGGCGGCGACACGGCTTGGGGCCTGCTGGACAGGGGCTCCTTGCTCTCCCTCTTAAGGTAGTAACTCCGGAAACCAAACCACATAAGGGGCTCTTTCATTCTCACTGCAACCCCAGAGACTTCACCTGCTCTCCTCTCCATCAGATGCAAGAAATCAAGATGATGATAATACATTTCAATAATAATCATCTTCTTACTTATCTAGCACGTTGCCTGGCACTCCACTCAAAGTGCTTCACAGGTAAGGGGGACCCGTCCACCACCAGTGTGCAGCCCCACCTGGATGATGCAGCAGTCCTCTCACCACACACCAGCTCTCAGTGTGGAGGAGAGCAGAGTGATGAAGCCAGTTCAGAGATGGGGATTATTAGGAAGCCATGATTGGTAAAGACCGGGGGGAAATTTGGCCAGGACGCCAGGATTACACCCCTACTCTTTTTGAGAAACGCCCTGGGATTTTTAATGACCACAGAGAGTCACGACCTCGGTTTTTTTTAGCTCGTTCAAAAGACCATGTGGAGAGCTCACCTTCCAGAGCTGTCAGTGTTTAGAAAACATCAATGCATTTACTGTATGCTGTAAAGTGGCATTGAGAAATGCCGAAAAGTAATACAGATTTTTAAAATGACTTTTAACTTCCTTTATTCTTTCCAACAGGCTACCTTTACAAACTCCTACAACTGTGTTCAGCACTTCAGTTGATCACAGGGTTATGGGATTGACAGGACAATGGATTTACAGATACAAACAGACAAAGTGTACAACCGTTGAACCACTGCAGACCAAACATCAGGCCACACAACCGCAGTTAGAGAACTGAACTCTTAGAAAGCAGGGGTTGCCAACCGTGAAGAAGGAAGTTTGTCTTGACCAAACTTCCTATTTATCTTTAAAAAAAAACGGACAGACGACAATGCTATGTTTGGGTCTAAATCAAAGAAATGCAGGAGTACTAAATGTTTAATTGGATTAAACAATTTTGTGGCTTCCACAAATGACTGGCCAGTAGGATATAACAAAGAACCATTTTCTGTGAGCTTGAAAATAATTTCAGTCACACAGCATGCTAAAGAGCGGCCCCTCTTCCTTCCCCTGTGAAAACACATGGGCACACACTGGCAACACATGAGATTTGTGGTGCCCGTCATAACAGGAAAGATACGGATGCACACTTTGGCACAGAATATGTTCTTCCAATACTCATTTCACATCTTCTTGTTATAGACGCTGTGTAGATTAATGAACTAAAGTGGTCGGTTCCCTATTTAAGCACCCAGAATGTCAGCTTTCTGAATGACAGGTCCACATGTTCTGCCTGTGAAATGATCGGATATCCAGTTTGACATTCCAGAGACAATTTGTCACAAGCTGTGGCCCCTAAATGTAGTGACCAATCCTGTTTTTTCAGGGATACACTGTCAGGTCAAGCCACACTGAGATCAGAACAGAATCTAGATCTCCAGCACAGAGTGTACTATTCTTGTTTCATTCAGCTGTGTGCCGAGTGAAAACGTTAGGCCCTCCTGCAGGAAGAAGCCACACTCTTCTCCACGACACAGCAACAGCAAGCTCCAGTACCAGCCCGCTTCTCTGCTGGAGTAGAGCCAAGCAGCTCTGGCCAACATCACAGAGTCTCCGCCTGTCCTAGGGGGAAAGGATGCACGAAAAAGCTTCATTTTCTGAACTTGCACGCCCATGCCACAGCTTACACAGATAAAACTTCGCAAAACAAATGCAAACAGTGTGCCGGCTGTTGAAAACAATGCTGATTAAACTTCCAGTCGCATGTTCAAAGGGTGAATGTCTGTGCTCGTTAGGACACAATTGTTGAAACTGTTCTTAAAACAGTGTAATGGCAAAGTGTCAAAGTCAGGCATCTGCTTACATGATGCAGTTCATTTTAAAATGCAGTCCGGCACACAAATGCTTGAGTGTTTTTACAAGTACAGAAAACAATTGAATACTTTGTTATGAGTCAGCGATGACACGATGACACAAACCTGACTCTTTCACACTATCTGACCACACTGCGCTGTACATTACATTTTGCTGAATTTCCTCATTGCACACAGAGGCTCATCATTTAGCAAAATAACTTTCCAGTTTAATGTATGAGGGGCTGTGCGAATGCATTACCTTCCCCAGGCAGATGACGTGCAGCCTGCTCTGGTAGAAAAAAACCTCAACCCATAGGCAGACTCTTCCAGGTCAATTCTCAAGATGCAGTTTTTAAGTTTGCCAAATCAGTTCTTTCAAATGCACTGACCTTTTGCGAGGTCACGTTTGCAGAAGCAATGAAGATTAAAACGGTGGCTGAAGATTCCTCCTTCTCTTAGATCTTACCAATTCCAACAACGTGAAGACTTAGCCTCACTACACTGCGTTAATGATTGAAAAGGATGCGAGTTTGCAGTTGGTTGCGATTTATTCCACGGATAACTCCATCTTGCCTATGCTATTCCACTCAACAGCCCCACCATGACCACACAGCACAGGAGACCAGTAACCTTCCTTTTCTCATCGCGTCTCACCAGTCACATATTCCCCAACAGCAGTGGACCTGCCAGCTTTCCACAAACTGCCCCCAAACCTCCTCCCAAACCCCCTCCCTGGCCCTCAGGGCAAGAGTGACTCAATGGAAGCAGAAATGGTGGCTTGACTCCTGATGCATCTCAACATCACGAGATGACTCATCAGGAGCCTTTTCCACCGAGCGCCTGGTAACCGCCGGTTGCTCGGCTACAGTCCCGAGGACAATCCCTTCTGCACAGCTGGCCAGGACACATCCGCAGCGCTGCTGAGCTACAGCCAAGTCTTCTTGATCTATCGCTCAGCTGCTGGTCCCCCTTTCAGCACTCTTGGCTTCTACCGTGATCAATGCATTAGATCTCTGCCTCGGGAGGGGGTTTAAAAAAATACCACCCCGACTTGAGCACTCAGCCTCTCTTCACCCAACGCTCCAGTTCTTACTTGACGGAGAGGAGCCAGAGCTTCAGCAAGTGCTCATGGGACATTTCTGGTTTTTGCTTTACGATCGTGGCAGCAGCGGAGCCTCAACCCCTGGCCGCACGATTACCCAGCAGGCAGGAACGCGTGCTTTCCTGCAACGCCACATTGCAACATCCTCGCGGGGTGAAGCATTACAGGAAACCAGCGGCCGGAGAAGCAAGCAGGTCATAGGAAGACATGCTTTGGATACCGGGACAGAAAAGCACTTAGCTTGAGCAGGCTCTTAGAAACGGTACTGGCTTTGATCGCGCGCTATTGTTTACAGTGAGACACGTCGAAGGAGTTTCGCACCGCAGAGCCTCTTGGAAATCTGGTCAGTTTCACAATTACATAAACACGAGGCCCTTCAGCGAGTTAACAAGTCGCTGCAGGTTTCAACAAAGCCAACTTCACCAGAATCCAAGCAGCTTCGTGCCCGCCAGCCTGTCAGAAGAGAAACAAAGACTGTCGGCCCCCTCCATCTCTTCCAACCTTCTGACTTCACCGGGACCGCGCACACAAACGCACACACACAGATAATTAAAGCAATTTAAACAAAAGCTCCTGATTTACCCTCATGCGTGATTCTGTACTGTGGAAGCAACCAAACATTTTAAATCTAGCTTAATAAAAAGAAAAAAGAAAGCCCTGACACCAGCCTCTGGAGAAGCTCAGTTCTCGGTTCAGTGACTAACTCGAACTACAGAGCGATGCTTTGTGAAAAGAACAGTAATCGGGGGACTTTCAGGTACTGTACATAACATGGGGAGAAACCTAAGGAGAGGCTTGCTGGACGTTGATATTTAAGCCTGCTGCTTTTCCCCAACGCAGTCGGCTACAGGGATTATACTGAGTGAACCCTGCAGTGCTAAGGACAGCCTGGTAAGGATAAGTCTTGGAGAGTATCCCACTTCCCATCACCACAAAGGGAGCAGGACCAACAGCACTGTCTGTCCCACACTGGATACAAAAGGTTAAAAAAAGGCATCTGTCTTTATAACATTCTGCAAAATCATTTACGTTAAACCTTCACAGGTAACTCAAACCCCTTCACAGCTAAAGTCGTGGACACCACCATTATTCAGACCAGTCCCATTCAGAATCACCGATTCAATTAAAGAACTCTGGGAGAAAGCAAATCAGTGGCTCTCTGGGGCCGTGGACGTGCCCCCCTGCTACACAGAGATATATGACTAACACATACCACAGGCTGTAACCCAATCACGCAGCAGGAGTTAAAAACAAACCAGCAACAGCACGGGCAGAGTTCAGCTCCACTCGTGGCGCTTTGCCAAAGCAGAGCAGAACGCCACATACATAACGATGGCAGGAGCTCTTAAAGACAAGAGATAGGTTTCGCCCTGCACGGAGCTAGGCCAACACGGCCCACGCTATCAGACTTGGCTGTGGGGACAGAGAGACATACCGTGGCTCCTGAGAGCCGGACTCCAATGCCACCCAAGGCTGGTTCATGGTTTTAGCTCCATAAAAAGCAAGGGAGGGGAAGAGGCACTGCTCTGCCCGTGTGTACCTCTATGTCATGCACAGGCCTTCTCCCTGCTACAGCAGCTGTCCTGAGTGCAGCCACAAGGACCTACAACAGGTAGCCAAGTGATCCGAGCGTCTCATCCACCCATTTTCCCCAAAGAAACCGGAGTACCGGCTTCAACTACACGGCCGGGCAGCTTGTTCCAGACGCCCACCACCCTCTTTGCAAAAACCGCCTGCTGTTCTTAGTTTGATACGCATTCCTCTGCAGCTTCCACGTGTCCTCCGGTTCTTGGCGATGTTAAAAAAAAAAGCACACCGGGCGCATTTCCAGCAATGACAACTTGAAGGCCCAGACAGTGCTTCCTGCATTTCCAACGGAATATTTTGGAATTGATGGGGAAGAATGAGGAGTTAACGGACTGAAGCAGCACCTGTGAGCTGCTATAAACGCAATCATTACTTGTTGCTCCCCTTTTGAAATTTTCCTACCGTTTACCGACACGGATCCCGACGTTCCGGAGACACGCGGCAGAATCCGCACGGGCGGAACTCTCCTGCTCCCCGGTGACCTCGTTTCGAGCCCCTTGCCGCCACTCATCCCTCGAGCCGAGCAGAGAGCCAGCACTCCGAATGGGATATGAAAATCAATCATAGACCATAAGGAGCCTGCAGCAGCACCTGCACAGCACATACTTGATCCACACCAACCCCCCCAGATCCTGGGGAGCACAACGGATTGAAAAGCCCACTTGGCGGCTCGGCTGCTCAGAGCTTTCAGTTTTCATTGCAATTCACAGCCACACTCATTAACGGACAGTCTTTGCTCATGACCTGAGATAATTACCTCAGTTCTGTGCCCTTGGCTTGCTCGCTGTGTGAAGGAGAGCTCTCCCCAGATGTTCAGAGACATCATTTACAGCTGTAAAGATTAGGAGCTACAGAATTGACCAAACAGTGCCCTTCTCATGCTGCTGGACCTTTGGAAATCAGCAGATGTACTTTCAGGGCATCTGACAGTGTGGAGCAATTACAGTTTACAGTCACGACATCAGACAAGCGAACTCATTTGTTCTCGATGTCTCCAAAACAAACGCTTTTTTTTGGAAACGGCGAAAGGAAACATCATTCCCTGCAATCCAAGCAAATAACAGGCCTTTATCCATAAGCAGCAATGTTTGAGATATGCGTTATAAATATTTATTTCTAAACACAAACCATCAACCTATGAGTCAGTCAAAAGTAAGGAAATGCAGACCGAACTCTCAATGAACATATGGAAAAATTTATATTTTTTTTTATTTACTTCTAAATGTGAATGTGTTTTAGAAAAAGAACTACCATCTGCTTCTTAGACTCGTAAAACACAAGGCACCGCTCTTGGTACAAATGTCACATGCTGCTTTAACACATTAGCCTCACCAATTTATGGTTTCGCAACCGTAAAGACTGCACTGAAGGTGCTGAATATCTACCACATATACTGTGGATACATATGACGGCACTCACGTTACAACGGCTGTCCAACCTCGCCAAGACGCCGCTCCTGAGACGACACCGGAGAAGTGAGCCAAGACCAACCCTCAAGTTTCAGGGGGTGAGTGCCAGTGAACATAACCCTGCAGGTCCAGAACGGCAGAAACGGAGTCCAGATAGAGGACCACAGCTCTCTACCTGGCCACCACACCCCTGACTGACCTGCTGCTGCTGCTGATCAAGTCAAGCCGCCAGCAGTACCAGCCCAACTTCCACCCTGAAGAACAGTGTGCGCGATTGCTGCTCCCGTTGGTACTCCCCTAGTGCACCACATGCCCCTGGACACTGGACTCAATCCGCAGCCTCTACAGACCCTCCCAGCGCCCAGCACAGAACCACAGTGCTGCGCCCAGACACCTGTTTTGCATTTTTAAAGGATATTTTCCTGACCTCTTGGGGCCACATGAATTCCACACAGTTTTCACTGCATAGCTGTTTTCAAATCAGGGGTCAGGAGCCACCATCTCTTAACAGACCGCCACCTCACTCCATCAAGAGGTCTTTAGTCATGCGCGAAGTTGTGCTTCTTCAGAGCCAGGAAGGACTGCCAATACTTGGAAATGTGTCAAGAGTTAAAGATGTTCTGCCAAGAGTGATAAACGCACAAGCTGCGAAGATGAAGGCTTTGAACATCTACAAGATAAATAGCTACCGTGGCTGGCACCAGTCACTAAAACCCTGACTAAGCCTATAGACAGTTGAAAAAAAGTACTTGGGTTTCACCCAGAATCCTGCACGTCACTGTTAGATGACTGACACCTCCCTGAGACTTTGCAGCATTTCTTTACAGTAATGGTAAAAAAAAACTCCATGTGAGTCATGAAAACAGCACGAAAGAGCTTAAATAACTTTCACCCTGGGAGATGAAGGCTGACAGAAAGAGAGCATTAAATGTACCTCTTCAAAGGGTACAAGCCAGAGTAAGACCAGCAGCTAATTCCGCATATAACGAGCATCAGAAGAAACTTATCACTCACAACTGGAATGAATTCATAGTTATTAGAAGCACAATCTTTTTTTTTTTGTAGAATGTGCCCTGCATGTAATTGTACAGACATGACCTAGGTAAATGCACCACACTGATTAACACCTGGCATCTACAGAGCTGATCCACAGGAGGTCTGCTCTCAAAGTCTCAGGCTAGTAGTGAGTGTGGCCCCTTTAGGAAGCAGCACAACTTCTGTCTGGGATACACGCTTTGCACCAGGTTGTGGCCTTGAGAAATTCTGTCCTATTCCTCTCAGACAGTCTGGACGAGCATGTGACCGTTCACTGGTTTCCAGGCTCTTGGTGCCACAAGTCACCCCAGCTCATCCCACATATTTTCGAAGGGGGTTCAAGTCAAATAGGTAGGGCATCCACATTATAACATCCTCCTCTGTCCCATCAGGATGAGCCCACAGGAAAAGCAGCAAGTGGGGTCCCAGGACGTGATCGGTGTAGCATCATGCAGTCAGGCTGTCATCATCTTTTACAAGAGCAGTCTGACAGACTAGACACTCCTGCCCTGACCTGCACACCTGCACCTCCCCGTCAGTCTCAGCATGGAGTCATGATTCACGATCTCCCAGATTGTGGCCGATCATTGACAGACTGCAGCATCTTGCCAGTTAGAATTTGCTGGCTGTGAGCCCTTCAGACAGCGAGTGACAGCGCACTGACTCAGTCCAGACTCCAACATACCAATGGCAGCATCGCAGCATTCTCTTGCTAAGCAAGGGACATTGGTTCATTTCTGGCTTTCCTTGATTTTCACCACGATTGACATTCGGAATGGTTAGATCCACTCTTCACCTGTGTCCGATAAACATCTTCACTAATGAAGCGACTTAAAGTGCTTACACAACAGTTAACGTGACATCATCAACTAACCAAAACCACACCAAAAATATTTATCCAAGACAAAAAAATCCAGCCCATTTTTCTAAAAACATACATGCACAGGTAAGATTTTAATCCTCAGAATATACCAAAAAAATAATTTTGTACAAGGAAACTTTCCATAAACATATGATGCCATTTGAGGCCAACAGAAGATGATCTTACATGCAGCCCAAGGTACGAGATATCTTGGTACCAAAGATTCTTGCTAGGCTCCCTTCTGCTTTGACACCAGCAGTTCTATGCAGACTGTAAGAGGAAAAAAAAAACATTCCCGTTTGTGCTGCTTTAACATGTTAACACCACAAACACTTGCAACTACAATCATGATATCCCACCAAAAACTCCAATGTCCACAGAACAGATCATCACATCTTCCTACTTTGAGCAAGACACGTGACTAATATCACCATTCCATAGGACAAAAAAAATACCTAGTGAAAAACTGTCTGTGTGGTGCAGGTGGTATTTAAATGCATCGATGGCACTCACAGCAGTTTGGCCTGATGGCAGTTTTTATTAAAAAATATGTCTCCAGTATGAAAGACTCTTCATCTTAAAGCTTAGATCAGTTATGCTCCTCTTAAATAAAGATTTCCCCTGCAGGAAGATCGCTTTGTGCAAAAATCAGCTCAGCCAAGAGGTTTTAATTGACTTCCATTATTGATTTTACCACAGCCATCTCACTAGTAGCGGCAGTGAGCACTATTGCTTGGAAGACAATACGGGTTTGTAAAAATGAGTTGGGAGTCGTCTCCCCATCTTCACGATGCAAAGCTAGCCTACCGCTTTGTTGCTAGCGTGATCCTTGCATAGAGTAATCAGCTCCAAGGCAGAAACTCTGGCTAGCAGAACTCTTGCACTTAAAAGGAAAAAAAATGACTACAATGCACATTTAGCACAATCGTTTCTATAACCCTTCTTAAATGACCTACTTCAGTTCCAAGAAGCGCATGCTTTTAGCTTGCACAGTCTAGTGTCTATCATCTCACCCAAATGCCATTACTGGGCTCTGGAGTGAGCAGTTTGCCAAGTTCACATCAGTGTGATAGCCAAAGCAGGACAGAGAACCTTTCAGTTAATATGGTGTCATGTTTTATTAAATTAAAGTGCATGAACTAATAATGCACTAATATAGCAGTGGCCTTAAAAAGTTTAATTCCCAGAGTGTTCCCACCTCATTCTAGATGAAGCATATTATCGATATGGGGGGATCCGATTAAAAACATTTTGCATTAAAACAGGTCGAAGGAAATTAAAACAATTGTGGTTTGAACTAAAAGAGGTCAGGAAACAGACAACACCTGACCGTGCAGGACAGAAGCACATTATGTTACAAAAAGGCTCAAAGTCAACGTGGAAACAGCTATACTGTTTACCAACAACTATACCGCCAAACAGTTCCATTCCGAATTCCTCCAAAAATACTTTTTGTAAACAAGAATATAGGTTATCTGTTTGGATTTCTGAAGAATGTAGTCGAAGACGGCCACAATCATTTGCGTTACAACTGGGAAAAAAACAGCTGGGAATGTTCATCCATCGGGCCATGATATTAATGTAGATTAACTAAAATATGACACGACTACAAATCTGACTGTAAGAGTAATGGCGCTGAAGTTACCCTTCTAACTGTAACCTCTGGGACCTGAAAAGAACGGCAGTGAATAGCTTTGTCACCTAAGCAGTTATTTAAACAAACGATTCCTTGCAAGTTCAGGAAACCGCTGCCTCTGCTGAACCAGCAGCATGTTGCTTTAGTTTAGAGGAAAGAAATGCCACTATGGGGAACAGCAATAGGAACAATGTTGCAACAACAGCACTCCACTGCCCTAACTGAAGGAGAAGGCTAACACTCAGTTCTAAAAAAGGCAAGCATTACAATTACGGCCTGTGCTTGTTTGTCAGCACAAACTGCAACCTGTCGCCTGATGCACTTGGCCATACCCTGGTAATACCCTTTTTCCAGTCTCGTCGGCTCCAAGACCAGGAACACAGACCTCCACCCCGGCAGGGCGCTAGCTCATCTCCCAGAGACCGCCGAGCCCATTTGTGCAGTAGCTGGGGTACAGCGTGCCCCTGTCGGACACGCCAGGACCAGGAACTCCGATTTCAACCAATCAATGGAGGTTTATTTATCAATGCACGAACAGAACAGCATATAGCGGTGTTGTCGGCAATGACGTGCTTTATCCGCGAGCTCGTTAAGAGGGACAGAAGAGTAGAAGGACGTACGTTTACAGGGATTTGGTGAAGATTAGGTTAAGATTTTTACTAAACCTCCGGGCCGTGACCGCAGCGCTTGGGAAGGTGGTGTCGCAGGCGACGCCGCTGCCAGATCACTCCAAGGACGCCTTGACGCCAGCCGTTGTACAAGAGGTACCTCCATCCTCACCTTGAAGCAGTGAGGGACCACACAACTGAGAAATGGGAGTCGGGGCCACTGGCGACCCCAACCACGACCCTGTCTGGGAGCGAGTTGTGAAACAAACGGAAACTTCCTTTCCGAGGGCGCACGATGTTTCGCAAAGGCATTTATGCAAGACAGCGAAATACGCTGAAGGCTAGAGACGGTTTCAGGGTCTCCCAGTTGGAGTAGACACTACGGGGTATGTCTCTGCAGGAGATAAATCTACACGCACTCTCACAGGGATACTTCACTAGGAAACTGAGTGCCTATTTTCTGCTGGGGACTGGCAGTGTTCTTCAGCTGCTGCGTGGCTGTGCTTGCGTTTCTTGTGTCATTAAATCACACCGAGCAAAAGCTCCTCAAGGCGCCTAGAAGGCGTCTCTTCAAAACGAGCACCGCCGACAGGCGACCCACCTGCGTTTCCTACTACAGACATCCCTCGGCTTCCTTGCAGGGGGTTGAAAAGGTGAGATGCAAACAGATGTGGAGTAAAAGAAGTTGTCCACCTGATTAACATGTCAGTGAATTTAACGAGTCGGGAAAACTACTCTCTCTTTCAGATCACATATCTGTATACTGGGTTGTTGAAATTCCATGAATGATGAATGTACGTTTCTTCCTGTTGTCCTACGCAACGCTACCATCGCCATAAAAACCTTTCATACCCATTTTAAGCAAAAGAAAATTCCCATACTTGGGAGTCTTACCTACTGTCCGCGAGTGAGATAAAGAGATAAGCTCAAAATGAAAAGATCAAGTCTCTTGTCAACAAACCGTACACATAGTTTTGTTATAACTGTTTCGGTCGATTTTCACTGAAATGACTGATACTTCCGTGCTCAGCCCCGCAAAGCGGCCCCCTGCCTGGGTCCGAGGAACTGCCCCAGAGACGCTCTCCTGCGCTCCGGGCGGGTCCAGGCTTAGAGACCCATTAACACCGCCCACAGGCAGCTCAGGTGCCTTACTCCACATCGCTTTCACTGAACTTCTCAAGCACAGGACACTGCACCGATCTTCGTGTGCCTGAAGAATTCAGTATGGGGCATTTTAAAAAAGACCCATCAGTCATCTTAATGCAATCATAATACATCATATTGCACCGATCTAGAAATTTGCAGCCCCCTTCTGAAAGTTACAAGTCACTCTAATCCGCACACAGATCCATTATAATACAACATCGATAATCCACGTATGAATGAACGTTTCTTTTTTAAAAAAAAAACTATTTCATAGCCAAATCAACATATGCACGGCATCCAAGACAGGGCAGTTTAAAAAAGTACAGCTGACAATCCCGGGCTGGAATAATGTCCTCCGACAGACACGGAGCAGCCTACAGCCAGCCCATCCCCGGCACACACACGCAGGGCAGGCAATGTAAGAAAACACTCCATCACCTTCCATTCCTTTAAAAACAACTTCCCAAGTTTCCTTTAGCACGCAGCGAGAGGCGCGGAGCGGAGCGGGTCCCGGGGAGAGCTCGGCCACGGCGGCGGTACTCACCCTGACGAGGTTGCTCACAGCCGCCTGCACGGCGGCCACGGGTCCGGTCAGGTCGGGGATCGCCTTGCCGTCCACCTCCCCTTCCTCATGCATGATCACCAAGTGGGATATCTGCTGAGCCACGGGCTCCAGGATACTCTCTATCGTCTTCGTGTGGAACACCGGCATGTTGAAAACTTCAACCCACTATCCAACAAGTCGGGAAATGAAAAGCCGCTACAGATAGCTCGAAACGCTAAAATTTCGCTTGCTCCTATTTCCTACGAAGAAATTCCAAACGGGTTTTTTTTTTTCTTCTCCAGGACAATTTCACTTTAAAGAGAAAACTCCCCGTCTCACTCCCCCTCCAACCAGCAACTGTGAGACTCTACGCTGCGGCTCCCAGCGAGCAACCTACTCCACGGCGCCGCCGGTCACTCCTCCTCCTCGCCCCTCCAGCCAATAGGGGCGCGGCGTCAGCGGGAGAGTGCGCTTCCGATTGGTCGGCTGCTGTGCCACTCACATGCCCCCGACCCCTCCCGTGTTTGCTAGAGACGAAGCAGAGATCATTCCCAAATTACGTCATGCATTCTCATGCCCTAAAAAGGAGAATGTTGGATCTGAGCTGGGCAGTGAGGAATGGATTCCTGAAAGCAGGAAGGAATGAATTATAGCCAGGCATCATGTCAGACAGCAGCAAAGTCGTAAAAGCCAATCCGCAACCCTCTGTAGGGAGACCTGTAATTATCCGTACAGGTCGGATAAAACTACATTGCGGCCTTGCACTATGAATGTAGTTACAGTAATTTTGTGCACCGTTTCAACTCCGTCCAAGAGTCTTGACATTTCTATAAACTTTATGCTATGAATGTGAGGGGTACAATATGCAAGGTCATTTTTAGATGTCCTCGGAAACTGAAACCTTCTAAAAATGCAAGTAACACCCGTAGAAATATAAAATGCAGACAGAGAAGTGAGGCTGTTTATTTCTCATGAGCTGTACCCATAAACCACGGACTCGGAGAAATCCCAAGATACAGTGTTGTATTTTTGTAACACCAGTTCCTAACTAAAGAAAAAAAACAAACACGTTATTTGACTCCCATCTGTTACACCATAGGCCAGCAGTTCACATATCTGTCACGACTTTTGACACCCAGTTCCAAAATAACCCATTAGACTCGTTTAGCACATGTACTCTCACACGGACACGGGCCACAGAGAGGAAGATGGACTTCACCACCCTTCCAGTCTCAAACCTTCATTCTGAGCGTGTTGTACAGAAGTGGGATTTCGCCACACCGCCCACAGAATCGCGCCAGTTGTCTTTATTTGTAAGTCATGCCGGTGCAGCCCCGAGAAGGCGCCCCACCCGTTTTACTGAGTTACATGGGTTTAGAAGTGTTTTCACCACTCGAGTGGAACACACGGTGTCCCCAGGCTGACGTGTTGCGTGTCTGGGGGCAAGAAAGGGTGATGCGGATACATTTAAATCATTTGTTTACTTGTGCTTCGAGAATCTGTCCATTCAGGGAAACAGCTTCCGGGAGCTCAGTGTAACTGGATACTAATGCATTTTCTAATGTACAATGCTTATTCTCTGCCGCCGGTCTCTTCTCAAACGGTTCCTGCGCATTGCAGAGGGGGATAAACATCAGCAGATTGATCGAGTCGAATTCAAACTTTAAAACGCCGAGACTGCTTTTTTAGGACACTAAGCCAGTTTACATTTAAAAGTGCAACTTTTTTACCTGAGGTAAATTCAGGTGAAAGTCAGGTGCACCACCATGCAGTGGTGATAGCCATTTCAAGTGTATATTATACTTTTTTTTTTCCTGCAGTAATGTGACTTTTTTTAAGTTTGCCGAGGGGAGCGTCACTTAGACTTGCAGCAATTTATTTTAGAGAGCGCTCTAAAAAGAGTAAAAAGTGGGCGGTTTTTGCGGTTGACATAAAACAGGAAACTCTGTTCTACACTCAGATTTTCACGTTTGTCATTTATCAGTCAGATTTTCTGCTTGATTAAACGTCAGCAGCTGGGTTGTTTTCTCATGAAAATCCACGTGGTATAAGACATATTCTTAGCTGAAAGTCCTTACCCTCATAAGGAAAAGCGGGCCCTTAAATAATACATTTCCAATACTGTGATATTTTCTTGCTTTTCTGCCCTTCCCACCCTGTTGCTCTACACAGTAAAGGGGATCTCACGTCAGACATCTCTGTTAAAAAGACCCAACCTGTTCCCTGGTGTTAAAGAAGACTTTTAAATGAACAGTGAAAGGATGGAGATGGACTGCTAGAGAAGACAAAGGTCACTGATTCCCATCAATGTCTATCATTACTTCTGCAAGAGTATTTAGCTTTTTCATCAAAGCATTGAAAAAATGTAATTTCTCTTCACGCTGACCTGGGGAATGTTTGATATAAAAACATATTAACTGGAGATTGAATTCAGCTGTGATGAGCACGGCCCCCGGTTAAAGAAGCAGCATTAAGTTATTTGCTACAAAGAACACCTGGGCTGTATTTCTGTGTGGAAACCTGTGCTCAGATGCTCAGTGTTGTAAATATTTGGCATTCTCCTGCATGTGAGCTATGCGAAATATCAGCGTTAGAAGGATGAAAAGCAACGGCCTACAGAACGAAGAGAGGAATTTGTACAGCATCCTCAGGAGAGTTAGAGACTTCAGCCCACTGCCTTATAAGGAAGAAAGAAGAAGACGAAAGGATTGAGGCGGTCGCTCTAGAATAAAGCTGAGAGAAATCCAAGTGGCTCAGTAAACTCAGGGACAACATAGACATCTTTGGCTGAGAGTCTTGCTGTTGTTAAAGTCAGGTGGGAATACCCACAGGGTTACGTTCATTGTCTGTGTTGTAAATGTAAGATGTAAATGTAAATGTCTTCATCCATAGCTGGTGCCTCTCCCTCTCTCTGTATCTGTAGCTCGTACCGGCACAGTTAAAGCATTTCATTCTCCCTGCGGTGAGAATCCGCCTTACCCACGGCTTTTAAAAAATGTCTTGCGGAGCATTTCTGCTGTTTTTTGGGGGGGAGATAGGTGTTCGTCCATCCATGTTCTAACCGCTTAAATCAATACAGGATCTTGGGCGGGCAAGAGCCTTTCCCAGCATGCAACGGGTGCAAGGGTGCTGGTCCATTGCAGGGCACAGACGAGCACACACTCCGAGCATAACACATTTTCCAGAAGCAAATCATCCTACCAGTATGTCCCTGGACTGTGGGAAATCTAAATGAACCTAGGAAGAACATGAAAACTCCACACAGATAGTACCCCAGGTCTGGAATTGAACCCAAGGCCACAGCACTGCAAGGCAGCAGTGTTAACAACTGTGCTGCCCTGTGTTTAGTTAATTTTTCTTATAAAACGGACAGAGTCTTATGTACTGCTTGGCCTATATACACACTTGCACAGTTCATACTCTTTATGCCCTGTATGAAGTCCCTCGTTATCCAAGCCATGCTGGATAACTTGCTTTCTCAGGGATGATGAATGTCTATCTTAATAGAAAATCTATGTGCTGGACATTAAAAAAAAAGTCCATAATTTCACTGCAACAGATTCACAAAGTCAGGAAAATAATATTTTTTGTAGGTGGTGCACTAACATTTAATTGAACAGACCTTTCAGAGGCAGATCTATTAAGTCAATTAACATTTGTCATCAACAGGAGGTCTGCCGTGGAAGTCTCAGGCTAGTAGTGAGTGTGGCCCCTTTAGGAAGCAACACAACCTGTACTGTATCTGTGATACCAGGTGGCAGTGACCTTGTGGGATTCTGTCCTATTTTTCTCGTACAGCCTGGAGCAGCAAGTGCCTGATCTCTGGTCTCTGAGCCCTAGATGACTCATTCCAGCTCTTCCCACAGATGTTTGATGGAGCTCAAGTCTGGCAAGTGGGGCATTGACAGCATAACTGTGACGTTCTTGTCTCGCAAGAAGCTGTTGTAACACAAACGGCATGAGGATCTGTGCTGTCCTGTTGGAATGCTGTCACATCAGGATGAGCCAACAGGAACAACGTAGCACCGTGCAGTCAGGCTGCCTCAGTCAGAGGCAGAGGAGTCTGAGAGACTAGACAATCCTGCCCTTAGCCAGCAGCAATATCCCCCTGCAACTCACACCTGTCAACTCTCTGAAGTTCAGCAGGTGTGAGCCTGGTTAGTACCTGCATGAGAGACCTCCTGGGAAAGCTCAGGTTGCTGCTAGAAGATGTTAGTAGGACCAGTAGGGGGTGCTCAAAATGTGGTCAGTGTAGATCCTAATGCCCCAGTAAAGTGATGGTGATACTATAATATATTGTTTCTGGTTTTCTGGGAGCTGGGTTGGAATATTATTTAATTGTATGTATAGTACAAAAATATCCTAAATGTTTCGCCTAGGACAAACATTCACTAAGGTGATATTTCATCTTATTTCATCAACATGGGGATTTTGAAAGGTCGAATCCTGTTTTTGGCCAATACTGTTTAATTTTTGTTCCATGAAGTAATATATTTGCTAAATTAACTAATTTAGGCATGGTGTGAAACAACAATATGAATACTTTTCAGACCTCCAGAATCAGAATTCCCTTGCTTAAACAACAACTTCCAAGTGCCAATCTTTACATCTAGAAGATTGAGGTTGATTTGTGATCTACTGTCTTCAGAGAAACGTATCTCAGCTACTGTAGCTTCAGTACAGGATGTTGTGCAGAAGTGAAGGAAGTGAAGAGTGAAGGAATTATTCCAAACATTGATCTACAGCCCAAAATAACAGTAAAACACGGTTACAAATGAAATAAATTAAAAGGTACAGGAAATACGGAAAAATAATTTGTATTTTCAGCGCTCCTTCTTAGAGTAAAGCCGAGAAACCAGCCAGAGGCATTGGTAAAAGTGAATTTCCTCTTTTATTATGAAAACCATGGCAGAATCAAAATCTTTTGGTCTCTCTGAACTTACAATGGCTTTGATGTCAGAACACAGTTATTTCTTCTTTCAGGCTCAGATGCTACATTGATTTATTCTGCAGTCTTTGAGGTCCTGAAGAGTTTCAATTTTACTCCAATTCTTCTCTCTGTCGAGTCTAATCAACCACAGACTGTGGCCACAGCTTCCTGCTTATATATTGTTTCTGGGTTTCTGGGAGATGTAGTCTTCTTAATGTCTGAAATATTTTGTTTTGAATTGTACACGATGCATTTGAGTCAACATATAACGTCCTTCAAATCTTCTGCTTGGCTTTATTCAAATTCATGAAAAGGCGAGAAAGTAAAAGTCCCTCCCAATAGAGGCCATGAGAAATCTGGAAAGCAGTACAGTGGAACCTAAAATAAGTAACAAAAGGTTCTTCCTGTACTACAACCGCAAAACAAGCATTAGAGAAGAAGTAAGATGTATCAGGGATAGCAGTGGGAAGCGTCTAGAGGTGGCATGGGGAAATGTTGATGTACTGAATGACTGTAGCAGCACCTCCCTTTACACTGAGGATGAGTTCAGAGAAAGGAGCTCTGTGGGATTCAGCACTAATAGAGGTAATTCTATCCTGGGTTCAATGGGGATGCGATCCCAGGAGCGCTATTTCTTACATATGAGCAATGTATGAGGACATCACTGGGGAATCGGTAATGGTATTATTGGTATTTTTACCAAAGGCTATCATTGAACATATATTTTTATCCAAAACGGATTATAGAAAAAGCAGACGAGATGCGATACATTAAGTGGGAGCTGGTGAAGGTTACCCACCGCCTGCCCTCGGTGCTCCAGCCTGGCGGCGGCAGGGCCTGATGGGAGTGAACACACCCGCCCGGAGAGGCCTGGCCAAGCCTGGCGGGGCTGTGCAGCTTCACACCAGGGTGAAGGGCTGGTCACCGTGAGCAGAGACTGTTCTGTCCCGGGCGGTCAGTGCCCAGATCCATATTCAATGGCTGGAGGAAGCTGGGCCAGCTCTGGACGGGCCACTGTTGAACGAGAATGAAGCACCACAGGCATTTGGGGCCGGCAAATGGCTCAATCCAAAAATAAATACAACAGAATATTCACTCGTTTATCTCCTGCAGAATCACATTCAGCACATCCCCACCTTTCGATGTCTTCCTGTGTTTCAGGAAGCTGCTGTTTCTTTTTGGTGTGCTCATTTCTTAATTACTCTTTCATTTTTCTTTTTTAAGTGCTCTCTTAAAGGATGAAACCAAAAGAAAGCAACTTCCTTCCTGAAAACACCCTTCTCATGATGCTTATTAATCTATGTACTGCACGCTCTCTGCCTCTGTGTAGCTTACCAGCTCATCTGGACAGGAAGGCATCTTGCTGCTATTTCTATTAAACCCAATGAAACTAATTTAATTTTAGACCGGTTTAGCAATCCTTTGTGGTAAAAGCAACTACATCCTTTTTAAATGAGTCTAATGACATTTCTATTCTGATTTCATCCATAATGGTTCAGGCTTTGGGTTTCTCATATTGCTGCAGTAGCTCCTGAACCACACAAGTCAGTGTAGTTTTCCTTCCTTTAGTTTCCGTCTTCACTGTTGGAGATTCCTTGTCCAGGAAGGCTGGTGAGAATTTTCATAGGGTTTCAGCAGTAAATCAGACTCTCAAAATACAGGTTCGGTCTGCAAACCATTTCATCATCTCGATGGATGATTATTGCTTAATGATTTAAAAAGACCACTTCATTATGGTATTAAATTGTAATAATATGCATTTTTTTATTTAGCGAGTACATCTGTCTTCTTCATTGAAATTTTCCAAAAACAGAACGCTGTAAGACACTGAAATGCAAACTGTGCTCTCACCTCATTGAAATTGTACCATTACAGAATTTGTGACAGACGGTTATTTATTGAAGAAGCAATGTGGTTTTCTTTCATCCACCACATGTGTGAGAGGCATTAAAGTCAGATATGCTGCAACCATAATTTGAAAGCATGCCTGTATGATGGTGACTGAATGTAGAAAATGTTGCTGGTGTTTATCATTATGAGGTTTCACGACTTATTATGATTATTAACTCACTTGATAAAACAATCGTGCTGTTCTGTCTGACCATCACTGTAATGCACCACCTGCTATCAACCAAAGTGAAAAAGACAATCGTCACACACAGTCGTTGATAAATGTGCATGTCCAGAAAGTCAAACGTGACAGTGGTCTCAAATTTTAAGGCTCCAGTCTCATAAAAATAAGTTCTTACTTTCTTTTTCTAAATTGTGACTGTGAAGAAGTTAGAAACAAACACTTAAGTTGGCATTTATATGGTACTGTAAAATATTGCATTATAAATGATATATCTATATTATATTAATACTATTAATGAATGATATTTCCTATGAAAGATGGACTCTTCATAGCCCTTTGTAAATCTAGTAAGGACAATAACAGTCCTTTTTTAACCAGATAAGCTGGTCGAAAGCAAATAGCACAAAAGACGAGCAGTAAAAATAAGAACAGACAATGAGTAAAGTGTACACAAGATAACAAATATACAACTGAACAGGGTGGGACAGGGTTAACAAGTGCAAATGTCTGAGATTTAATCACGGCTGAAAACACCCTCAGTTACGAATGTGGACGCTTTCAGCTACTGCTCAGCGACTTTTACGGACCGACGCCCAGACTCAGTGCTGGCTCCTTGGGTGGTTCAGCTTGGTAAAAGCACTGCATCTTAAATTGTAGGAGATGCAACAGAGTTAAGACAGGAAGCCATGTTGCAGTGATTTCATACACAGAGAGGGCAGATCAAACATGGAGAGAATGAAGGTCGTAACTGATTTATTTGGCTTTCTCCAGAGCATCTTAGAGCTCTGCCCAGGGTCTTTGTCTTGAAGCAATCTGGTGGCAGTATCTTGGTCAGATGAATTACTCATCTGAACTCATGACCTTCCTTTTCTAAGTCCAGAGGTTTAGCCACTGCCTTTCCCACTCACGATGACGAGTGTAGTATGGGTGAGAGTGGGAACTCTCACAGCAGTCATTACCCCTGATGCAGCAGCCTGTCACCTGAGCAATATTGTTAATACAGACGCAGAAAAAGTGGGGGCTCAGGGCAGACGCTGGTGGTGCTCACCCACGAAATGGAAGAGGCTGCGGAACACGGCAGGTTTTTCACACATCCAAAGTTTTGAAGATAATTCTTAAATCATGTGAGGGAGTTCATGTCAAGATCAATACTGCACAACGTCTTCGGAAGCACTGAGTGATTCACAGTATTGAAGCCTTGGATACACCTCTAAAGAAGCTGCACCTGTGTGAGTTTTGTGGAGATTCATTATGATGTCGCTGAGAACGTCAAGGGCTGCTGTAACACACCCATTCCCTAAACACAAGCCAGACAGCATGTCACATGAAATATAACTAGAAATGTTATGTCTAGAAAATAGCTGAATTGTTTTTGACTTTTTTTTTAGAATTTCAAATGATTTTTTAAAATGTGAGCTGTTTTAAAGGAGAAAGGAGAAGCCTGAGCCTGCAGTTGCTTACCATATTGAGGAAGTAGGTGGGCTGGGTGTAGTATTTGTAATTAGAACTCAGTGTCCGGGCTTCACTGGCAACCTATGTCTCTTTCAATTTCCAACCAGAAGTGAAAACTCAGTCCTGCTATGCATATCAGGAGTAATGCAGTGTATTTCCTCAACAGAGGAACTGGCACTGGGCTTTCTGCCCAGTCCTGGTGGGGTCTGGTATTTAGCTCCAAGTTTAGTTCACCTGGAGCTCAGTTCTTATCTGCATTAACACGTACTGTATGAGATTATTCTTTCATTGATGGCCATATATTCTGGCGAAAAATTATTGCTTCCTTTGAAGAGACCTAATATCAAATGTAAATGAAGGATACTAAGTATACAATTCTCCAGGAGGGTTTTGAAAAGTATGTATTCTTACTGCATAAATTGCACCACTTATCTGTCACCATTAAGAGGACTCTGTTTTCACACCACGGCCATATCGAAGACCAGACCCTACGAGGGGGGCAGCAGTGGGGCCTCACCTCGGCCGAGCCTGCATAGTCCTCCGCTTTAACCCACTGGCTGTGTTTCTCGACTTGAGTCGAATTTGGAACTTTTACCATATACTGTGATTCCCGACTCAAGTCCATGGCTGTGAAAAAACGCCCCTCCTTTCAGTGCTGAATCTGCCATTCTTTAGGAGTTTCAGAATGCCTGCCTTAATCTTCCCATCATGCCATTCTTTACATTAAAGTATTTTTCACCCCTCTTCCCAAACACAATGTGAAATGGCCCGGGCCTCATCTGAGTTTTCGGAGGGGCTGTCTCTTCTCTTGGTGAGATAAATCCTTGCCCGGCAGGCTCTGCAAGCTGCATGATATTTATAGTGCTGCGCACTCTGGGTGGTCTTGAACTGCTAAGCAGCTGCCCTGTAAATCGGGACTATCTTGTCCTGCGCTGCACTACAAAAGAAAAGTAATACAGCCGTCTTAATTTCAGCCCGCGCAGTTGCTGTGCACGTCGCCTCACGTACAGTAATTATGATTCACTCGCCCACTGTTTCGGATAGGGTGGCCTGTCAACGGCCTGCACTGATTTGTGTGCGGTCGTACGTTAACAGCTCTGCTCACAGAGCCGATGAAAATTGGTTTTAGACCGCGCACCCGTATCTATCCGTCGTTAATCTCAGGATGCGGCGTTGCAGTGGACAGTGGTAGCGGTTTTAATCGAGTCAATCGCTCTGCCGTCTAGGTAGGGTCTTTCTGTGAAGGCGTACGCCCCTTCTCTCAATTATATTGCTTTGACAAAACGACTCGTCTGCTGCCCGTTTACTGTAGCTGTGGATTTAAAGCAATCGAAACTCGTTGAGGTAGGCATTCTTCAAAAACAAAAACATTGACTATCCTTGGACTGCGATAAAAATGTTTTGTGGAATTTGCTGTCTAAGTGCCTCGTCTACGGTATTTTTAAATAATAGTTAGGAAATATTTTCTGAAATATGCGAAGATAAAGTATTTGCACTGGAAACAGCCGTGTGAAAAGTACCAGCACAACTTTATTGTGACTATTGTGCTCAGAGTATATTTAGCTCATTTTGACTGGGCAGCTGAACGTGCGACGTGTACAACAATAACGTTTGTACACATCGGCAGAGGAAATACAGAACTGTGATTACAACACTCCATACAAAGAAGTTAAAAATCTCAGGATTCAAGTATGATTTTCTAAAGAACTTAACTATTGGTACAGTGATAGTGCGTGACATGAAGCAGCAATGTACCACGTTTTATCATTTGGGGGGTTCAAATTACTTCAGCAGAAAACCCCGCCTAAAAGAAGTTGAAAATTCTCCTTAAATTACCTCATGACGCCCTCTCTTGGACAAAAGTAAGCAACGTATGACGAACACCCGTCTTTTTTTACTAATTGACTCCAGCGAGAATGAGAATCGGGCAGCTGTTATATTAAAGCTAAACGCCTTTTGTTTAATAAATGAAGTCGATGGACCAGGCTGGGGGCAAACTGACTATTCAGTCAGAAACCATATCAAATCATGATCATCAGGGAAAATAAATATAACCCACATAACCCAGATTAGAAGGTAATTATAGAAAGGATTTGAACATGATTATTTTAAAACTCCGAAGCAGAATAATCTAAAACTGCTATTTGCCAAGGCAGGAACGTTCCCATTGGATTCAAAAGAAAGCCGAAGTGTTAATGCTTTTTTATGTTTGTGTGTGCTGTATTGGATATGTTTGCCGATTAACAGGAAATATCCCCTTCCTCCAAGCCGGACTTCGAATTAATTAAGAATGGATGTAAGAACCTATACAGTCGCACGACAGAAGCAGACCAGATACAGGTTTCATCCACACAGCAGGTGGCAGAAGCGAGTCATTTACCAGCGCTTCTTGGTTCATCCGTGTTTAACGTCTACCAGTGAACACAGAGCACTACTGCGTGCACCAGTGTGAGCGGAGCGTACCCGCATATTACACAACCGCTCCTGCGGGGTCTTGGGAATGTCAAATGGAAATTAACATTTTTAATATGTACTATATATTATGCATACGGGTTTGTATGTCTTACATACAATATATTGTATGGAATATGTACAATGTATCTTATGGTAACGGCACTGTCCTCAGCAGCACAAGGGAGGGAAGCCGTAAAAAAAGCACACAGAATGTTTGGATATGCCTGAATACATAAAAGGAGTGAGGAATTAGAATATATTGTAGTTGTTCTTAAGATCTGCAGTGCGGTAGTAGACCCTCATCTAGAATACTGTGTTTACTTCCAGTCCCCAGAACACAGAAGGGATAATCCAGTCATGGGACTCAGGAGACTATTGTGTACCAACGGGTTGTGGGAGCCAGATCTCTTCAGTGTGGAACAGAAGAGATTTCATTCCAAGCCTAAAATAACCCAAAGGGTACAGATAGGTACAACCCAGGGAGCTGTTTCACACTCGGCAGCAAATCAAATACATGAGACCCTGGTTGAAAGCTGGAGGAGAATTCCTTCAGAAAGAACAGGAATTCTGTCCTGATATTTGCAGCTGCCTCCTGTTCCAGCCCCCTCCCTACAAAAGCCGGACGCTCCCATCATTCCAGGCTCAGCTTTGGGAGATGGATGCCTGGAAGCCCGCCTACCAGCGAGTCCAGGAGTGGCCGATGGCACAGGCTTCACCACACATCCTGACCATCTGGGTCCGGGGCATGGAGCGCCTGGCCCCGTTACCCCTTTTTATTCCCCCAACCTTTCGCCGGATCCCACTCCGGCTTTTATCTTTGTCATGTCTCTGTCATGGATGGACCACCCGGCTCTGGACGATTGCATTCCCTGGATTCCCCCCCCCCCCCCGAGCACCAGCGCACCGTCAACACGCCTCCCTGTTCTTCTTCCAGCCCCGAGCCTAGTCTTCCTTCCCCGTGTCTGTCCCACTCCCCTCCGGATTCTATCATCTGCACAGGGGCCTGAAAAACGCTTCGTGACACAAACTCTGGGCAGCTTTAAGAACCAGCTGGACGAAATGTTCAATTCGCACGGCTAGTAAATTACGAAACGAGCAAGATCATCCTCTCATGCTACAGAGCTTCACCGGTATGAACACTCATATGTTTCTAAGAAAACTGAAATCCCGAAAGGCAGTTTCACCATCTTTCTTGGTGGCCACAGAACTTGAACACGTCTGCAAAGAAGCCCAAGAGATCTCTGTATTGGCCACGAAAAGGCTTGGGATCGCTGCCTGTGATTCCTGCTTCCCTCGGCTCAGCCTTGCTACCTGACATTGCTTCCACTGTGGGCTGCTTTCGGCTCTGGGAAGCCCTGAGACAACGTAAACGGGCTGATTCTCAGGCCTGTGTCTATTGAAGGTGTGTTCTGATGCAAGGAGCGAGCACAGCCCTTAAATACAGCCTTGCTTGATAGCTGGTTACTGTCCTGGGTCTTCGTCTGCAGCTCCCACAGGAATGGTAGCCAGCTGGAATGGAGGACAAAATTCCATGGGCCTTTCTGCCTTTTTCATTAACTCCATATTGGCTCGTTTCATGTTACTTTTCATCTCTTTCCCTGTCATTCACCGTAGACCTCCGAACTCTCCAGCGTGGGGCTCCGCTTATCTGGAAAAGGCCCTGGAACCGGTGGGCACTCGATGACGAATAATGACTCAGTCCATTTGGCTGCTCGTCATGTAATTATCCAGCTTAACCAGCTCAGTGTGAAATGATAGCTGCTGCTCTGTGTATGTCTGCATCAGCCGGGCTGGAGCAGATGAACACGGCGCAGCCTGTGGGCAGGGGCCCGGACCCACGTCAGCCGGTACTCCCATTGCTGAGGGAGCCGGGGTTTCTCCAGGAATGACTCACGGAGTATCCCTGGAAACGGAATGGCAGAGACTCCCACCTTCCCAATTGCGGCTGGTCACCACGGCACACGCAGCAGAGCCCACCCCTGCAACAGCTCACGCCTGACCCTTCCTCACACTTTCCCGGCAGAGCAGCAAGGAAGCGGAGCTGCAGCTGTTCCTCTCTGGGGGCGTTCTGCTAATCCCTGAAAAACCCGGGCGGATTAAAAGATCCACAAACTCTTTCCACTCCGCCGTTCCCCACAGATGATGTTGCAGGCTGCCGGAGAGACCGGTGTTCAGAATTTCAGTAGTGTTGAGTCGAGATAATACGTGAAAACTGGCGGATGCTTTAGCTAGCAGAAGAGGATCAACACTTGTGGTTTTATAGGAAAAACGCATGTGAGTGAGTAAACCCCTAACCTCTCAGCAAAGTGTGGAATTACCCAGCGAAGGGTGTTGGGGTTGTCCATTAGTTACACAAGAGACCTTGTTGTTCATGGAAACCAGCGGTGAGCTTGGCTGGGAAAATACTGCTGTTTACACTTGAACATCCTGCAGAATACAGCTGGAGTAGCTTGTTCTTCTACTGTCCATGGAAGAGTTCAATAACCGAGACTCATGGCTTGTTGACAGCTGCTTAATCTGAAAGATTAACATAAAACACAATATAAAAAATGTGTGGGTTCGCATTTATGACATTTTAAATTAAGATTTTGTGAACAAAGGTTGTTTTTAACCAGTTTGTTTTAACTGGCATTTACCAGTTAATTAGTAATTAATCAACCTTGGTGTTTTCCATTTTAGATTTGTACTGTAGTTTATGTTTCTACTATTTACACACAACATCCGGCACTGGTCTATGTTAATTGTCGTCTGTGCTACATTCACATGGGCTTGACTTAGGTCTTAGTCTTCTTGAATTTTTTGGGGTCGCTTCTACTTTTTGCTTCTAACTAATTTGGTATTACCTGTTAATTTATCTAGTTTATTATTATGATCTTATATCAGGATCTAGGTAAGTTATATGTATATATGTTACGAACAGCAGGGGTACCCTCACAGATCCCCACAGTACTCCTCTACTTCCCCATTTCACCATTTTCCCTATGCTGTTGCCTTTCCATTAACCAGTTCTCTAAGTACAGATTTTACATTGAATGCCTACTGCCTAGACTTTGGGAAATATTTTTCTGTGAGGAACCTAAAAAAATGCCTTATTGATATCAAAAGACACCATGTCATACACTTTGTATCCATTACTGCTGTGTTTGATGAAAAGACCCTTGACAAGTTAGATAGTAAAACCCATAAAACCTTTTTTCTCAATCCATGCTAACTATTCTTAAGAATTGTGCTGTCATGCAGTGTCATTCTCTAGTTTAGACCTAATTATTCTTTCTTCAGTCTTGCATGCAGTAGTATTAATAAGAGGTACTGTTCTATAATAACTTGGTTCAGTTTTGTCTCCCTGGTCATGAATGGGTCCTACATTATGAGTTTCCAGTCAATGGATATTGTCTGTTTCAACACACCGCTGGAAGAGTTCTGTTAATGGCCTATGAATATCAGACATCTCTTTCCTTATGTGCATTTGGTAGAAATCTATTGTATGTCACAGTTTTGTGTAATCTCTGCATCTCCAAGGATGACCTGAATTGTCACATGCGCTTAAAACTGTTGCATGATCATTAAGTAACTAGGCAAGACAATAAAAAGTAATGAAGTGGGAGCGTGTTTTCAGACAAGTATATAAACCAAGTTTTAACAACTTGAAACATAGTTTATTGTGTCTTGAAATGATTAATAAAACAGCAAATATACATGATAAAAGTACAAAATTAGAGTTACAGTCTGAAAGAAATAAAAACCATTCTGGTTCCAGCCCAATTTAATTACAAAATAAAAATAAAAACCTACTGGGAAAAAAGACTTTAGAAAGCTTCAACTTGAGAAAGTACAAACTTCAGTTGCAGAATTAAATGGCCTGAAATAATTGTGAAAAACATCTAATAAGGTACAAAATCTCTTAACATATTACAAAAGAGATCTCTCAAAGCCTGCTTTTATAGATGTGCTTGATCTAAAGCTATACCCAGCACCAACCACCTGTTTTCTCAATTTCACAGCTCCTCTGTTTTTTTTACCACACTCACGCCAGTTCCAAAACTTCAAGAATATATTTGGAATGATGAATACAAAAACAGAAAATACAATAAAATCTGAGAATGAGGAGGAGTAAATGTACTCAGGGTCAGGGAAAAAAAACATGTTTTCTAATTAAAAACTTCTAATACACCGTAGCAGAACACAGTCTTTAGGCTTAGGATTCCTCTTAATGAACACAGAAATATTGAGTCACAAAAATAAATATAAACAGGTGTCACACTATAAAACTGATGAAAATAATGACAACGAATGCAGGAACTGATGTGGTTTTGACATATTCATGCGTTACAGGAAAGAGAACCACGTGTATTCCACTATGTGCATCAATGTTAAATATAATTAAATATTTATTTCAGTATGCAAAGTACATTGTACTTTTATGTTTATGCGCGTTATACATGTATAAATATAACAACTTTTTTATCACATCTTCCACCAAGTTTTTTTTTTTTAGATGTTGCCTTGATCAGAATTTCCTGTCCAGCAGTAACTTTCCTCTGATGGGCTGTCCAATGTCTTTCCAGCGGCAGACTCAAGACAGCAGCGCTGCACTCTGTCCGCGTCACTGCATTGCATAGGATTTCAATATTCAGTATTGAAATAGCATTTCAATATGCAGCTGTTCCAATGCTGACTCGTGTCCGTTTGCACTCAGGGCCTAATCAAACAAAAGGCTTCCCTCTGACATATGCGGTATCGAACTTTTAATGAAGTTAAATACCGATTTAAGATTCCTTTATTTTCACGGTACTGCACTGCTCCACAAGTGCAATTTTCTAAAAACCCTAAAAAGCAAAGCTCAAAGTTTAAAACTTTTTTCTTTCTTTCAGAAAAGCAATGACCTTTTTCGATACTGAAAAGTATCATATTTTCAGTATCGTCCCCTCCCACCCCACCGTTTTAACTGGAGCAGTATAATCCTTTTCAGCACTCTGCTCCTCTGGAGCTCTGCAGGGGTGCAGAGTACCGATTCCGTCATGAGTGGTCAGCCGGCAGTGTTGCAACGTCACATTGACGTGTGTTCATAGGCTTTGCTTAGGTGGGTCTTCGTAAAGGAGCCGAAGACAGGAGAGGACTTCACTTCTGCGGGTACACTGCTCCTGCAGCCATCGCCTGCATGCCCGTTTGTTCCGCGATCCACTGGTTGTAGTTCGTCACCTTTGTGTAGACACCTGGCCGGTACTTTCTGGCACAGCCTTCTCCCCAGCTCACAATTCCGAACAGGTACATCCGATGATCCACCTCACACACCAGGGGTCCTCCCGAGTCGCCCTGCGGCACACACACACATAGGAGCAAATCAGAGGGGAGTCCTGCGCATTTAGAAACAGAGCACCCTGCTTCCCTTCACACATCCTGAGGAAGCTTACTAACTTCTGTTCATGTCAGTGGGGTTCGGATTTTGAATGACCGGGCCGGACACAGGCACTCTCGTCATGCTCCCTGTCCTCGAAATCTGAGAACAGCCGACCAGAGACGCCTGCAGTCTAAATCCCCTTACGCACTAAACGCGTTTTTATGAAACTCCCAGTAAGTTTGTCACAGTGCATGTTAAGATTTAAGAACGGTTAACTGCTGCTATTTGGAAGACGGCACTGAAATGGGTGGGGGGCGGAAAAACGAGCACGGCTTTCGCAAGACCGAGTATCCCGCTTACCTTACAGGAGTCCACGGTCCAGTCAGAACCACCGGCACAGAACATGTTTCCCGTCAGCATGTTCCCGTAGTACTGCTCGCTGCTGCAGACCGACTGAGGGAGCAGCTGCACTCTGGCCTCTCTCAGGTAATTGGAATAGTACCACAGACCTGCAAGCACCAAACACTCACTGTGAGCAGGGAATCGCTCTGACTCTGTCCTGCCAGCAAGAAGGAGCCCCTGAAGAACCAGAAATGGCGGTGTGTTTCCTAACTGCTGAGGAAGAGCAAGTGTTGAGAAGAAACTGAAAGCGCTCTTAAGCCGAGGGACTTGTATGAGGCGTGTGGCTGTATCCTCTGGTTGGAAGAAAAGCAGAGCGCTGTGCTGAGGGAGAAGTGAAGTCACTTACACCTCAGGGGCAGCATTCCTGTGTGAGCCTGCTGTGTGTTGGCCACAATGGTTCGCTGCTTTTTTTCCACGTTTTTTTTTTAATGAAAAACCTTCCAGGTTGATCCGTGATATCAGCCCTATTTCTCCCCCCATTACGGGGGAAAAAAGGACTGTGTTTTGAATGGATGCGGGTGTGGGATGCCGAGATGTTGTGCACCAGGGTGAGCCAGCTTACTTTCTCTCTCCCTGCCATAGCCCGCTATTTCACAGGTCGACCCAGCTGGGAGCATTCTGCTCTGTGGAGGGAGACAGACCGTCTTCACTGCCCTGGACTCTACCGCACACTGCCCAGATTGTGACCTCATTTTCACCAGGGCTGGGGAGGAAGACACACGGGAAACAAACACGAGTGAAACCCTTTTCTTCCACAGTAAAACAGGCCCACGCCGGGCTCGTTAAATCCGCTTCCCCCTTGGATGCGAGCTGTAGTGCTGTCCCGCTTCTAGTTCGTTCAGCCCCACACGGCCCACTGTGAGGCCCCACAGCCCCAGACAGCCTCAGCGGTTGCCAGCGTCTGAGGCTGCTGTGGTCAGCCGGCAGCACGGCTGTCAAGACACGCAGGCGAGCTGGGGATGTGCTGCGGTGTGTGGGCAGACTCTCGGCAGTTTCCAGGGGAGGGTCAGAAAAGTTGTTTTCCTCAGATCCTCATCTTCTCAGCTGCAAGTACTCTCGAAGAAACGTAAAGAGCTGGCCCCCGTTCTCTCGCTGAGCTGAAGAGACCTCTCAATTGGAACGTTTCAGCCAAAGCCAAGGGTAAAAAAACATAGCAATAGCACAAGGGGGCAGAATACACGTGACATCGAGTGGGATATACCTATGTCGTTGTTGTAGTTCCCTTGACTGTCATCAAACGCAGGGTGAATGATGATCTTTTCCACCTGGAACTTCTGCTCTTTTCTCGAATCGGTTTCGTTGATGGCACCCTTTCCCAAGAAGATGGAGTAACGGTTCGGGTCCGTACTGGCACTGAAAGAGAAAAAGAAAGACCGTTCCTCTCTGTCATCACAAGGCTCTCTCCAGTCGTACAATTATGAAACAAACTTGTCTTTATAAAGGGGTGGGTCTGACATGAAGATGATGATGATGATGATGATGATGATAATAATAATAATTGCTTACACTTATATAGCGCTTTTCTGGACATTCCACTCAAAACATTTTAAGGGTATAGGGGACTCCCCTCCACCACCACCAATGTGCAGCCCCACTTGGATGATGTGACAGCAGCCATAGTGCGCCAGTCCTCTTACCACGGAGGAGAACAGAGTGATAGTTCATAGATGGGGATTATTAGGAGGCCATGATTGGTAAAGGCCAATGGGGAATTTGACCAGGATGCTTTTTTTGAGAACTGCCTGGGATTTTTAATGACCATAGAGAGTCAGGACACAGAGTCAGTTTTACATCTCATCCAAAAGATGGCTCTTTTTTACAGTATAGTGTCCCCATCACTATACTGGGGCAATAGGACCCACATGGACCACAGGGTGAGCGCCCCCTGCTGGCCCCACTAACACCTCTTACAGCTGCAACCCTAGCTTTCCCAGGAGGTCTCCCATCCAGGTACTGACCAGGCTCACACCTGCTGAGCTTCAGTGCTGCCAGTTGTGAGTTGCAGGGTGACATGTTTCTACAACGCACTTGGAGTGCAGCGCCTTGCCCAAGGGTACACCACTGGTGCCCCGACAAGACCTGAAACCACTGCCTCCCAGCTGGGGAGCAGAGCCCCGACTGCTCTTCTACACCACCGCCTCCCTGTTTCTCGCAGGGCAGCGACGTCTGAGCTGAGCAGGACTTTACCCGTTAGGGAAGCAGTGTGCAGCCGTCACCAGCCAGCAGGAGGCGATCAGGCTGCCTCCGCACGTGAAGAACTCGGATGTCCTGGAGCGCTGGAAGATGGCGCCGGTCCAGGGCTGGGATTCGATGGCCGTCACTTTTCCCCCAACGATCTTGAACAGCTTCTGCTCCCGCTTGCCGCATGTGGCCGCTGCCGGAACAATTTCACAAAGAGGGGTCAACTTTCAGAGGTGGTGGACTTTCAGAGATACTGTTGGCCTATTTTAGGCAAACCTCTTGATCAGGATTTCCTACTGCACATGTGAAAACTAGTCGGAAACTGTGTGCAATTCACTCGGTAATTCTCTGTTGTTTATGCACAGGGTGTATCCATCTTCTGAAAAGTTTCCATTCAACTTTATAATCTCAATATTTGTATATTGCCAATGAAGTGATCTTATCTTGAAGTGTAGCTGGCGTGCATCGCTAAGACCCTGTATGTTTTTTTCTGAATGAATGCGAAGTAGCACAGCAAAGGCATTCCGAGCCAACAAACCACAGCAAATGTCCTCCTTTTGTTAGTATCCCATCGTGACACTCTATGACTAAATAATGTTTACAACGGTTTCACCCACATCAGTTTACTTCACCCCCTGCCTCTCTCAGATTAACAGCTCGAGCCCTTGTCCTCTGGCATGAGTGAATTCTTGAAAGTTGAGAGAGGCTTCTGAACGTCAGACATGCCTGTTCTACAGTGTATGCACAGTAGTGAAAAAATCGTCCCACCCATATCTGCTTACTCAGTTTTGAGGCACAGGGCTGAATCTGGCAATACTCCCGGACGATCTTGAAGCCTTGTCTGACATGGCACCAGGGTTTCCTGTCCCCATTGGGATTCCTGCAGGTCCCGTGAAACAAGAGTTAATCATCAGCACACTGAACACACCAGACACGTATCTTGGTAACAAATCTGGAACTGATTCACAACCTTCGACAGCTTTGTGTTCAACATCACATTCCCAAAAAAACCAGTGTCACGCTGAGCAATCTCTATTCTAATAATGTTAATGAGATGATTGCACCTTGAATAAATATAGCATGTATGCATGTGCATATGTTTCTCCTTTAATGCGAAAACGCATTACCAGTGTGACACAAAAAGAGGATGTAGAGGAATCTTGAGCAAGAATATTGTGATGGACTTTCAGAGATATTGTTGGCCTATTTTAGGCAAACCTCTTGATCATGAGTGGAAGTAGTTCCCCATCAAAACAGCATCAAAATCCTGTCAGCATATCTGCTGTGTTAGTCAACAGGTTTCAAGTGTGAGAATTTGGTAATAAGCTATACCAGAACCCCACATTCACATATTAAACTCCTCAAAGACACTGACAAAGTCAACCCAATGGACATCTTCTGAATTTAAGGTGAAAGATGAACCACAGGACAGCATAGTAATTAAACTCCAGAACAGGAGGCACTTCACTATGGTTTGTGGGGGTCTGGAACAAGCAACCCAGCCATGTAGTTGAAGCTGATGCACTTGCATCTGTCAAGAATGGTCTGGAAATATGAAATGGAGTACATAAAGGAAATGTAAGATCTGGTATTTCTAGACAACCAAAAGCCATTGTCCTGTTTCTCTTTTCTTTTGCTGTGCAGTTGTGGATTAAATGCCTTTTAATTAACGACATGTTTCTAGAAAGCAGGAGACTGCTCTTTTTTAAAGGACAAGATTGATCATGCTGCTCTTGAGTGGAAAATAATGCGGCCAAATCACACTCAAACAGTTAGAGAATATTTGTTTAAACTATGTGCGTTCTGATGGTCCAGGAATGTACAAAATTGAAGTTATGTGTATCTCTACATATCACGCAGAGATGCTTTTACGATATCTTGTCCTGTTCCGAGATATGTTTACCATTCTGTCTGTGGTGAGTATGGCCGCTGGGTGTATGAGGAGCTGTTCTCCTTAATTACCTGCAGTAGTTGTGATTCCCAAGTCCCAGGGTTAATGCATCTGCCTGGTAGAGAATTTCAAGTGATTCATAATCCCACTCCAGACAGTCCTTTCCAGTCTGAGACTTTGACACGGTGCCTCGGTAGTTCTGTCCATTTCCGTTGTAGCACTTTGCTGAGGTTTCTGGGCAAGAAGAAGAAAATTAGACATTTGAGGAAAGCTAGGAAGGGCAGCACGGTGCAGGAGTGGTTAGCATTGCTGCCTCGCGGTACAGAGGTGCTGGGTTCAGTTCCTGGGATGCTGTCTGTATGGAGTTTGCATGTTCTCCCCGTGTTCATGTGGGTTTCCTCTGGGTGCTCCGGGTTTCCTCCCACAGCCCAAAGACATACTGGTAAGTTAACTGGCTTCTGAGAAAATGTGGCTGCTCTTGTGTGAGTGTGTGCGATGGACTAATGTCCTATTAAGAGTACTGTATATCCTGCCTTGTACCCGGTATAAGCTCCAGCTCTTCCATAATGGATGAATGCAAAGCTGGGAGAAATGTTGTTGAATTAAATATTACTTCTTGAAAGACAGTGTCTTGTATTTAACGCACAGTGTGGGTAGCATATCAAACAGCTAGCAGAATGACCAGGTGTCCCAGACAGAGGAGAGGAAGAATTATAAACAGCAGGAAATGAGTAGAGAATCAGGGAAATAAAGGGGCAGAAAGGGCCTAAAGGCTTGTACCTATTTCACAGTTTTTCCCACTGAAGTCCCTGGGACAATGGCAGATGAAGTGTTTGTTGCTGTACTGGTATGCGCTGGAAATGCCTCCATTCAAACAAATAGCACCTAAAAAAAAGTCCAAGATACCGCTTATTAAAAACTGCAGCTCAGTGCCTAAGGATTCAGAGTAAATTATCTTCGTTTTAAGTGCTTCAATTTTACATAATGTGAAATTTTTTGCAGGTGGAAATATAGTTACATGCAAACACTGCAGTAACATGTGCAGTAACAAATTAACTTATTACACTACATAAATCTGCCTTTTTGAAAACAGTAAAAATCTAGGCTGCTTCAGGTTAATTAAAGGCTGATCAACTTACAACTCATTGAATAAGGGGAAGTTAGTGAAGTGACACTTCAGAATGTGTTTTTTTTCATTGATCATGCAGCAGCATGCGCAGCTCTGCATGTAGGATTTCAGTTATTCTACCTGAGTGAAATTGTTCTGTATGTGAAATAAAATGAGCTGATTTACCTGTTTCCTCCCCTGAATATATGTCTTGTGCTGTTTCCCTCAATAGGGCCTGAAACAAAGTGAAACAAAGGTGTTCTGCTCAGCAAAACCTTCACGGCCTTCATCACCTCCTGCAAGATTAAAACCTTCAAAGAACAGTGCTGGCTGTTGCCATGAGCTTTCATTTCTGATGTACTATTAGGCTCCTTATTTACCCTGGGTGGTATGGTGCCACCAGTTTCTCAGTTTTATCCTCAGCTTTCATTCTGGGTTTTAGCCCCACTTAAAACATCTTAATTTGTATGAGTTTGTATTTAGTTTTTGTTGCTGACAAAACTCGAGTTGAAAAGACACATAGGAGACTGAAATTAAAATACCCTGTGTCAGCAGAACCTTAGCACGCAGTGCTCATATAGGCCTGGGTCTCTGTTCTGGGGGATGCTTAATGCTGTCCTGTAATGAACTTGGGAGACATGAAGCAATTTCTGCATTTCTTCTCTTTTCTTTCAGTTGCTGTCTGGCATGTGACTTTTGTCAATAGATTCACTCAAGCTATGCTGAGTTTTTATTTTATTTTTAAAATCATATATCAAGGCAAGAGATTGTTTCTAGTTCACTTTGGAAAACGCTATAGGGAAGAGTTGTCTTTCGTTAAGATATTTAAGGAGCAGAGAAGTGGCATTTAATGCCTGAGAAAAAACGTCAGTCAATTAAGCAAATTCCCAAAGAGGAACCTTCAATTATCATTCAAAGTGTCTTGACATCAGCACAAACCATGAGAAACAGTGCTTCCTCTTTTCTACTTACAGCTTCACTGCAGAGGATCAGGGCCGCAAGAGCAGCTAAGAGAGTCAGGAACCTCATCTTTTCCAAAGGTTGTTGTTTTCTTCCTTTTTTGGAAAAAGTGCAAAAGAATGAACATGTCAGCTCATTTTTTGTAATGAGAAGCAACACAGTTCCTCAGTCTTTATCATCCTCAGCTCTTCAGAGATTTCAATATTCGGTTTGTTGTCAAGGCTTCTAATTCTATTCATATTCCCAGAGGCTTGATCTCTTTCAAACTATGATTGATACTATGGTAAAGCTAAATTTGTTTAAAAAGTCTCCTGAGGTTAGCAAGCGAAAAAAACAGCTTGTGTAAATGTCATAACAAACAATTATTTTCAATATAGAGAAACAGAAAATACCAGGTTTTAGCAAATGTATTTTGAGGCACAATGGGCACAATGCATGCAGCAAAAAGCCATAGTCCCATCTGGGTTAGATGAAGTCTGTTTAATATTGCTGATGTGCTTAAGACTCATGTAATTCTTCATGTTCAGACTTGAACACTAAAGAAATGTTCCAGCTAAGCTTGTACAGCTTCCAGAATAACAGGGGTTCAGTGAATGTGGGTGTCAGACAAAGCCTGAGGCATTCTAGCCTGAAGTGGCTTGATTTGTGTTTTAAATGAACAGATTTTCACACAAGTTAGAGACAGGCTTGCTCTTCGAAATGAGTAGGGTTTAGACACCTAGCTTCTGAGAACAGAACACAAGCCAAGAACTCATTTGGAATATTTTGTACACCCTTGGTCACAAAGTGATGAAACAAGATTTTGCTACTTTAGAATCACTCCTGAGAAAAGAAACTAGACACATTCTGAGGCTCAAGGGCATGTGGGGATGTCCCACACTGACAGCTGAAAACTGAACCCTATTTTTCTGAAACAAAGAAGGCTAATACCTGATCCAAGTACTGTATTAAAATCCCATAATCCCCAGTGGAGCTCCCCAGAATAAACAGTGAAACACAAACCAGAGGACACAAGCAAAAGCTTTGTTTAATTTGTTTAAAACCAAAAACAGCAGGCACTTCTTGATCCCCGAGGCCTGTGAGAGTACAGTATGAAATAAGCCACTCAGGCATGTTGTTGAAATGGAAAGTCTTGAAACAGCTGGATGAGGTGCTTGGATCAGTTAAGTACTAGCTACAAGATGGCTGGAAAATGGGTCAGATGGCTGGATGGTTTCCTAGTGTTTGTAGCCTTTCTCGTGTTCATGTGTTCCTAACAGGTAGAAGGCAAACATACCAATAAATATATTTCAATGTTTCATCTATTCATTTATTTATTGTTGAAGGCAACATTTCACCATGAAATGTTTGCCAGGATGGTATGATTGTAAATAGCACCTACTACTGAAGTGCAAAGATGCTGCTACATGGGCTGAGAAGTCGGAACAGGAAACTGCTTTAATTGCTTTAGGTCCAAAGCTTGTGTTTCAACAACACAAAAATGTTATTGCATCATTTGGTCTTGCAGCTGGGAAACAACAGCTAGACTTCATTACAACATTTTACAAAAGAAGAATTTCCCCCTGGATTGCATCAGTATCTCATCTGAAACATTAACATATGCGCCAATACACAAGTGATAAAAGCGAAGGAAGAAAAGCTGTTAAGAAACTAAAGTGTGTCAGTAATCGGGAATGCAAAGAAATATGTGTTTATCTGGTGTGTTATGACACCCAGCTTCAGTGACAAGACCCTGCAAGTGAGTGACTTTTAAGATGACAACATAGACACCCACTGGCACCTCCAGCTGTAATTAATACACAGACAGCATTCTGTAGTCCTTAAGCAGACGTGGGCAGTCTTTGTTGCTGGACAAAGCGTGCATGGAAATCTAAGCCTGTTGTCTTAAATCTTGTCGGCTGCTTAAGCCAAGATCTCATAAAACTTAAAAACATTTTATGTGAAAGGGTGACAAACTGATTAGCGCTAAGGTGCCCAGAACAGACTCTAGATTAAAGATGAGACCCGTAAAATACCAACAGACAGACACAGACACCATGAATCACCTAAATATTGGTGTGGGACATCCCCATACACTTGCTGACTTGTATCACCTCTGGCATCAAGGTAAAGAAATATTTACCTTTCAGAAATTTGAGGCAGAATCCGCAGTATAGTTCTTTTCTTTTCATTCTGCAGTAATGGAGTGTACTGTGCCCCTGTGTGTTATTCTGCGGTAATGGAGTGTACTGTGCCCCTGTGTGTTATTCTGCAGTAATGGAGTGTACTGTGTCCCTGTGTGTTATTCTGCAGTAATGGAGTGTGCTGTGCCCCACTGAAGATTACTGCTCATTGCTGATGAAATCACCAGACCTATCCATTTATTTCTACCCAGTCAGATTGAGGTTCCCAAGTGAAAGCTCATGTACGTCTCTAAGGCTGTACCTTTTCATTCTTTTCACAATCATCTCTGTGTGGTTTAGCACAGTGTTGCTGTGCTATTCTGGTCACTGCTATGCTTGACCGCACTATTTGCAGTGTGGTTTCATAGCCTCTGCATTTAACAATCAATATAACCAACACAGTGGCAGAAGTTTAACTTCAAACCTGTAAAAACATTGCTGTGCAGTGAAGAGCCTTCAGCATCTGGCAATGAAACAGATATTTCTTTTTACCTCTGAACCTACACACAGAAATAGGTATTCATAGATGAGCTGATGTGCTTTGAAGCCCTTCCCATGTCTGAGCTCAGGGCAGCTCTGCTGCAGAACGTGAGTAATTAAACTCCCCCAAAAGAGCTGACGTCCAGGTCTGAGTGGTAGAAAAATATGGCTTGTCAAGTTCAACACCACAGAAGCAGTCACCTGTTTTTAAGTGTGCAGGAACGCTGGCTGAAATAGGCATTTACTTCTAAATTGCTATGCTTGCACTGCACGAGGAAGGCAGTCGCCTCAGTCTGGAGAGTAATGGATTACTTGTGGGGCTGAGAAGCCAGCATGCTGACTCGCCACTGCATTATATACATTACTCCACTGACATGTGCAACCATGATTTCTATCACTGAACTGTGAAGATCCCATTACGGACACAGGACTATAACCTGTCATTTATCTTAGCCAGAGAGACCCCTACATTATAACGCAATGGTCATTTTGCAAATGTACCTTTTTCTATGAGTCCATATTGCATTTGTACCACAGTTTGCGGATGTTCATTCTGCATTTGATATGCCAAATAAAAACCGAAAGAGGCACATGGGCTTGTCCTCACACGCCGAGAGGACAAAGCAGCACTGTAATCGCGTCTGTGCTTCCTTGAAAGACTCTGAAGCCAGTGTACAGGCTAATGCTCTTTTCCAGGGGACGTTTGGTGCTGGAACCCAGAGCACCCATGAGATGTGAACGATCAGTGATAACTGGAGGACCGAGACGAGGAAAGTTGCAACCACAGTCTTGGTGGTAAATAATCGAAAGGGAGCAGAATTCACCCCAGAACATTGATAAGCTTCTCTCTACGGAGAATTAATCAGACCAAAATGTATGTGGCCCCAGATAAGTGCTGCTTCATCCTATCATATTGCTGTTGGTACTGTTAATCGGTCCTGTGAACCTACAGTACATCCTTTCCTCAACACTAGAATAGAATCCGTCTTACCTGTCTCACTGAACGGTGCGGGTCAGTGTCTGCCGGAATGAAGCACTGCGAGCGGAGTGGCCCCTCACTGGAATTTGCGCCCTGGGCTTCTTTGTCGTGCTGCTGTGGAAGAGATGCCTTATATAACAGAGATGTGAGTGGCCAGGGGGAGGGCCAGTTGCAGATTGACACATCCAGAGTGACACGTGCAGGCTGCAGGCAGCTGAGCTGAGACAGAGACCTGCCACGGTGACTCATGCTAACGCCTCCTGCCTTCTGCAGAAATAATGTGGGAAGAAAGACTTCCCAAAATGGTCTCCTTTGAAGGTGGGACGGAGGCGGGGAGGGTTTAGCTGCCTCTCTCCACACTCCCTTTGTGTTTGCATTGTTTGTCATTATAAATGGTTAATGAATACTCTAAGCATAAACAGTCTTTTATGCTGTATAATTTCACCCGAGATGTTTCTTTGGAAAGTAAAACAGACATTAGAAAAAATTAGCACCTCAAGACGACCTACCTACTGTATCTGTCTGTCTGTCTACGAGTAACTGGAAGAATTATCATGATAATTAGTAATTACCATTTTATAACCAAATTGATTACTTTTGACTGTTTTGTTTACGTCGATATCTATTTTCGGTTTGTTTCACCGTCTCATGAAGCGAATCAGTCAGCAGGACTGTCTTATGTCAAAATTCAGAAGAGTACAAAATGTTGATTTCCAAAAATATTTTGTCATGTCCCTAACATGGGCTACACAGTTAATGTCTCCTCAAAGTGAGGTGTGAGGTGGGAGAATGCTTTCATCACTCATCATCATCAAGGAAACCAGCCATCCCAGTTGGGATGAAATTATCCCAGTTCTTAGTCCTAATTGTTTCATCATGATCAGAAACCATAGAAGTATTAAATGAATCTGGTTTCTCTCTGCCTTTATGCAGGTTCAAAATGCAGCTTTAGTTCAAGCAACTGTGCAGCCTCTCTGCCCAAGAGGTCGTTAATGACTCTGCAGTTACTAATTATTTTTCTTCATCCCACACTAAGACTGAAACAGCTGTACATGTGGCTTTAATTTTTCATTTTGTCACATATCCGGCACACAATCTGTATCCTCTGTTAAATTCTGAGGAGTCTCTTTCAGTAGGAAACCTCTTAAGTGTTGCTGTTTTCAAAATGCTCAATCATCAATACTTCATTTTATTCACCCATAGATGTTTTCTATTACAAGCAATAACTCTTACCCAAGCTAAATTATTTATATTTTTTTAAAAATCCAGATTTTTCATTTGGCACCTTGATCTTTATGTAGATCCTGACTTCATGGGACTGGGGTGTACAGGTGTTCTAGCTTCTGTGGATGAATGGGCTGCAGAGATGAATGACTCTATAAAACACACAAGTCTGCCTGGCCATTCATAGCCTAGAGCTCAATTCAGACTGAGGCAATTTTCTTCCAAACAGACCAGCTTCAGGGAAAGATTTATATCGCAGGATCACACTGGACCCAACACAGGAATGAAAAGATTTTAGCCACGGAGAGACAGGTCTTTACAAAGAAGAACCTAGCCAGAGGGAAGAGCACCTCATAGAAAATGGTATTAGTGTTTAGAAAAGCAACCAGTTTATAAGCCTTTGATGTGGCTGAGTAAATGCAAAGGGATGTGTGTTATCACTTGTTAAGGCAAAGACCTCAGAGATTGAAAACTACACAAAAATACAGCAGCATACAAGAGGGAGTTCTTTCTTCAGTAATCTGCAATGAGAAACTGCACCACACCTTGCCAAGAGAGACATTTACAAGATATTCCGTTGCTTTTCGGAATTTCAGAGTCCCCCAGATTTGCTTCAAAGTTGTTTGCTCTGCTAGGAATTTTTTTCAGCCAATTTTGGTCACTAAAGTTGCTGCTTATCCACGGTTTTAAGGCTTTTTGACCTCAGACCTCAGACTTCATAAGAACATTATTCCAGTGGGGCAGATGAGAGACGTCATTTTCAGTGTATCTCCGGGTGATCTTTAAAAACAGGAATTTCTGGTGCAGCTGCACTGTAGCACCATCTGGATGAGCTGTGTCACTATCTGCCCTCTGATTTCTATGGTAGCGGATCTGGTGACTCTTGCTTTGGCAAAGCCGGTGAAACATTAGCAACAATACTTACGGAAAACATTTTGAACAAGATTCTCCGTGCTGCATACCAGACTAATATGATAATGCTGATCAAATGTATTAAAGCCATCGTTCTAAGATGTAATTCCCAATGAAATTTACGTTCATCGTGATGCTGTCTTGTAACGCTCAGCATGTGCCATTGGGAACCATAAGCTTTTACTAAAGAGATCTGTGAAAAGAAGATCTAAAAAGAGATTGTAGCCACCCATCGTTCTCCTACAGGCGTCAATAAAGTTCTTGAAAAAGAAAATTAATTACAAAGGGGAAAGAGGAGTAAACTGTGCAATGCAAGCAGTCAGCTGCTACAGAAATCTACAGTATGAAGCACGCTGGGTTGTGATGGGCACTACACCAAATGAAATAATCGATTGACTGGCTGATTGATCAATTGATTGGAATACAAATGACTTTGACAGACGTGCATGTTTACGAAGCACTGTCTACCACGGATGCGTCTCAGACCCCGAGAGAAAAAGACACAGTTACTGAAGATGTGAAAGAGCAGACAGCCATTGCAAAACCCTGAGCTGAAACTAACCTCACTTCCACAGTCAGCCGCAGTCTCGCTCACTTTATTGGAAAGGCACTTTTTTCCAGGCTGAATGAGTTGACCGCCTTTGTCCCGCAGGGGTGTGAATAAATGGGACTTTTATGGGTTTAAGGAAACAAGGCTTGGAGAGCATCCACGAGACTTTGATTTGGACTTTGCGCTGTGCAGTGCTGTTCCAGTGCGACAGTTTGAGGACTGTTTTAGGACACATTATCCCGTCCAGAGATCCTTCTGTTATAAGGTGCGTTTTCAGGATACCGGAGCTGTGCACTGCGTCCTGGAAGCTCACCCTCCTGGGCACGTCAGCACAGCCCGTGCCCATTGGGCACCTGGTTTCCTCTTTCAGCGAGGCTGTGATAAGACACAGATTTGGCAACCCTGGGCGTCGGGCATAGCGGATACTTTGCCTAACCTGTTTCCTTCTTCCTGTCTGGCAAAAGAAGACGTAAATCACTATCACGAATAGTAAAAAGATTATTTAGCATCACCGTCACAACAACCGCAATAATGACTAATTAGAAAGGAGGTGTCAAACATCACTGATGTATTTCTGAGACTGTTATGGAGTGGCATTATAAAATAAGCAGATTTACAGTGGATATATAAATACTGGGACCCTTCTTCTTCAACTATAGTACTAATTTATAAAGCATAACCAATTTTGTTTGTTGATCTTATTTATATGTAGTATAACCTATTTAAATTAATATATTATTCCTCCATCTGTTGTCATTTATCTTAACAAATGGTACTCAATTAACTGATTTAACTAATTAGTCATTAACGCTAGGGTATCAATCAAACGGTCTACAAGTTGGAAACAAGGTGAACTCTCTGTAATTTCCTGTCTCTCTTCACGTGTTTACTTTATCTAACGCAGGGCACCTGAACTGCCCGTGTCCTTATTATAAAAATCCACTTCACATTCTCAGAGGCTCATTTGCGTTTGCTGAAGAACCTGAAGTGCCACACATTCCTGAGGCTTGACTGGCAGTGTCACTGGGCACTCATGCCCAGAGTTAACCAGCCATTTCCTTCGAAGAGGATGACCAGTTCTCCAAGCACGTACTCACAACTGGAACATTCTCATTCTACCCCATGCTCGTAGAGGCCTGAAGAGTTCAATTGCTTAACTAGTAGCTCATAGACTTTCTATTACTATTACTATTTGTGATGAGAGGATTTCAATATATCATGTATAAGAAAACAAGACCAGACACAAACAAAAAGAGACCATTTATCCCATCCTGGTTACCTGGATACTGGTAGCTAATTGGTCCGATGATCTCATCCGGACTTCCCTTTAAAGAGCTGTTAGAATCAGCTTGTTCCAGACATCCGCTACACTTTGTGTAACAACGGGCTTCTGGTGTCTGCACTCTCTCTTAATTTCCATGGCTTTCCCTGGTGAGTCTGCTTCTCACTGGTGAACTGCACAGTACTCCGGATTGACATTTTCAGCAGCTGTGAGTATGCTGAGTACTTCATGTTCCTCCAACCGTCTCCAACAGAAGAGGTTTCCTTCTCTTAGCTGGCCTGTACTGCTCTGCAGACCACACCTGAAGAAGGCTCCAAGGCCGAAACGTTGTGTTTTTTCTCTCTTCTTTTTTTCAGCATGGAATAAACCTATTACTTGTTCCTTTGCAGCCTACGCATGCTGACGCAGCTCCCCACCTGAACTGCTCTGCAGAAGGGACATATCATATTTGTAACACCTCAAACAGAACAGGAATTGTATAGTATTTATTACAGTATTTACAGTATTTAATTCAATGAAATGATTTTCACTGGAATGAAATAAAACATTTGTTTCAGGATCTATCAGGAGAACACAAGAAGGGCTATAAATGAGAGGAGGCCATATTTTGGGAAGATGGGAAATGTTATATTAGGACAATGCTTAGGTGGCTGTTTCCTGTTTTCGTGTGATTGACAGGTTTCTCTGCCATGAGGGATTAACACCCCCTATGAAAGTGGAGGACAGTTCAGGTCATCACCCATCCAGAGCTAAACACCAGACTTCCTGCTTTCTGTAAAGTTCTGGAATACCTGGAAAATCTTTCTTTTCATTATAAAAGTTTACCTCAGATGTCCAGATACTGCTGTGTATGATTCACTTCTTTTTCACTAGGATCCAAAGAAACATTTCCCAAATACCACACAGACGTTGTGGTACAGTATGCCAAAACTGTTGATACCTGCAATATTGATTTATAACAGGTGTGTGCCTGCTCTTACAATTGGGTTTTAAGCATTAGAGTATAAATCACGTAATTTACAATAAAAGATTCCATGACACTCTTTGCAAGAGACTGAAAATAAAATCCATCCTTTTTAATAAAATACCCTTACTCGGTCAGGTGTTTCAGTTGTTCAGGGCTTTAGGGTCTTGGCCATAAGGAACAGCATCATGCAGGTGTATATTTTGACGTTTATAATGTAGAGCAATGCCAAAATCGGAACAATGTCGATATTTGCCAAAGAAAATTCTTTCAATTTACAAGGCTTTTTGAATGTTCTTTTTATTTTGCTTTTAACATTAAACTATAAGAGTAAGTGTACAGCATAGTCCTCATTCAAAATAAAATAACATCATCCATTGATACAGGAAGGAATAAACTACATGTGTTTTGCCATGTAGGGACAAAATTGCATAGCCCTCCAGTTCCAAAACAATCTTACACAGAAAGAAAACAAAACTGAATTAAGAAAGGTGGTTTCCAAGTCCAAAGGGCTGACCAGATCTTACAAGGCATTTGAATTACAGTCTCTGTGGTTTCACAACTTCAAGTTCACATTTACTCCAGATTGGTCTTTATCCCAGAATGCAGTCCCAATGCTGTGGGTAAGAGAATATTCCATGCTGAACGGAGAAGAAAAAAAACACAACGTTTCGGCTGTGGAGCCTTCTTCCAGTGTGTTTCTTTTCTTCTCTTTTCAGCATGGAATAAACCTTTACTTTTTCCTTTGCAGCCTACGCATGCCACTTACTTGAACTACAGAGAATATTGTATTACAAAGCCACAGGATAACAGGACAACAGACCTCAGGGCAAAAACAGGGCAAACCTCAGGACCAACTATTTAAAAACATTACATTTCTGTGGCCTCTTCTGATATTCTTCAAGATGAAAACTATCATGTTCAATTTTATATCTATTGTTCTACTCTTCAGACCTCTGGGATCATGGTTACTGGTGTTAGTAATATCTATGCACAGATACCCATCTTGGTTGATGGCATCAGGTCATAACTGTACAGCCACATCACAGAAATATGCTACCTGGTTTCTCTAGCATATTTCCAGTGCTACACATCTTGTCCAAAGTTATGAAAAACCTGTATTTCTTAAAATAAACGACTGTATTTCTGATAAATATCAGGGTTGAATAATGCTGGCTGATGTTTCAATTGACCACAGTTTCTCTTCTGCAATTCACAAATATGACAGACACAGTGCTCCACACCCCTCTCACAGTCACAATGTGCGGATCACATGAAGCACTCAGACCAAGCAAAATCCCCACTGACTGCCAAGGACTACCTTATATGGCTTTTTTTCCCAGAGAATAAATTTGAATACACAATGAACAAAACCAAACGACTGTACATACTGAGAGGAATTGATCATCATTCGTTAATCATATGACTGAATGACTCAAATCAGAGTCACTTTATCAACATACAATTTTTTACTGTACGTCTTACATACCTATGGTGTCTATATGTTTCATCCTGACTGTTGAAAGAGGGAAAACCTAGACCAATTCATTGAGAAGTAATTTTTCTGTCACCTTTTAAAACGATTAAAAAAACGTTTTTCTTTTCGTCTTTATAAAAGACCCGGCAAAAAGACGGCAATGTATTCTGAAAAATGTAGTCTGAACATATTTAATGGCTCTTCGGGTTTTCTTAAAATCAGGCTGTTCTGCATGGCTTTTACTGCTCTCAGATGACCTTCCCCATAATACAAATGGCAGCAGAGGATTCCACAGGAAACCTGACCTGTAAATTAGCCTGATAAACCGAGAAACTTGTGTTTTAGAATTGGATTAAAAACTTGCAAACAGCAGCCATATTGAATACTACATGTGGGTGTTCCCACTGTCTCAGAGCAAATGAAAACATACACTGTGGCTTAAAACAATGAGTAACGGGATATTGTGAGAAACATTAGCAAGATAAAGCATAGTCGCAGAGAAGGAAAGAATGACAGGCCAATTAATTTTCAGCTTCTCGGAGAGTGTGAATCATATCCCCTTTGTGGTGAAAGAATTAATAAGAGTGTTTATACACCAAATAGACGTTGCTATTTTGTACATGGGAAGAGAAAATAGGAAGTGTGATGCTTAGCACATAGCTTTGTGGTTGTGGCCACAACAAAATATGTCCTAGAAGGTAATTAAGCCTTCTGTACAGTTTGGTGTCTAAAGATTGGTTAACTTTAAATGCTAAAGGCAGGGGTCTCCAAATCTGTCAAGTTGGGTGACCCTATTTAACCCCAAAGGCCATAGTGGAGACCCTCATTTTAAATGAAGCACAACCAGAGTGAAATATTATAATAGGCTAGTTCGGGATTGATAAAAACATTTCAAAACCAGTGTAGTCAAGGAAACTGATCTACAGCAAGCTGTGCTCAGACAGCTCTGTCCATAACAGCAGCACCTTACTGAGAGAGGATTTCAGCTGTGGTATCCAGGCCTAACTAAAGACATCCCAGACCATCCCAGGTTGCTCAGGACTCACTGAAGATGCCCCAGGCCTTCCTGAGTCTTCCTCGGGCTTTACTGAAGATGACTCAGGCCTTACTGAAGGTTGCTCAGGCCTCACTGAAAATGACCCAGGCTTACTGAAGGTATCTCAGGCCTCACTGACGATGATCCAGGCTTACTGAAGGTATCTCAGGCCTCACTGACGATGACCCCAGACCTTACTGAAGGTACCTCAAGCCTCACTGACGATGACCCAGGCCTTACTGAAGGTACTGTATCTCAGGTCTCACTGACGATGACCCAGGCTTTCACAGAGGAGCCTCAAGGACCGTTAATGCTATGAGACAGACATCCTATGATGAACTCTCCCTGTTTATCCTAAGACTACTGCATAAAACCAGTCTTGACTGAAACAAATTTATGACCTGAACAAATTATGAAATTAATCAGAACCTGTAAAACAACGTTTAAATGTCACATTTCTCATTGAAAATGTTCCCAGTTTTGAGTTATAACAGTTTTTATGTTAACTAGCTTACAGCATACATAATATTAATTTCCACTGTTTTCCATTGCTTTGTTCAATTTATAAGGTTTTAGAATAATTACAGCTTTAATAATGAATATTACAGATTTTCGATCAAAGCTTGAATTATACATTGTGCCTCATCAGCACTCTGTTGAGATTCACCAATCACACTTCACAAGCTCTGTTCAGAAACAGCAGAGCAATCAAATGCAGTTACCGGGAAAAAAACATGCTCGTCTCCTGTGCTCGGCAACTATTACCTCTCTTCAGAGATGACAGTCTTATCCACATTCCTTCTTTCACTTTGATGTACTCACATCTACTTTATTATTTGTAAAAGAACACTTTTTCTTATTGAACATGAATAATTTTGAAATAACAATAATATCTTAAGCAAAGTATTTGTGAAGTATTTTAGTAGTTCGGAGAAAAAAAACTGCGATTCGCAGAACGATTTTCACAACGTGATGTTTCAATCCAAATTTTGCTGGGTTTTATTTTAACTCGACTCCAACCAATTTTCCCAAACTGAAAACTGAGTACGTTGCATGTTTTATTTTGTATACCAGCATTTTACCTGCATCTGAGCATTCCCAACAGAAGGTACATTTCGTTGAAGCAAAAATCCTTTCGTCAATCACAACGACATTAGTTGTACAGCGGCCTCTAGTGGATGTGCTGAGCGTTTCTTGCTTCCTTGCAGACAAAATCATTTTCGCGGTAAGTACAACGGTAAGGTCCAAGTTGATTTTTCAGTACGGTATTTAGTTTGATTGTCATAACATCTGTTCGGATGGAGAGATTGTTCTGATCACATTTTTTTATCTTATCAAAATAAGCTTTTAAAATTAAAATTTTATGTCGAAGAATTAAACTTTTTCAGAAAAGCCATTTTGTGTTTTTATCTTCTTTGTAATTTTCTTTAATTGAATAGTGCCTTGAGACTATTGTTTTTAAAGATTCTATATAGAATAATGTCTTTTATGATCTTTTATTGTATCATTCATATTGTAGTGATTTCAACACGACCTCCCCCCTTTCATATAATAATATTAATGATTATTATTATTGTGTCTTTCAGAGTAACATCTCAAAGTGCTTTATGGTAGGTGTAAAAAAGAGTAATAAGGATAGTAAATTACAGAATAAACATATAAGAATCTCAAATAGTTAGAAGAGCAGCAGAAGACACAAGGTCATTAGAAAATGGGGCGGGCACAGACACTAATTAAGAAAAAGGCTTTGTAAAAAACTCACTCAGGGTAGGTGGCTCTCTGATATCATTAGGGAGAGAATTCCAGAGCTCTGGGGTGCAGCAGAAGGCCCTGTCACCCACAGAGAGTGCGTGGGCTGGGGGGACAGGAAGGAGTCCAGAATTGGACGAGCGAAGGCTGTGAGGTGGGGAGTAGACAGATAATGAGACAGATAGGTATTGATGTGCCAAGCCATTTCCAGCCTTATACAGTAGGCGAGCACGGGGATTTTGAAGTCGACATGAAGCCGGATAGGAAGTCAATGTAATAATAATAAACTTAATTTTATATAGCACCTTTAAAGGAGGCTTCTCAAAGCGCTTAAAGGACTGCAAGACGGGCATATTGTGATCACCTGCACATGACCTGGTCAGAGTTCTGGCTGTCGTATTCTGGACATACTGGAGCTTGTTCAGTGTGGATTCAGATGCCCCAGTGGGTAGGGCACTGCAGTTCATCCTTTCCTGCTGTTTCCCTTTACAAAGCTGGGAAACAATCCGTTCTCTCTCTTTTCCCCACCTCTGGAGTCAGGAGGATGCCTGCTTCCTCTCCGTCTTCCTAGCTTGACCTGCTCCGTGACACGCACCCCCCCCCCCGCTGTAATGACAAGGTCAATTAAACTGTCAGTGAGCCTGTAGGTTATCTCCACCCTGTCCTTCCTAATGCTGCTGCCGCCAAAGTGAGCGTTCTTTGCATTGGTGTCACGAGTGGGATACTCCGCCACAGGAACACAGCAACGCGAACGCTGTCCAGCCTGAGCTGGGGGAGTGATGGGCTGGCAGGCTGACGGTGGCTCCCTTGCGCTCACTGCCCCGGAGGAGGTCGAGCTCTTGCACCGCTCTCCTGCCATCGAAGACAGAGGGGGTCATTTAGCACCACCCCCACGAGCTGTGGGACTTTTCTGCCAGAGCTCCACAGAGGACGCCAGCCAGCACCACCCTAGCGAGTCTGTCCGGTGACAAGCCCCCCACCCCACCCACCACGAGCCTCAGGACCCTGCTGCCAAAGCAAGTGCCCTCCGCAAACCACAGCAGGGGTGCCAAAACCCAGCTGCTCTGAATCAACTGCAGCCCCCCCCCCAGACCATGAGCCGCGGGGTACTGTTGTCATGCCTGTTGTTGTCACAGTCCGTGATTCCTCTGCTGGCCAGGTGAGGGCTGTGAGCTGAGGACGCTGGCTGGTCGACAGGATGGGCCAATTGGACTTAGATAAACCATAACTCCTTGACTTCTATTGTACCTCAGCTGAAAACTGTTAATTTAAAAGTATTTCTAGTCAAATTTTACATTTTTTACAGTTTTTATGTTACATTATTTTATATTTTTATGCTTTGGGTTTCTCTGGTGAAAGGAACAGAAATAATAATAATAATAATAATAATTGCTTACACTTATATAGTGCTTTTCTGGACACTCCACTCAAAGCGCTTTACAGGTAATGGGGATCCCCTCCACCACCACCAGTGTGCAGCCCCACCTGGATGATGCGACGGCAGCCATAGTGCGCCAGAACTCTCACCACACATCAGCTATCAGTGGGGAGGAGAACAGAGTGATAGTTCATAGAGGGGGATTATTAGGAGGCCATGATTGGTAAAGGCCAATGGGAAATTTGGCCGGGACGCTGGGGTTACACCCCTACTCTTTTCGAGAAACGCCCTGGGATTTTTAATGACCACAGAGAGTCAGGACCTCGGTTTTACATCTCATCCGAAGAACGGCGCCTGTTTACAGTATAGTGTCCCCATCACTATACTGGGGCATTAGGACCCACATGGACCACAGGTTGAGCGCCCCCTGCTGGCCTCACTAACACCTCTTCCAGCAGCAACCTTAGTTTTTCCCAGGAGGTCTCCCATCCAGGTACTGACCAGGCTCACACCTGCTGAGCTTCAGTGGGTTGCAGGGTGATATGGCCGCTGGCAATAAAACTTTACATTTACATTGCTTTATATAAGAATTACATACGAAATTCAGACTTCGTATGAAGTAAGTTAGGGCAGAGTGGTGGCACTGTGGCTCAGGATCTGTGCTTGTGGCCGGAACGTTGCCGTTTCATATTCCGCGGCCGGCAGAGGAATCCTACTCCGTTGGGCCCCTGAGCAAGGCCCTTAACCCCAACTGCTCCAGGGGCGCTGTACAATGGCTGACCCTGCGCTCTGACCCCAGGCTTCTCTCCCTTTCTGTGTGTTTATGTCTCATGGAGAGCTAGCTGGGGTATTTCGGAAAAGACGAATTCCTAATGCAAGAAATTGTATATGGCCAATAAAGTGATCTTAACTAAAAACAAAAGTACGTCAGTGTTTATTATTGTGTAAGGTTCGAAATTACGTTCAAAATTAAAAATTGCATGAAAACGCGTAACGGATAGCGAATATTCCCATTCGCTGTTTTGTTTTTGGTCGGATACAGAGCCCAAACCCTCACGCAGGTATCGGAACTGACAACCTCGAGACCAGCGCGCGGGCACCCGGAGGTACAGGAGCGCGTGCTGCTCCGAGGCGGCGGTGACGTCACTTCTGGGAAAGTCCAAAGCGCCGCATCTGAAGGGTGGAGGGGAGGTAGAGATTACTGCTGGAAAGCGGGGAGGAAAGGGGGCAAAATTGCAGTAGAGGGGGGTTAAACCTGTTCAGCGCCTGTCGCGGTATCGAGAAAGCGGTTCCCCCGTGAGCATGGGGCAGACCGAGAGCGGCTGACGGACGGGAAGCGGTCTTGTTTACATGCAGCAGGCCGGCGGCCTCGGGTCTGGCATCCGGCTGCGAGGGGAGACATGAGCGGGCCGCTGTGACTGCTCGCTGTCAGAGCTCTTGGCCCGGAGGCTGCTTGCCGACTAAGTCTCATTGTGTGAACATAACAGAGGTGAGTGAGGCGTGTGTGGAATCTAATCCCCACCGTGGGGGCTGTGGCCATTGGACCGGGCCGAGCCGAGCTGGCCCAGGCGGGTCTGTTTTGAAACTGGTGCTCTTAGTTCAGGACGGCGAGAGGATATCGTAAAGGTTATTTTTCAGCCACTTTAAAACAAGCGAGACGCGGATATAAGGCTTCACGTATTTTAGTTGACGGTTCTTTTCCGTGTTTATGACACGGGAGAAACAAACACGCAACAACTCAGAGTAGCCTCCGCTCCAGACTACGGATTTCATTTCCCTCAGAAAAGCGTCGTATTGCCGGTCTGAAGTCTCGAGAGAACCGTGCTGGGTTAAAGGTCATGTCGATTCCACAGGGCTTTTCAGTGGCAGGTCGGGGTAACATTTTTGTGAACCCGTGACCCGGCGCTTCGTGACGTCGGCGTCCCGCGCTCCCGTGTTCCACTTTATCCACGAGCTGCGCTTCCAGGACGGCACGGGCCCCGGTTCGGGACCTGGCCCTGGTCTGCAATGTTGACACCCAGGAGAAGCGCTACTGGCCCTGCTGCTGTTATCCAATGGCACTTTACGTCACCCAGCTGTAAAATACCTACCCTTCAAACGTGCATTACGTGCAGAAGTGCAGTCAAAACAAGTGCGTTAATATAGTCAGAGCAAAGTGCAGTAAGATTGGAACTATAAGTACAGTCTGCATACTTGAGCAGTGCAATCCAAGGTACAAAAATAACAGGGATAAATGACAAAGAGTCTGTACAAGCTTGTCCTGGTGCTGGCCACAAATGAGCTGCACCATTGCGAAAGTGATGCTATTTTGGGCCCGATTCATGAACACAAGGGCTTTTAATCCATTTCTTAGCTCAATGTACAGCACAGACAGATGCTCAGTGCTTGAGAAATGTCTGAAATTTAGCTCCAACAGAAAGGGGATGCTTTGAGATGTTCTGGATTGAGCATTGTATGATTTTCTTTGTGTATTATTTTTGTTCAGTGTTCTCACAGTCTGGTGTATTGGACCTCACTCGCATTAAAAAAAAAATCTAAGGATAATCTAACTTTTTACAGCAGAGAATGGAGAAACCGCCGTTCAGGCAGAATCAGGTGTGTGGATTGTGGGAGATGAAGGAGAAACTGGGAACGGGAGGATTCGGCCATGTGTATTTGTACCAGCATCTGGTGAGTGCAGCAGGGATGACGGCTCTAGAAACGCTAACGCTTGGGGTAGAGAGGCCAGTGGCTGGAGAGCTCTGTGGCCTATGATCAAGGACCTGGTGATCGCCAAGGGCTCGCACGCGTCCCTCAAGCTTTGTAGCTTTGCCCTCACAATTCAAGACACTCATCCATATTCCCCACCTCCGGGACGCTGAACGTGGGCTTTTACAAAGGCATTCGCCCCAAAGCGACAGTGTAGCTGTGTGTCAATACAGAGGGACAATAAACAACTTCATTGCAAAAAAAGAAGTTTCTAAATGCAGGCGCCAGTCCCAGGGGGTGATGGCAATTCCCTCTGTCGGCCTGCGGGCTGTATCCTCCGGGGTGCTGAGCTGTACTCTACCAGTGGAGATAAACTGTCCGTCTGCATGGTTCTTGCTCTCCACTTGACTGGTGCCTCATAGCCCGCCTCTGGGGAAAAACCGAGAAGCTTCTGGTAAGCTAGAGCACCAGGTTTCTAATTTGCAGCTGGGTGATGGGTGCACATCTGTTCCTGAAGCTTGGCGTGTGATCAGCACGCTGGCTCAGCGACTGATTGTCTTCGTTATTAACAAAGTAGATATTTTGGGATATTTATTCCTGTTCTGTCTTTTTTTTGGTTTTACTTGACACAAGTTATAACGTTTTATTGTATTTCTTTTTTTAATGTGACTTCGCTCGGTCTGCTGTTCTTTTTTTCTTTTCAAAAGGAGACAGCCGAGAAGATTGCTGTCAAGTCGTGCCGCTTGGAGCTGACTCAGAAGAACAAAGAAAGATGGTGCCGTGAAATACAAATCATGAAGAAGTACGTCTGAGACTCTGTGGAAGACAGGAGAGCTCTTCATGGCTGTCCTTCATTTTCAGCACTTCTTTTCCTCCCTGTGATTATCCTGTCGCAAGCGTGGCTTTCCCGTGACTTCCCTAAAGAATGTTTAGCTCCGATGTTATACATATCCCAGCTTCTTGCAAGAAAGGGGAACGGCCTGTTTAAGTTTGCATTAGGACGTAGATTAATAGTGTCAAACAGTACCTTTTATTTGCACGCACCATTAAAGGATGTGGTTTTGAGGGACAGTATTTAGCATGCTTTTTTCAACTTTGTTTCAGTATTTGCAGCATCACACTTGTGATCTTTCTGCTGGTTAATGTGTTCATAATTTTCCGGCCTCACAGTTAAATGCATGCCATGTGGGGGCAGGGATTCCATAGCTGGTGGCGGCACAGTTGGTTAGCACTGCTGCCTCGCTGGACCAGGGTCCCGGGTTCAATTTCCAGGTTGCAATCAGCGTGGAGTTTATATTAATGTTCTCCCTGTGTTCACATGGGTTTCCTCCCACAGTCCAAGGACATACTTGAAGGTTATTTGGCTTTTGGGGAAAAATGTCCCTGGTGTGAGTGTGTCTGTGTTTGCGTCTGCCTGGGATGGAGTTGCGTCCCCTCAAGGGTGTACTCTGCCTTTCAATTGCTTGCCGATATAGGCTTTAGCTCCTCCGTGACCATTTATTGAATGAAGCGCTTGGAAAATACAGGGATGAAATCCATAGCCGTGAAAGAGTTTTGTAGAGGCTGCCTGTGTAAGCTCTAGATCACAACTCCTCAATGATTTACAAGTTGGTTCTATTTTTTTTCCAGGCTAAATCATCCCAATGTAGTGACAGCACGGGAAGTGCCAGAGGAAATGACAAACATAGCCTTTAATGACCTACCACTCTTAGCAATGGAATATTGCTCCAAGGGAGATCTTCGTAAGGTGAGACCCTTAAGAATTCCCTAATTCATTGTGTAGAAAATGCAGCACTGTAAAATATATCTCATGGGAAATGGTACTTGTAGAAGCACTTTTCAGTTTAGTGTTTAAAAAATCGCTTCTTCAAATGTGTTATTTGCTAATGATATTATATCTGTCTGATTGAGAAACGTAGTTCTACATGAATTACAGTGACAAAGAGGTGATTAGATGCACATTTAAGGTGCAACATGCATGCTCTTTAATGAAGCAGGTATAGTTAGTAATGTAACCTTTTTCCTAGATGTTGAACAAGCCAGAGAATTGCTGTGGATTGAAAGAGAGTGAAGTGCTCTCCTTGCTCAGTGACGTTGGTATGTTGTCTATAAATCTTAGTTTTACATATACGAAATACAAAGGATCCCGTATTTACTGCTGGGTCTTTCCCACTGAATCTTTGTCATGCTCTGTGTTACATGGTTTTCAAATGGGCCACAAATGGGACACCTGACGGTGAATTATTTAGTTTTTATTGGCAGATGCGCTGGATTAATTAGTACAGCATTTCATATAAGATACTTGTGGTGAAGTTTTCCCTAAGCTGGTGTTCTCATGTTTTTGATTTTGTGATCATTGGGAATTAAAAGACTAGTTTGTTTTCTTCTAATCTAAAGTAGATTTAAGTTTGATTAGATAGTCACAGTTACTGTTAGAACATGTAGCAGACACAAGTGGGTGTTTTGAACAACTTGTTGATGCTTATGAAACACATGTTGAACTCCTGATTATGTATAAGATTGCAAAGACTTTTTCACAGCACTTGTATTGTATTGTGTATATATGTGTATTCTAGCAAAATAAATGTATAAACTGTATTTTAAAAAAATGGTGCTCTTAAATTTTTAATTTTTTTAAAGGGTCCGGCATCCAGTATTTGCATGAAAATAAAATTATACACAGGGATCTTAAACCAGAGAACATAGTTCTTCAGGATGTTGATGGAAAGGTAAGACAGCAGTCTTCACGGTGGTTTATTATTCAGAATCTGTTGATCTTTGCTATCTGGTGATGTCTTCTTCATTTATTGAAAGAGCAAGAGCAACCAAAGAGCTTTTTGTTGGGTGCTCTTTAGATTTACGGCTAGATCTAGGCTTTTACCCATTGGTTTCTCAAAAAAAGTATAACGTAATTCTTGTTCACTACTAATTTTTTGGTGTTTTAAACATTTTTTTCCTTTGTCTCTAGTTAGTCCACAAAATAATTGATCTGGGGTATGCCAAGGACCTGGATCAAGGGAGTCTTTGCACATCGTTTGTGGGAACGCTGCAGTACCTGGTGAGTGTCACCAGGGGCGTTACCTTGCGACCTTGGAAGTGAAGAGTTTTACCCATTTTTGTGGGTTGCACAAAGAGAAGGTTACCGTGATGTGAGATTTTTGTTGTGTGTTGCTATGACGTGCTTGGGAGACAAATATACTTATGGATTAGTGTACTGTGTACTGCACGTGACCGTACGAGACTGTGAAAAGTCTTTGCTCCTTTTCCAGGCCCCCGAGCTGTTTGAGAACAAGCCGTACACCGTGACAGTGGACTACTGGAGCTTCGGCACAATGATCTTTGAATGCAGCTGTGGTTTCCGTCCTTTTCTGCATAATCTCCAGCCCATCCAATGGTAAGTTTTTCAGTTAAAGTGAATTAATATTTGGCTGAAAAGGGCTGGAGAGGGGTTGCGAGAGGCCGTTGTTAATTTTTTTAGGGTTTGGTGAGGTTTCTTCTAAAGCAAATAGTGTAATTTCATCTGTTCATTGGGGTGCACTCTCTTAGATACAACAGGTACTCTGCGTGCCTTTTGACTAATCTCTTCTTTTTTTCGTTTTTGAACGCCTCTTTCAGGACCACAAAAGTGCGTAACAAAGGCCCAAAGGACATCATGGCTGTTGAAGAAATGAATGGGGAAGTCAAGTTCTCCACCCACTTGCCTTACCCTAATAACCTCAGCAGGTCAGTAATTTTACTTTGAGGTACAATATCTCTGTCACTGAGTTAAATGAGACGGAGAATTGCATGACCTGGGGAAAAGGGACCAAAGCTGAAATCTCCAAAAATGTTTGCATGAGGTGAAACATGCTGCTTGTGTCTCCATACCCACTATGTCCGACACAATGTGACTTTGTTACATAATTACAGTTGTGAGTTTGTAAATTTCATTAATTCTGGGGAAGTTAATATTAACTGTTGTGTGACTTATTTCTTGCCAAAAAACATCTTGGTTTGGTTACACCACCTCCATCTCACACATTATTGTAGTAACTCTTTCTGTGATGTGGTTTTCTGTGCAGGACAATGTTGGAGCCTCTTGAAAGTTTGTTACAGCTGTTGCTGCGATGGGACCCTGTGCAGAGAGGAGGGCCTGTACACTCTGACACAAATCAGCCTCAGTGCTTTGTTCTTCTGGATATGATTTTAAACATGAAGGTATTTTTCAGTAGTTTTTCTTTTCCTTTCCCTTTTCCCTTCAAGTTAAAATCTCAGTCCTAAAACACAACCAAATGCTTTTTAAGCTTTAGCTCTTCCATTTTCAGAAATGCTTTTGATATTCTTTCTGAAATGTTTGCTTCCAGTCAATAACAATACTAAAAGAACCAAGAATCAAGTTCACATTGGTGTGTTAGTTACTTCTTATATATTGCTTCTTTTTAGAAAATAATTTAAAAACTCCTTTGGTTCTAAATGGCTGTTTTTGTGTCTAGGTTGTGCACATATTAAACATGACCTCTGCCAAAATCCACTCGTTTCAACTGAGCCCAGAAGAGGGACTCCACTGTCTTCAGCAGCGCATTGAATTGGAGACTAGCATTGAGCATCTGAACCAGGAGCTGCTGCTTGAAACTGGGGTCTCCCTGGACCCCAGGAAGCCTGCAGCTCAGTGTGTCCTGGATGGATTTGTAAGGAGACATTTTACAGCATTTTGTGATGACATTTTGTATGGTGCTCAAACTGCCTTATTTTTGTAAAAGATGATGTTTGTAATGCATTTTGTTCTCTTTTGTTTTCATGATCCAGAGAGGATGGGACAGCTACATAGTTTACCTGTTTGACAAAAGCATGACTGTATATTCGGGACCTTTTGCGGCCAGAAAACTACCAGATAATGTCAATTTTATAGGTATGTTTTGGTAATGTTTTTAATGTAATAAGATTGACTTCTTGGAAGATTTCTACTGGGCCTCTTGTACTCCCAAGAGTACTGAGACTGTTTCCCACTTTTTAAGTTCTGTAACTTTTTTTCACCCCTTTTCATTGTTCTTTGGGATTGTGGTTTAAAGGGGATCTAACCAGTGGACTTTCACATTCAGTAGTGAAACAAGCACGAGGGTTCACAATTGGAAATTGTAATGATTTATCTAAACTAGAGAATAGGAAACATTTATACAGTTATGGGTTTCTAGAACTGGCTTCCTAACCAGGTGGTTGAGGCCCAAACTTTGGGCTCTTTTAAGAAACAGCTGGATAAAATTTTAGTTTTAGCTGCTAAGTGACCAGATGAGGTAAATGGCCTCCTTCATTTGCCACATTTCTTATGATGTCCTTGTCCTGTCCTGTTTAGTCCGGGAATCCAGAACACAGTTGCCCAACAGCTCACTGAGGAAAGTTTGGGGTGAAGCAGTGAGTTACATCTGTGGACTGAAGGAAGACTACAGCCGCCTTTTCCAGGGACAGAGAGCAGCAATGTACGTGCTCCTACATCATTTTGAAATTGTTTCTGAGGTGACAAAGGAAATCAGAGCAAAGAAAGAGTAATTTAATATGGTACTAATGAAAGACGGGTTTTGCTAGAGCTGAATGAGGGAGACGCAGTTCTGCAGATGCTTTGGTTGACATTGACGGTGGCGTGTTTAGCATTACATACAATTCCAGAATTCAGTTTTCAGTTCTTTAGTGGAGTTTGCATGTTCATCCCAAGTTTTTGGTTTCCTCCTTCCTCCTAATAACACATCATTGCATGTTTCATTTTTAAACTTTATTTGGAGGTTGAGCTTCATTTGTTATTCTTACTTATCCCTTTCTAGAAAGGTAGGGGGTTTCATGGGTGTTTCATATGTGTGGCATTTTGTTTCCAGTACATTGAGTACTGGCTTTTGGGACTACAGAGAAATGTTATAGGAGTTTCAGCTCCTAGAACTGGCATCTTTGGCCTTTCTGATGTTTACTAATAAAAAACAAATTAACAGTACATGTGAGTGTATCGTAACATGTAAATACAAGTGAAAGTACTTTTAATACTGAGAACAGGAAACACTTCTTTACCTGACAAGCTGCCCAGCCATATTGTTGAACCAAGTACACTGGCTTCTTTCAAGAAACAGCTGAATTGAGATCCTGGATCAATAAGCTACAAACTACCAAACAGACCAGATGGGCCAAATGCCTTCCCCTTGTTTGTAGCCCTTCTTACTTTCTTATGTGATGGAAAGCGGTGTGTCTAATTTTGTTTTTCTTTGATTCTTTTAGGCTGAGCCTCCTTCGGTACAATACCAACCTCACAAGATACAAAAACCTGATGTTTTCGGTCTCTCAGCAGTTAAAAGCTAAGCTTGATTTCTTCAAGACCAGTATCCAGTATGACTTGGAAAAATACAGCGATCAGATGCAGTATGGCATATGTAAGTAGAATTTGCTTTCCATGGGCTTATAGTACAACCTGTTTTAATAACACATATTTAGATGAGTCACCATTCGGTGCAGAGGTAGTACTGTTAATGACTGTTGTTGTGCTGATTTGCATAGTAAAACAATATAACTCAATATAGTTCAGGTGGGTAGCTGCGTCAGCATGCGTAGGCTGCAAAGGAACAAGTAATAGGTTTATTCCATGCTGAAAAAAAGAAGAAAGAGAACACAACGTTTCGGCCGTGGAGCCTTCTTCAGGTGTGGCATAACTCAATATAGTTCAACAAGTACGAAGTTATTGTGACCATTAGGTTTTTTGCTACCTCTAGGGTGTATCCGTTTTCCCAGGAATGTTTTTCAAATGTGTTAACTCGTATCGATATTACAGTTGGTGAGTAAGTTGTTTATTTTTCTCAAACAGCTTCTGAGAAGATGCTGAAAGCTTGGCAAGAGAATGAGGAGAAGGCAGCTAACTTTGGACAGGTATCATGAATGCGCCGTGTGGTACAGATCGCTTTTACTTTCGAGATGTTTGTAGGCGGCCTGCATTGACTGGGTTTGCTCAGGGTTTTGAAATTTAATGCTACTGGATGTTTTCCCTGCTGTATGTGTCAACAGTCTTAAGGTGTCTGCCCTAGCCCCCTTTCCATGCCTGAGCAATTAATTATGTAAATTGTCTGCAATTAGTGAAATATGCAAGTACAATAGTCAAAAACCAACCTGGTTTGGAAAGGAGTGGGAAGTCTTCTATAGTCCCATGTGATACGGATGAGGACTTAAGACCGTGTTTGTGACTTCATTCAGTTAAGATGTTCTAGGAATGACTGCCTGTCTGAAAGACTGCCAGTGAAAGATGATTCCTTCTATTTTTAAATTCATGCACATTTCCTTCAGGCCAAATAACCAGTTGCATCAGGAAGTAGGGAGTTTTATTTCTTGACTAAGTTAAGTTTGCGAATACTTCCACAAGTTTTTTTAAATATTGTGGATTTGTATTGCAAGAATACAATGAAGGAAGCATGTATGTTTATGAATCTTTTTCCAGTGAGTGGTTCTGTACTTGAGGACTTTGATCGAAGAGGTTAACATTTCGTTTTACGAAATAGTTGGCCCTGTGGTCCATTTGGAAAGAGATTTGCTGTTTGATCTTAAATTATGACTAAAACCGACTGCAACAGGCACGTACTCCTTAATGGACAAAGCTTTAAACTAAACAGTGACAATAATTCATTAAGGAAAATCTCCTTTAAAAACATACCCATGCCCTTTTGTTATTCATACGAATAATATACCGGTTTCCAAGTAATGTTTACAAAATAAATAAAGAAACAAGCCTGACTGCATGTTTGCATTAAATAGAGTACAAATGAGCCTGTCCAAAAAAAGTTGCCGTTGCTGTTTAGCCAGGACTGTCTGGCAAGTTACCTTCTGACGTGGTAGGTATCAATATGGTACAGTTAACATCTGATGAAATGGGGCTTCTGCATAAACCTAAATGTCAACCTGACTAACATTTGGTTATAAGAACTCAGACTGCCTCCCTCTCACAAACTGCTGCACAGATTGGTTTGAAACTTGTCAGGTTTCCTCACACCCAGACATGCTTCAGACTTGGCAGCTCATGTACTGCAGTGACACCTTTGACACCACCCACCTTGGGTTATCTTCTTCTCTGTGAAACATGCTCCAAAACGGCCATGCCTTGCTGAAGTAACTCCCTGGATAAACAACTGCAGGCTATGAGTAACATGTGAAAATGGGCTGTCTGTCTGAGTAGCAGCTAAATTTAATGTCTGCCTCGATGCGATTTTGTTAAACATTGTACTGCCGCTGTGTTGGGAACTGTGTCACACATTGCAATAAATCAGGGCAGATTTTAACACCTGGAAACCTTTTTCCGCTTTTCATTTCATGTGGCACTAACACTTTTTATACCCATTTTACTATATGGTAAAAGTATCCTTTCGTACACCAAGATGGCTAACTGTTACTGACGCCATTTTGATTCCATTCCTGTATGTCTTCTAAATCACAGACTGCTTATGTGCACGAACTGCAGGGTCAATCAACTCTAGACTTGGTACTTACTTACTTGGTATGACTATGCAGCTGCAGTATTACAATATAGATGTTATGGTGTAAACCAGGACAGCTGCCTGACGGACATTTCGTAAGACTATTCAGATGGCCTCAGTCTAGGAAAACACATCACGGGTTGCACTCAAACGTTTTTACCTCAATTTCCTGACGCTTTTAATGCCCTGTCATCTCCATTGTGAAAATGAGTAGGCTGGGGTTTTATTGATTATTCAGTGGATGCTGTTTTGTTCTTTGGCTTATACAGTGTCAACACTCTTAACTCTTCCATGGCACGACTGCCTCATGTAGACTTGTGGTTAATTGTCCGCTGTCCAGCAGCAAGCCAGCCGGCTACTCACCTGATCTCAGGAGAGTAGCCTTTAGGCTCTGCCTTATAAAAGTGACCAAACAAGGTGGATTTGTTTTATTTTATTTATATGGATATTATATTAGTATTCTTATTTTTGTCCTGTTAGAAACATTTTCTGGAAATATTTTATATGAAAGATACCTGTTTAAAAAAGAATTAAAAAAAACACATTTAAATAACCAGGAGTAGGATACATGACCTTAAAATGTTTTTTTTTTTTCCCAAGGTCATGGTTTACTGTCACCTTGAAATATGACAATTTTTAGAGTACAAATAAAAATAAGGCTGCATGTTCATGTGTATCTCTTGAAGGTTGCGGAAATCAGCCATTTAGATGAAGAAATAATGTCTCTGCACTCTGAGATTGTTGAGCTGCAGAGAAGCCCATATGCAAGGCGTCAGGGAGATGTCATGGAGCAGCTGTGAGTATTTCTGCCTCGGATTGTCCAAGTTTCTAAAAACATCATTTTCAATGCCTTTTCTGCTCATTTATTGATTTATTTTTGTTGTTGATATAGTTCCTATCGGAGGGAAATGTGTTTTTTTTAAATATACATTTTTATTTAAATTCTAAATTAACATTGGTTCACTAAGAAGGTCTTGATTGTGTCTTTGCAGTGAAGAGAAAGCAATTGACCTCTACAAGCAGCTTAAGTTGAAATGTAAAGGTATGTTTTGATATTTTAAATGCTGAGAGGCTTTCTTAAATCAGTGCTCTGTTTCTATACAGTTTGTACAGAACTGAATTTAACTATTTCACTTTTATTCAATAAAATATCTTGAGATTTTTTTGGGTACTTAGTATATGAAATTGGGTTTGGAAACAAGGTTTACAGTTCTTATGTTTAACGAGGCTAAAAAGGTCTTAAAAGGCCGTAACTGGAAAAGACGTCAGGGTATTTTATCTGGCTTGCAGCAGAATCCCAACATGGCTACAGCGACAGCTCCGAGATGGTCAAAGTCATTGTCCAAACGGTGCAGAACCAAGACCGAGTCCTGAGAGACCTGTATGCACACTTAAGGTAAAGAGACACCTTTGTACCTAGACAGGGCTAAAATAAATCTGTGAATAGATTTGAAACTTCCACCACTGGACTGCTCTGTGTGGAATCAGTTACATATACATTAACTGAATAATAATTTTCAATTGGTGTTACCAGCAGCTGAAAACCATTATTGACCGTAGTAATTAGTCTGAAGCTACAGGTACAACTCTGCTCACACCTTATTAAATGTATTAAATTTAAATTTAATTTAAAATTAGTTTATTGCTGTAGAAAAAGCATACATTTCTGATTAAGGTGGTTGAGTTGTGTTAAGATACTGCTCTGTAGATTTTTAAACACCAGATTTACACAAACGACTAAGTGGATGTTTTGATGTTAACATCTCAGAAAGATTGCCTGAAAATTGTCAAATGAGAAGAAGAAGCAGTTTGGTTCTCTCCATGTTAAACACATGCTTTGTAAATTTTCTCCTTTGCAGCAAGATCTTATCTAGCAAGCAGAAGATAATCGATTTGTTCCCAAAGATTGAGAAAGCCCTTGAGAACATCAAGGAAGCTGACAACATGGTGATGCAGATGCAGATGAAGAGACAGAGAGAATTCTGGCATTTGCTGAAGATTGCTTGTGTAAGTCACCTCTTTTAACCCTTCTTGAACTCCCACTAGGCGGGAGCAACTTCTGGTAAGGTCTGCAGTGTCTTGGAGGCTGATGTGCTTGTTTTAGCTGATGCTGATGAAAGGAATAATAAAAATGATAAAAGTTCTGATTCCATTTTGTTTTGAAGGAGGCACCTTGTTCTTCTTGTCTAATTGTTATGTACAGTACTGAGTTGTAAAGATTCGAGTTGCGTTTTAAGAATGAATAAAACATTTTGAATTTATTATTATTTAGTGTGAATAATCTGTGATATTTTATTGATACCATATAATGTGTGCATGTGAACTAATAGGAGAAATTGTATCAAACATACAGTAATTAAAAGGCAGAAGAACAAATGTGGGAGAAATGTTATGAATCTGTAAACTCATGGCTATTTGTCCACATTGTTTAAATATGTAAATGTTGCTCTTTGTTGTTTATTGCTGGTGTGTTCTCAGGCTCAGAATTCATCGCGAACCCTTATAAATCCAAGTCTGGAGGCGTCCAGCTCGCCAAGGGTCTCAGCATGGACACAGCATGGGCAGCCCATCAGTTCGCCAAATCCACTCACATCCTTACATGGACCAAATGACAGGTGCAGAACTTGGAAAAGAGAGAGACATGCTGTAGATTTATAAGTTGAGGAAAGAAAATGCTTATTCCGTTTTGTTCGCATATTTTGCAGCGAACCCCAGATCTTCTGTGCCTTTTGAATACACAGTCACAGATAATATCCTGTCTTCTGTCTCCAACAGTGACTCGGTGCCTCGCTTACTAGAAGAGAATCAGAAGTATCTTAGCCAGCTGACGAGCCTGATGCAGGAAACCACTGAGGAGCAAGTGAAAAGTATAATGGTGAGTCCAGGTGGCAGGGAGAAGTGGTCCATTTGTAGTAGGACAAGAATTTCCAATACATTGATTTGGTCCACAAGTATGTTCACATGCAAGGAAAAGACAATGTCTGAGCACGTTCAGGCTGGGATTATTTTCAAAACATAAGGTACTATTATTTTCTGAACTTTGCTTTTACTTTCTTCTCATAATAAACTGGGAAGGTGACTAAGAATGAAATAAATGAAGTGTGAAATATGAGTTATATGATCTTACAGGTTCTACTTCCTTGTTTTGGCAATGTTATCCTTAAAAGGTCCTGTAGCATAATCTTCCAACACCAACAGTAAAAAAAAAAAAGTACAGCAATACCTCTTTATACAAGCTTTATTTGTTCCTCGAAAATGTCTTGTAGAGTGAAAACTCCTATAATGGAAGTGTTATAATCTGTGATTGGTTTCGGAACCCCAAAATGTTCACTCAGATGTCCAAATTTCACCCTAGTACTGCACAGGACAGTACCATACTATGAAAACTAATATTTTTGGTTAGTTATTCATGTAACATGCTTAAGTCATTGACCAGTGCATAAATGAAATGGGTAGAAAAATAATAACTTACATTATTTATGATATAGTACAGTAGTTACATCTTTACAGTTAGTAGCAGATGCATTAGGTACTATTCAGTACTTTAATATATACTGTTACAGATGGGGGTTTAGAAAACTGATGAAAATCTCTTAACAAGGTTTGAAGACTTAGCCCCAGTCAGGTTTGATTTGGATGATCAAGAAGAAGGGGCTCTCGCCTGGCGCAAGCTTCAAGTCCCAAATCTTCCGGACTCCTCCCTCTTCTCCCTGCTCTCCTTGTTTCTTCCTTCTTCCTCCCTCTCTGTGCTCTTATTGTGTTCTTATACTGTGTCTTTCTGCCATGCTCCTTTGCAGTCATTAAACCACAACTGGCCTAGGCATACTAAGATCAACTGTACTATTGTTTCTGTTCAAGGGACCCCCCAGACCTCAGCAAGCATCCTCTCTGCTTTGAAGCTAGAAGTGTTTACTCTTCCCAGTGTCAAACTTTATCTAAAATCTAAGAGACATTTCTCGGTCACCCAAAGCTGTAACAATATTTAAAGCACTCTCTCTCATCCTAGCGTTAATCCCGCATCAGCAGGGTCTGCTTGTCGGCACACCCGTCTCCATTTGGTGGTTTGAACAAACGTTGTCATTAAATGCGACCAAGAATACTCCAACCGGCGTGTCGCTCTGCCAGCCCTCGAAGTGGGGGGGGGGGGAGGAGAACAAAGTAATGTAGCCAATTCATAGAGGGGGATTATTAGGGGGCATAGGGCATTTGGCCAGGACGCCGGGGTTACACCCCTACTCTTTTCGAGAAACACCCTGGGATTTTTAATGACCACAGAGAGTCAGGACCTCGGTTTTACGTCTCATCCGAAAGACAGCGCTTGTTTTACAGTATAGTGTCCCCGTCACTATACAGGGGCATTAGGACCCACATGGACCGCAGGGTGAGCCCCCCCTGCTGGCCTCACTAACACCTCTTCCAGCAGCAACCTTAGTTTTTCCCAGGAGGTCTCCCATCCAGGTACTGACCAGGCTCACACCTGCTGAGCTTCAGTGTGCTGCCAATCGTAAGTTGCAGGACATGGCTGCTGGCGTTAACAATACTTAAAGCACATAAGCATTTATTATAAAAGTTAAAATGTAATTAAAAAAAGTAAGTGAACAGAAGAATCTTGGCAATGCTTTACTAGAGCCCAGTTCTTAAGAACGAACATCGGCTTGTTAATTGAAAAAAACAGGTAGGATTTACTACACCTTTTGTAACAAAACCCCATATAGTGGTTGCTCGTATAGTGAGGGATTACTGTACTTAGTATTTCTTATGTTCCTGTTTTGTTTGATGTATACATTGACTTTGTTTTTGTTTCAGCAGGAAGCTGTGAATGATTTTAGATGCACAAACAAGCTCTAGAACATTTCTTACAAATACAGAGTGCTCAGCCTACTGTGCATCACATTCTTTCTCTACATTGGCTCTTTGCAGAGCTGCAGGGCAGAAGTCATGCCTAGAAAAACAGGGTATTCAAATGGGAACAGAAACAAGCGTACCTTTTTTGGTGGGTGAAGGCTATAATACAGTACTTTCAGTTGGCCTTTGGAGTGCCAGGGTTGTCTGTAACAATTCTTTAACCTTGATTTAAAACCTAAGGAGTGGAGATTTCTTGTGTCTTAAATTGTTTTTTTTTTTATTATTTTAGGATCAAGATTGGAGCTGGACAAAATATGAAGCTCTGTCCATGAAAAGGACGAAAATGTAAACTTTTGCAGCAGTGTGGCTTTCAGACAAATGTTCTGACTTCCTCATCTGTTAACACTAATGGTATTTGTTTTGAAATCTGTTTACCAGCACTTCCCCTTGTTATCAGAGCATAGTTTATTTCAGGCATGAGCTTCCCAGTCTCTCGGTTGTTTTGAAGCAAGATGATGTTCCTTTGTGGACGCTTGAATGTGCGTTCTGATGAGGTGCAGCAGAAAAGTGCAGTGCGCAGTACATCTTCAGTAATGGGCTTTATCTCCCCAGGCGTTTGCCTGAAGTCTGCTTGCACAAAGAGGTGTCAGAGAAAATTCTTCTCCCAAGCTGAAGATGTGATCTGAAATCGTGTACTCTGTGCATTTTCGTTTCTGAACCGAACCACTATGAAGGACGGCATAAATGTAAGCACGTAATGCAAAAAAAACTTTTCTCCTTGCTACCGTGTGCATTTTCTCATGGTTCCTTTTTAGAAAATAGTAGGACACTTATCAAAATTTACAGAATTAACAGAATCTGATTTTTGTGGGCCGCTTCAATTGGTGTTGGGGGGGGAGGAATAATGCTGTAGTATCGTATTAAACAGTGAAATTTTTCATGATCTGAAAATGCACTTTAAAAGTTCACTGTGAACTTAAGTGGAGGATGTGTCTTTACCAGTGGAATAGTCACTGGAGTATTTTATTACCCCACATATAACTATAATTTCTTTACTGTCTGTAGTAGTTTTTTCAGATCTGTTTCTAGGCTTGTTTGTATCTCTGACTGCTTTTATAAGTCAAAAGTGGATTTAGGCTGTACATGACTTTCTCTTCAGGGAATGTTAAAGTAGACGTTTGTAGTCGCATATAATTGTGTGCACATACAGCTTTTAAAATTGCAATTGAATACTTATTTATTGGTCTGATTTCTAAGCAGTAGTTTGCTTCATATAGTCCTTCTATGGAATGACTGTCAGAACTGTCTTAAAACAGTCCTTCAGACAGAAGTAAAGGTTTTTCTTTACACCTGAATAGAACTGCACAGCTGACAAATCTTTATATAATCTTATTGCAGTGTTAGTGTTGAGGAATTCGTCTACTACGTAAACAGAATTTGACAGAAAACTGATTTTGTAAGATTTTCAGTTTGAAACTGGGTAAGGGGAAAATGTTAACTTGCAGTATTTAGAAGATGAGCATTCATGAGAAACCGGAGTTTAATGTGCCGTTCTGTAAAATTCAAGGGGAAAGAATTTGTAGATAATTATTTTTTCTTTTATTCATCCACTTTTAAAGGCCATTTTTTCTTATAAGACACATCATCATTAGTTGTATTAATTTATTTGACATTTTTAAAAAGTGACTTATATTCATTCCTGTTTACACTGCTGGGCCTTTTACTGCAGCAATCTGAGTGAATTGCCTTTCTCAAGGATACAGCTACAGTAGCAGACATGATAATAAATTGATAATACTGGTAGTTTTAATCAATGATCAGATTTCACTGTGGTATCTGAAACCTTACCTTAATACTCACAGTTCAGAACAGTCTGCCTGTTAAATGCCCGGGGCATTTCAAGACTGTTTCAGGTCCTGCCACTGGGGGAGCTCCACCATTGCAGGGTTATGTTACCTCTGACATGTGTCCTGTAATTGTGAGCTCACAGATCTCTCTTGTGCTTGCTGAAATGCCTGTGAACAGTGTTTTCTGTTTGTTCCATTGTCAAACAGCAGTTGTGAAGCCTTACTATAACCATAAATGAAGCAGTGCCACCCAGAATTCAAAACGGTTCAACTCCAGGAGAGCAGCTGTCAAGACCAAGTACATATTTTCACAGACTTCTAGTTTTGGAGTCATAAGCTGCAAGATTTACAAAGCAACTTCAGTTACTTTTAATATTTCTACATATTTGCTACTGAAAAGGACATGGATGTGGAGTTTGCTCTTTGAAAGGAAACTTGCAGTTTTAAAAATAGTTTCTTATTGTAATGCAATGGACGTTTTTTTTGTTATTAGTCCATAAGATGCATCTTTTAGATGAATTTATGCTGCTGCTTTGCTTTGAAGAGCTACACACCTGATAATGTGTAACATGTAATTTTATACTGTTTGGGAATTGTTAAATGATGGAATTGTACAGTTCTGAAAGTGTGTACACCAGTTTGATTGTAAATGTGTAAAAATGCATATTATTGTGATTAATTAAATATGTAATACCACAATTGCACCTGTAATGTGTTGATTTGGGTTTTAGTGCTCAGAATTATTATTTACTTTTATGAAAAGATTTACTACTGCATGCTGTGATGTTGAACTGCATTTTTTCCCCTTCCGGTCAAGTGAAGTTTTATACCTACTAAAAGCCTTCCGCCAAATTCATATTTGGATCCGCTCTCTCACAGCTGACATGCAACCCCCAGTTCTACAGTTCCTGGGCACAGACACCGGCTGGTTTGTCGATACCCTTCCACACACACATTCCCGGGGAACCTGCCCCCGGGCGAACACAAACGCGCAAGGCAGATGGGTTGCCTGCCCGTTCTTGCATCTTCACAGAAGTCATTTCTGTTTTGCTGTGACATCTTTTCTGTTACCTTTAGTAAATCATTTTCCGGAAACCTACACATTCAGGACAAGCCCCTCCTGCACATCTAGTTCGGTGAAATACGTCCCTTTGTGAACATTTTTTTTTAAATCCGTGCCAAGACAAATACCGCTCTGCGCTTAACTCGCTGCTCTTGGCGTTGTACCTTCACCTTTTCTCGATGAACTAATATCTTCCGATTTAAAGGCATTGTCTTCCAGAAACACTCCTGGGGGGGACTTTTTTTTTCCCGGGCGCAGATGTTTTGCCCTCATCCCGTTTCAAAAACGGGTGTTCGGTTCGGGGTGCGATTAGATCACGAAATGACAACCGTCGAGCAATCAATCACCCGTACCATTTGACAGCTGTTGAGTCACCGAAAATCGGTAAGACCTGGTCAAGCGCAAAATCCGTCGGCATACTTGCAAAGGCAGGCAGGCCGGCCTCTCCCCTCCCCTTTAACGGGCGGTGCACTCTTCACCCGGAAGAGAAGCGGCGCTGGCGCTGCGAGTCGAGTCCATTGCTGCAGTGAGTCCTGCGGGGGGGATGGACAGGGAGGATTTCGCTCATAACCGACTTGTCAGAAGAGACTGTTTGAAAGCTTGGTGAGCAGAGTGCATTGGGATTTTTTTTAGTATGAATTTAACGTGTGCAATCCATTACTCATTATGGTAATCCGTCATGGAGTTTTTTTTTCTCCCTGTTTGCTACACGCCGTGCAACTGGCTGAATCCGCACTGGTTCGTGGGCTCGGGAGTTGGAGAGCTCGATTGCATCGAAAAACTTCGCTGAAATAACGTGTTGCGGGTTTAATCGAGGAACGGACACGGGCAGAGGGGCGGCGTTCGTGCTTATGGCCGCTAGTCCCGAGTCCGGAGTGGCGGTCTTGTTACTGCAGACAGTAGCAAGATCCTGGGGCGATAAGCCACTGTGGCTTGTGGGAAAGATCCGGTCATGTTGTAGCTCGTGTTTTTTCTCCGTTTCTGAATGTGTATATTTGTCTCCATAAAACTGGAATTGTGCAGGAGGTATCGATTTAAGTAGCCCTTCACGAAAACGAACATGTACTATACGGCAAGCAAAAAAAATAATGTTGGACACGATTTCCAGTTTAACGTCATTCCCTCCGACTAAAGATCACGTTTTACACTGACAGTAAATCGTTAGAGCGCCTGAAGTTGCTTTTGAGCATTACCTCAAACTATAAACTGAAAGTTAAATATACATCTGAAAGTGCCCTTATATTTTTAAAAAAAGGAGCAGACAAGAACATTAGGAACACATCTAGGCTAAACTGAGTTCATGTGTGCTCCTTGTGGATTTGAGGCGCAAGAGCACGGTGTTTGCTCACGGGAGACGAGGAAGGCAGGGTAATCCACTGGATGGGCTTAAGCAAGGTTGTTATACTTGGAAAGAGGAACCAAAACAAAGGTTTAGTTCAAGGACGGCAAATCTGAAGAGGCCCAGTTTGTGTTTGCTAAAAGAATGTGAGATATTTCCCGGACAGAATGGAGAGTTCCGTCTGTTTCTTGAGAGAAGCCATACTCCCACACCAGCCTTCTGTGTGAAAAAGCGCTTCTGTTCTCAGTTATATTGCACTTCCCCATAGTTTCTACTTGAATCCTGTGGTTCGCTTTTCACTGATACGTTTTTTTTAAAAAAACAAGTTCTTATTTAAACACCATAATGAAATAGATACAGAAATAAACACTTCAAAGCCAGAGGAATTCACAATTGTAAAAACTTAAAATTATACTTTTTACATATTTCCATTGTATGCCTTGCCTTTTGATTCTTTACATTTCTAATAGAATTTAAATAAAAAAAGGAATTCAACTTTAAAGGCATGGATAGGTTTTCACTGATAAGTCTGGAGAAGTCCGCTGGGACTTTGAGGATTTCGAATATTTGTTCTGAGTACCTGTGCAATATTCTCTTTTCACATTTCATTTCATTTTCACACATTTCATTTAGTGTTGAGTTCCAAAGGTGGTATTTGAGTCGGTCTGAAAAGCTGAAGTTCAGCCACCCTATGCTTTTGATGCGCTTTACAGATCTGAAACCTGTCTTGTTTCTTATGCCTGTATAGATGCAGTAACGTACTGCTCAACCTGGAGATTCAGTGGGTGTTTGTGATGCACTGTGTGTACTCACTAGGTTGTGCATTCTCGGTGTTTGTATACGACATCATTTGCAGTACATGTGGATCTTGGTTTCGTGGGCTTGTCAGTTATCAGGGGGCGTGACTGCAGCTGAGCCCACAGTACAGGCTAGCCTGCTCTGGGGACACCTGCTTCTTGCTGTGGAATGTGTCACAGCTGTGGGCTGGGTGGAAGGGATCAGCTGTCTCACACTGGAACGGACCTGCCCGCCATGGAACATGATCTGTTCAGCACTGGTTTAAACCTCTTCGGGCCTGTAGCCGTCTGGAGCATTCCTGTGAACCTCTTTCAGTATGCGCCATTCCCAGAGAACTTGTTACCTTCCTGCACCTCAGTGTGAAACCTTTTTTTCCCTTGTTCTGAAATGAAATGTGTCGCAGTACTGTATATACATGTTCTACTTCTGAGCAGTTATTGTACCCAAGGCTGCTGCTATGACTCTTGAACATCTTGGTTAAGGTAGGTGGTACCTTCTATGAGCTGTGTAAAAAGAAAATCACTCTTAAGGACTTATAGAGAGCTGGCCCAAGTGTAGTATTACTGAATTCCTCTCTCATTTTATCAGTGTTTTAATTAAGCATGCTTAAACCATCTAGCTTAAGCCTGGTTTACACAGTCTTTATACGTAAATACTTGGCAAGAGTGTTTTTATCACTCTTGATCACACTGTCAGCTCTTTAGGGTACGTGTTGGTCCTCAACCTTCCCGGTATTTAAAGTGCAATCAGTTTTACTTCTTCAAATTTAGCACATTTAAGCTGGCTTCAGGACATGTATTATTCCATCCATAGAGTTCTGCTTTACTGTAATCTCCTGGCTTAAATGTGCTGTTTAAGATGTGAAGACAAGCAGGAATTAATTTCTTACTCAAGCTGTAGAGATTAGGGGGAGTAGGTTGTTAGTTTCAGTTAAGGATATGATGGAATTCACTTTGGTGTCTTTGGGAACCCCTTTATGTCACAACATTAATAAACCTGGAAACAGCCAGGTTTACCCTAGGAATAACTAAGGTTGCTGCTGGAAGAGGTGTTAGTGGGGCCAGCAGGGGGCACTAACCCTGCGGCTCATGTGGGTCCTAATGCCCCAGTGTAGTGACGGGGACACTATACTGTAAACAGGTGCTGTCCTTCGGATGAGACGTAAAACCGAGGTCCTGACTCTCTGTGGTCATTAAAAATCCCAGGGCGTTTCTCGAAAAGAGTAGGGGTGTAACCCCGGCGTCCTGGCCAAATTTCCCATTGGCCCTTACCAATCATGGCCTCCTCACAATCCCCCTCTATGAATTGGCTTCATTACTCTGCTCTCCTCCCCACTGATCGCTGATGTGTGGGGAGCGTTCTGGCGCACTATGGCTGCCGTCGCATCATCCAGGTGGGGCTGCACACTGGTGGTGGTGGAGGGGATCCCCATTACCTGTAAAGTGCTTTGAGTGGAGTGTCCAGAAAAGCGCTATATAAGTGTAAGCTATTATTATTATTATTATTATTATTACCCCTAACTTAACTCAATATGTTAACCTCCCCTATTTCATTTTGAAAAAATGCACATTGAAGTTGGTGCTTGCCAGCTCATGCTCTCTTGTTCACATTTCCCCACACGACTTCTTCAGGATTTCACACGGGCAACACTGCCTTCTACGTTTGTCACAGGGAACAGTCGTTTCACAAAGCGGTTCTCTCCCTCGAGAGAGAGAGAGGGAGAGAGGGAGACTTGTGAAAGGCTTTGCAGTGCAACGCGTCTGCTCTGTGTCCCTGCCCAGATCGTGGCGGGAGCGGGGATGGCGATGGCACATGTCGGGGCTGTAGTCGCTGCTGTGACGGGCGTGCTGGCTGTCCTGCTGCACTCCTCTATCCACAAGATCGAAGAGGGACACCTGGCTGTGTACTACAGGTACGTCCCGCGTCTCGGCCCGCCGTTTCAGCCTCCCCAGTGACGGGAGCTGGAAGGAAAAGTGTGGTGCGGTGTATCGCACGTGTCCGACGGCAGTATGCAAAAAGGAATGAGAAAAGATAAACAACACACATGCAAATGTTTTTAAGAAAAAAAGACGGGTATAGGCGAGCGTTTGTGCACGAAGCACTTCTCTTTTATAGGGAAGTGTGATCTGGCGTTACAGTGTGAAGGAGATGTTTCAACATCCTTTCCTTAAGCAGGCTGTTGGCCTCGCAGGGGCCTTGCCCTGAGCATTCCTGGTGTGGTTGAGGTTCATTCAAGGTGTGTGCACTTTCCATTTAGTCTTCTAAAGCTTCAGTTGTGTTTTCTTATAAAGAAATTGAACCTGTGAAGAAATTAGATGTCGGTCTTGTGACTTGTGTTTACGGTGTTCCTCATTCACAGTGGAAACAGCCCTGTGGGTATGTTCTGGGGTGGCTTTGCTGTTTGTGAGCTCCGCCGACATTTACCGATTTTCCTTAACCCATTCGGTCCCGCTTTCTGATTTCGCCCCAAAGCCCCGCCTGTGAGCGATGTCAAATTCAGATTAAAATCACTTTATTGGCCATATACAATTTTTTGCATTAGGAATTCGTCTTTTTGCATACCCCAGCTTGCTCTCCATGAGACACAGACACACAGACAGGGAGAGAAGCTTTGAGGTCAGAGTGCAGAGTTGGCCATTGTACAGCACCCCTGGAGCAGTTGGGGTTAGGGGCCTTGCTCAGGGGCCCAATGAAGTAGGATTCATTCCTCTGCCGGCTGTGGGATTTGAACCGGCAACCTTCCAGCCACAGGCGCAGATCTTTAGCCACAGTGCCACCGCTCCGCCCGCTTAGAAGCTCACGTGAAATAAAGGGCTTTGTGCGTTTTAAAATCACCTCTAACTTAAACCTCTGAGAGCAGAAACCGGAGGAGCCGTTGCTCTATGAAGGCTGGTGACGGAGACGTTTTGCTTGCGGTCTCTGTTTCAGAGGTGGGGCCCTGCTGACGGTCCCCAACGGTCCTGGCTATCACATCATGCTGCCGTTCATCACGACGTTCCGGAGCGTGCAGGTCAGTTCCTCGCGGGCCTGTGACTCCCCTGCTGCTACAGCGCCCCCTCAGGGGCTCACTGTAGGCCTGGGGGAGGGAGGGAGGAGGAATCTCAGGGAAACGTTTGTCTCGGCGAACGCGTGTGACGCACAGCGACAGGCGGCGACCGAAGGCGGAGCGGCCTCGGAGTCGTTTGCCGGAGGGTGAAGGGAAACGGCCGGGAGGGTCCTGCCAGCAGTGACAGCTGTCCCCTGTGGACCCGCCGCTGCTGCCGAACTGAGTCACGCAGCCCAGCTGTGCTCCTGCTGTGGTCCTAGAGCCACTCCCACGGGCGCACAGAGGTCCCTCTTCGTAATGTTTTACCGCATCGTTGTTTTTTAAAGTCACCCGGTAGCTTGTAAATTTAGTTCAACCATCTTAAAGGCAGAGCTGCTGCCCTTAAGTCACACTAATAAAGGGGAACTGCAACTCTCTTTTTAAATGTCCGACTTAGAAAGAATCAGCATTGATGAGTGGATTTCAAACCACCGTGAGAGTAAAATGTACACAATAACTTATAAAACCTCCAATTGACATCACAAAGTAGCTGAAATTTCCAGGTATGCACAGCGCCATATTGATGTCATTGTCTGCGATTCAGAAAGAGGCAATCAAACCTCCAGTGAGGTGAAGCAGCCCTGTGAAATTAAACAAGCAGAATTGTGAATACGTCTCTTTTAATCCAATAGAAATATTGCTCTCGATTTTTAGAGGGTGTTGCCGATTAAATGGAACTTACTAGTTAACTCTCCATGCAAATCACGCTGGAACATGTCTGTAGTGAAATGTCTGCTGCACAACCTGCACTTATTTGCTTGTACGTCACATTAGTCATTCCAGTGACTAGTGAGCAGGAAGGGCTGCTTCACATCGCAGTTCGAGCAAACTCTCGGCCCCACCTGTGGCGAGACCAGGGGTTTGAGACAAATTGTCAACTATTCAGTACTTTCACAAAGTTCGCTATTTTGTGCTTAATTCGAAATTTGTAAAAAATGTTGCGATGCCGTCAGTTAATTTATTGTGTTACAGAGATTTTAATAACCGGTCTGAGTAATTCGGAGTGCAGTTTGCCTTTAAGTAGTGTGGCTGGGGGCTGGGCTGAAAGGCAGCTTTTCTGCATCCAGATGTATATTCAGTTCTGATTTGTATAGTATGTCCACTTGAGGTTGTTTATTCTTTCAGCCCGTTTTAGATCGGAAGCTGCCTTTCTTACTAAATAGCCATGAGCCCTTTTGTTTTTTGTAAATGTGTTGAAACTGGTTTTCTGAGGAGGAGTTTGTTATGACTGAGTATTTCTTAATTTGCATCCAGAATATTTTAGCCACTTCCTAGTGATCCTCCTCTTTCAGGGATCTTTGAGCAGAGAGGAAAACAACAGGAAATATGTGAGGAAAGATAATTGTTTCATTACAAATGCAAAAATAACAGCACAGGAAAAATTTGAACGGGTTTACCAAAACTTTGTTCAAGCTCTATGGAAGTTTAGGAACTGTTTAGAAATTTTGTGCTCTACAGTAATACATTTGGATGTTAAAAATAGCTAAGGTAACAATTGGAATTGTTCCAAAATATCAGTTCATCATTGTAGGAGGTTAGCTACTCCAGGCAAATGTTTCTTTAATGTAAAAGCTCATTGTTAATGTTGGTTTTGTTTTGCAGACCACACTGCAGACTGATGAAATAAAAAATGTGCCTTGTGGAACAAGGTACAGTAGTATTACCCTAAAGTGTTGGTATTTCAGGTTTGAATTATAGAATATTTGTTTTGTAACTATATTTATTACTGAAAGAGTTCACTTTTGTAACGTTTTATTGAATCGTTGTTTCTTTTAAAGTCGCCCAATAGCTTGTAAGACCAGATGAACCAACTTAAATTATTATAATTATTGCATTATTGGTATCAAGTGCAATTTCGTTCACACCAATACTAAATGCTGCATTCTCAGACTTCTCTCTCCCAGTATCTGGACAGTGTGCTGCTGCCCTTTTAAACCTCTTTATCAAATCTGATTTAGACCTATGGTGTGAATTTAAAGGTTTTTTTAATGTTTTGTAGTGTCAAATGGGTGGTTGATTTTGCTTAATGTTTGAAGATCATTAAGGATTTCTTTATAGATCTAAGTAATGTAAAAACTAATTCTGTTGGGTTTGTTTTTCATTTCAACAGTGGGGGAGTGATGATCTACTTTGACCGAATTGAAGTTGTCAACATGCTGGTTCCGTCTGCAGGTAAGCACCATTAAACCTGGCTCTGTGAAACACCTCGATCAGAGTGGCTTGTTTGCACTGCTCACCTTTCATCTGTGTTTTCTCTGTTGAAGCGGTTGATATTGTGAGGAACTACACTGCGGATTACGACAAAACACTGATTTTTAACAAGATCCATCATGAGCTGAATCAGTTTTGCAGCGTCCACACTCTCCAGGAAGTGTATATCGAATTATTTGGTAAGTATGAAGGTATACTGCAAATGTGTTGATTGGTTTTATGTCACAGTTTATGATAGTCATCTTTCCCCTTGATTCTGCGCTGGGAGATGTCTTTCAGGCTGTTGATTAAGAGTCTGCTGTATTCCAGTGCTTTAACAGGAAGAATCTGGATGAAGCATTGAAGGAACAGCTGTACTGTGTTGCATTGTCATTAACACTTTTCCATGTGCTGCCATGTGTGCATTTTGTTTGATAGATATAATTGATGAAAACCTCAAGCTGTCCCTGCAGAAAGAACTTAATGTCATGGCTCCTGGTCTCACAATTCAGGTAAGGTCAGGATTCAGAGCCCAGTTCTGTAGTGTTAACAAAACATCTACTTTTCTCCGTAGCCACTGTGCAGATACAAAAGAAGGAAAGGGACACAGTGTGAAACTGGTAAAAAGGATGCATTGAGCAGTGCTTTGAAGCCACCAACGCATGATAAGAGCATAACAAAGTTTACAAGATCTAATACATCTGAGGATCTCATCCTACTATTTCTTAAAAAAAGACACAGAGTATTTGCTCCAACAAACATGGCTGGGCAGCTTGTTCCACAATCCCACAACCCTCTAGCTTGATAAGTACTCATTGGTCTCCGTTTTAAATACGCTTCACTGTAATTTCCACTTGTGCCCTCTGAAACATAGATGCAAGGCTGATACAAGACCTTTGTGTATTCAGTATTTGTGAAGGTTCAGTGAGTGAAAATCCGTTACAGGTTTTTCCTGCCATTTTTTTCCTGTATCCAGGCAGTTCGTGTTACGAAGCCCAAAATCCCAGAAGCCATCAGGAGAAATTTTGAACTAATGTAAGTAGTAAGTCTTTCTTCCATGAGTATGCCATTTTTTTTCCCCCACGTTAAGAATCGGGTGTTGTTGTGCAGACCGTTGTGTGTTTTTCATGGCTTGGCTCTTAGCTGCGAACACTGAGGCTACACAGAGGGGCTTCCCGGCCCCACCCATCTTGCAGGCCCCTATGTCTGAAAACCAACACAGCTGAAGGCCACGGGGTGGGGGGCGCTATGTCACTGAGAACCGAGAGCCCTGGTTGGTTAACCCCAATCCCCAGTTGTGTAAGGGGCTCAGACAACAGTGCTCTGCTGCTTGGGGAGACTCAGTCACAGACAGCTAGTGACGTGATCTAGGCTCCCGGGCCATAGGGCCCAGTCAGCGACTGGACACGTGCCTTTACCGCCCGAGCGGCTCCGCGGGCTCTGTGACTATGCTCTGTCTGTCTGAAGCGGGCGAGCTCTGGCTCGTGACGTGGGAGCGGGTCGGCCATTTGCCATGTTCATCAGCTCCCATTCTCATTCCCTCCCCAGGGAGGCAGAGAAGACCAGGCTGCTCATCACTGCTCAGACGCAGAAGGTCGTGGAGAAGGAAGCAGAGACTGAAAGGAAAAAAGCCATAATAGGTAAAGAGAAAAACGGCTTTCATATTGTCCCTCTAAAGCGCAGGTGTCCACTGCAGCTCAGCTCTTGGAGCTCTAGCAAATCTTATTTCTAGTTTTCTGTTCAGAGGTTTGGCAGTATAGAGTTAAAATGAATATAGTTTTTTTTCCCCCAATTTAAGTGAGTGCTCTGGAGGAACAGGTGTGTGGGTCACCAGTTCCATGATTTGGAGCCCTTGTTCAAAACAACTGTCAGATTTAAACTGCTTTTTTGTAACTGTTTTACAACTTCTTTGACTTGGATTATGTCCGTATTTTTTCCTGGTGCCCATATCCCTGTGGTCCTGACTGCTGTTTTGTTGCTCTTCTGTTCAGAGGCGCAGAAGGTCGCTCAAGTGGCTGAAATTCACTTCAAGCAGAAGGTGATGGAGAAGGAGACGGAGAAAAAGATCTCTGAAATCGAAGGTACCGCCTGGCTGCTTGCCATTCTCGGTTTTTCAGGGCTTTCGGTAAGGAGTGCTGCAGCAGTGCGTGTTGTGGAATCCCGCATTTTGCAACGAGAGAAGAGAAAAGTTCCTCAGTCAGTGGCAGTCAGTCTGATGAGAAGACGCCTTGTATTGCCTGTATTAGTGTTTTTAGGAACCTCAGAAAGATTACAAATGAGGGGAAGATGCCAGGCATTCCAGCTTGTCTGGTAGTTAGTAGCTATTTGATCCGAGGGTCTTGAAAAAAGCCGGGGTTTCAGTTTGGACAACATGGCTGGGCAGCTTGTGCCACGCTCCCCACGCTGAGAGGCACTTGCTCCGTTTCTTGGGGTATTGTGAATTCTTGGATCAGATCAGATCAGATCCCCCTCACAGCCTTTTCTCTTCAAGACTTGGAAAAGGGTTCAGTTCCTTTCACCTGTCACGCCTGCACTCTTTGTCAGCGGACCTCCCAGCGCTGGCGGCTGGTGTCATATTTTCTGTTGGGTTACAGATGCAGCGTTCCTGGCCAGAGAGCGCACCAGAGCGGATGCCGAGTACTACACGGCTGTGAAATTTGCTGAAGCCAACAGGGTAATCTTCCGTGTAGCACCGCATGAACTGCAGCCTGTGGTTCTTTCACCTCCATCGGGAGAGGAGAAGATGGACAGATCCTCCCAACAGCTCCGGTCCTAGAGGACTGCAGCCCGTTACGTTTTTTACCGTAGCCTGCAAAGCTCCAAAGATTTGTCTAACATTTGTGTAGTGTGACAAAAAGGAATCCAGAATATAGGAAGTGAAAAGAAGCTCCTGCAAGGGGGCTTCATTGCCACTGGGTTTTAAACTAGGGGTGAATTGAAGCAGAACACGCAGTGCCAACACTGTGGGGGGGAATCAGAAAACCGTCTGGTGAGCTAGGGGGCAGTATCGGTTTAAAGGTCTGTGAGCCGTGAAAAAGACAAGAAAACTAGGAGTGGAAGTTAAGGTTTGGGGATACTACAGATGATGGAGCTCAAAATTCTGAAGTGAACCCTGCAGAGCTGTTAGATCTGAATTTCTTTTTGTGCGTGTGTGTGTCGGGGTAGTGACCGAACCTGGATATGTTGTAAGGTGTTTGACTTTTCTCCTGACTTCTATCCACCTCTTCTCTCTTTGCAGATGAAGTTGACACCAGAATACCTGGAGCTTATGAAGTACCAGGCGATTGCGGCGAACAGTAAGGTTTACTTTGGCCAAGACATCCCCAACATGTTTATGGAAAACAGTGGCTCTCAGGCCAGGACTCAGGATGAGGAGGAAGAGGGGTCACCTCATCTGCTGGACCTTCTAGGAAAGACGAGGAAACACAAGAAAGCACCGCGCTCTTCGACAAGGGATTCTAAATCCGGTTCTCCAGAGTAATTGGCAAACACAAGTACTTCTTTTTTATATCTTGTGGGGGAGATTATGATTGGCATGCTTTTTTTAAAAAAATTTTGTGTGAAAGTTAAATTGAGGTCTCGGAGTCCTGCCGTTGACTGCTCTATTTTCGATTGAGGCTGAAGTGATGTCGGGATTCTTAAACGTTTTCGTAAATGGACAATTTTTTTTTCTTGCAACTCTATGTGAAACCATAGTTTGACTATACAATAATACTTGCAACCCTGCCTCAGATATTGCTTTAAAATAACAATGATGCCTAAAGTTGTCTGGAGCTGGTAAAAGTAAAAATGATGCTGCACATCAGGAATGCATTTTTAAAAACCAAGTGGATGACTGATGCAGAATGCTGATACTAAATATGCATTTTATTTTGGCTTAGATCTTGGCAAAGATTTCTACTTTTTTAATTAAAAGTTTGAGGTTGTGAACTTTGCTAACATGTTTACAAAATCTTGAAAATGTCCTGTAAACTAAACACTTGAGTTTTCTTACTGTGTCTTGCACATAACTGGACTTAATGAACTACCAATTTGCTCACGCATGATCAAAGTGGGAGCTTTTGGAAGCCGGAAATATTTAAAAAGATGTTCCCTAAACATTTAAACAGGAAGTCGTTGCTGCAATTGATAAATGAATGCATAGTGACAATGTCCGCATAAGAATGCTTTAGATAGTTACTGAAATTGGAACATGTCACTATACACAGTTGAGTTTTGTCATCTGGTCAACTAAAATACCTATAGTATCCAAATCTGCGGCTTTAAGGTCTAAGTAATCATTATTAAACCATTTGGAATTATTTGCATTAAGATCTTGCTGATGAGAAGCACTAATTTATTGCCTTTTTATTTATGTGAACTGGTTGACATCAAGGAATTTTGAAGTCCAGAATTGCTGTTGGTGCCGCAGCGGTCTGGATCTCATGCTCCACCTGGGGGCTGTATGGACTCAAGCTAGGATTGTCAAACACTAAATGCCAGGATCAGTCTTAAATTTGGTGCTTTTTGAATTTTATTTTTTAATGAGGGTAACTATAGGTTAGGTTGGTTCTCTTGCGTATTGCTGTATAATAAATAGAAAATCACTGGTTTCTTACCTCTCTTTAATAGCCTCCCAGGTTTGGGCAGAGCTCTCAACCAGGAAGACCCTGTCAGAAGGTCCACAAAACTCAAGTACTCATTGTTTTGTACTCTGGTTTTCCACAATGTGAAAATTCATTGAACAGAAAAGCTGGTTGTTCACATCTGCACCAGAAATAATAAACCCTCTGGATGTGTTTAATGACTGATAAAGTGATAACTAGCCTGCTCTCTAAGCTGAGAATTATGTTTTAAAGTCTTTCGGACTTGTTGAAATGTAAAATGCAGAGGAAGACGCATCATACCATGAGTTCTTCAATGAGCTGTCAGAAGTTATTGGGTCCCACAAAGTGAATAATTATGGTGTCTTACTGTTCTTTCCAGGGCTTTATATTAAAATGTGGGTTTTGAGAGCCTTTGGTTTGGACTGCTCTAGAGTGGAGTGTGCTGTGCTCTTCAGCAGTTTGTGACATTTTCCGAATTTCAAAGGGTCAAGGAGGGGGAGACAGTCTGAACTGTAACATTTTTCCTGCAGCTGCATTCTACCCACTGGAGGACGTACAGTGATCTTTTGCTACACTTGAGTGAAGCTGTTTTTCAAGTCTTTTTTTTTAAACTGGAGACCAGTCGGTGGTAGATCAAGCACAAGCCTGTGTCATCATGATGAAAGCCCTTCAGAAGTTCTGCTGCTTCAAACGTTTGATCCGCAGAAATACGGATGCCAGGGTGGTGCACAGTGAGCAGGGGTTAGGGCTGTGGGCTGATCTTTTCACTAATTATAAGCCATGCAAAATCGCCAGGCTTCGTGCTGTCAGTGCATCTTTTCTTTTGTCAGTTTGGACCTTTGCGCTGTGAAATGAGGAAGCGCATCGCACTATTAAAACCGTAAATCCAACCCGAAGGTTTCACGTGTGGCGGCGAGCTCTCTTTCAAGATGTTTGTTTTGCTGAGGCCGTTGTTGGGAGCATTACGTTACGCGACGGGCTGCAGGTGGCGGGTCTGTGACTGTGGAGGGAGTTTAAACTGTCAGAAACGGGCGTTTAATGGGGTGTGCCGCCGTCTGTGGGCGGGTAGCCATTGTTCCAGCACGTGCTGATGGGTTCGACGTGTACAAACGCATGGAAAGGGGAGTTTCCCAATGTGTCCGTTTCGAATCGGGGTCTTTCAGGTCCGATGTGCTACAGTAACTACCCTGGCAGGGGTCTTCGCTTCTCTGCCTCACAACACCAGAATCCACAGGAGAGTTTCAGGCGACTGAGCCTTCTGCCCCAATCTTTTGAGTCAGAATGTCCTTCGCACACCCGCGAGCTTGAGAGCTGTATTTTCAGAGTCTTGTAGCATTAATACCCAGACTATGGCAGGCTACAGAGTAGGAGCCGGAGGGGTGGGTGTGTAGTTCCCTGAATGTGACACGCGTTGGTATCCACGGCGCTTGGCTCACTTGAGCACGGACAAGACTCGCTGGCATGTGGTCGAACACTACGGGTCTGTGCCAGGAAGAAACTGCTTGTCACCGCTTAAGGACGCAGCTTGGCGAATGTGAACTTTTGTATAATTCATGCGATCTCCGTATTGTAATAAATTTATAAGCAAAATTTTCAAATGTTTTTGACAAGGGTTACAAAAAATAAAGCCTATTTTGATACCTTGAGAATGAAACGGGTGATTTATTTATTTTTCCTCCCTTCCCTGCCTGTTTTCAGCATTATTCCAGCCCGGTCTAGTCCTAAAGTCACACAGTCCCAACAATAGTTATAGCCTGGAGTTAGAATAAACCCCAGCTTTATTCTCTTAAAGACAACCTCAATACTCTCCCCTCCTGGCCCGACACCCTGTTCCCAGAGCTGCCAGAATAGCAAACACTTGGTAGAATTACTTCAAGACCAGAGTGAAGGACGCTGCAGTTGCCCACTGTTCTCGATGAGCTGCAATTAGGAAACCACTATATGAAGTGCAACTAGGTGTGAAAGTGTAGATAGTTTAAAATTGGGATATGATGAGTTAGCAGCATTGCCTATAATTCCATGGAGAAAGGAGTGATATACTGTATTTTAATGCACTAAAACAGTCTATGAGATTAAGGTTATCATTTAACTCGAATCTATATTTTGGATTAATGAATGATATCTTGTTTCCATAAATTCCTGTACCGTATATGCTAATACATGAATGTTCCTGGTTGTTTGAGAGCCGCAGTAACGTCCTGGCCCCAGTAGAGGGCAGTAAAATAATTTTCTAACGTCACTTGCTGTGAAAGATTTACTGCAGGAAGTCTGCCTCTGGGGGCACGACGGACACATTTTGCCGCATACCCCAAATTGAGGTGATTGAGGATCTATGGCTGATTATAATGACCCATAAATAATTGCATTGCCAAAGTCAATAGAGGTTTACTGTCAAGATTGTTCTATAAACAGAAATATACAGTATCTTAAAAAGCCAAAAGTACTATGGATTAAACGATTCCACACAGTCTTCCAGCCTTGGTAGAGGGTGGGGTGTACAGTATGTGTTGCCAGCTTTCATGTAAGAGATCTGATCCCAGAGAGTTTCACAGTAAGCCCTTTTCAGTGAAGAACGGAGACAAGGGTGTGGTCACAACGGACTTTCAGAGCCCTACAGGATGCAACGATATAATCAAAAATCTGCAAGGTATTGAGGTGTTATGCTGATTTTTTAATGTTGTCGTGCTATATTTCTTCCTACCTACCCTGGGTAAGGCAAGTCACAGTCGGCTACTGGGCTCGAACCCACAATCAAAGGTCCACTCTGCGTTCGACTGATCTGCGTTTTTTCTGAAGTGTCGGGTTGTGGGACTCTTAACCCACAAAGCTGGGTAAGAGTCACACATGCGGAGCTCCATTTAAATTCGGTGGTCCATACAGATGACTCGAACTCTATTTCTATCTTAAAATGATGCAATAGATCACTTATTTTTTTGCAGACTTTTTCTTTGTGGACTTATTTATTTTTCTGGTTGTTTTTATTCAGTTTTTCTCATTTTCTAAAGAAAATAAAACGGACAAAAAGAGCTGAACACGGGTTTCTGAGAACAAACAGTGATTCATTTGCTGAAGTTGATGTACAGGGAGGGGCCTGCTCTGTTATGGCTCTTATGACCTGTGTTTATTCATTTACTTTGAGGCCCAGAATTGTAACTCTCTAACCCGCTGAGCTGTTTTCTTAATGCAGGAAACAGCAAAACCATCTGAACCCACGTTTCTAAAGCTACCAAGGCTGGGCGTTCAGCCCTTCATGAAGAAGTTGTAAGCTTTTAAGAGCGGCGATCTGTGTTCTACTCCCCCAGTCACACTGCCCATAGTCTGTGTGTGTTCCCATGAGACCGTCCTGTTTTTTCACATTGTTCTGTCCGTGAATTCAAATAGATGTCTGTGCACAGGCCTTCGATAATGTCTCAAGTTGTTTCCACTGCCAACCACGTGTTCTTGTTGTATACTGATCGTACAAGTAGGGGGGAAAATATTCCTGTACTACTTAAGACTGAAGCCTAGCCTAGACTGAAGACTAAAATAGCATGTTACCCTGATTTCAACACGAATCTTGACCTTCCACAGATGGGTAGAAACCTCCGTTGAGAGGCCAGTGCTGCCAGTAACAGCTCGCTCGAGGTGTCCAGTGTGAATAAACACCCCGTCTTTCTGAAAGCGGGTGTTTGACTGCACCCGTGAATGGTGAAGCGCAGGAGGGAAGGCAGACGAGTTCATCGGGGTGCACAAGCTTCAGGCCTGGCGTTCTCTCTTCATGGGCGGGGGGCCTCTGCGTGATGGATGGGTGCCCGTGGTGGATCCATCACGGCGTGGCTTTCCTTTGTGTCGTGGACTGCCGAAACCCCTCCAGAATCGCAGACACCTGGGCCGGCCTGGCTGTTTCTCTTATTGTCTGCACCGCGCAGGCCTGCCCCACCTGTGTGCCGGCCTGTCGTTTCCTTCCCAGTCAGCGCCCCTGCGCTGGGTCAGTGTGCCGCTTCCTGGCCCTGCCAGCGCCGCACTGGGCGTGGGCACATCCTGCTGGCAGGAAGCTGCTGTGACCAAGGGCAACCGGGAGAAGAGGAGACCCCCGCCGTGCCCCCGCAGTGTAGGACGCGGTGACCTGTCAAACAAGCGCTCACCGACAACCACTGGGAAATGAGTACGGTGTAAACAGATATCCGGATATTTCAGAGGAATCCAGGCCACTTTTCCTGAGTTACCCGAGTATAGATTATTAATAATAAATGGCTCCCACTTGAAGAAGGTTAACTACCAGTATAACCATTTCCCCAGTTCTCAATATGCTTTTCCTCCCTGTTTGTAAGAACAAGAACCACACTCTCAGAGGAATGGTCAGTGGGCTGCTGTGTTTCTGTTTATCCCATCTTTCCTTTGTCATAGGTCAGCTGGTCACAGGATACAAAAACTGCAGATTATTACAGTAAATAAAGCAATTCAGCTTTTGTTTTGCTGAATGTATTAAACATTGATATTTCCCTGCTGGAGGGACAACCCCAATTCTGTAATGCACCAGAAGGAAATCTGTCTGATTGTTTGATTTTGTCTGTTAATTGATGTTTTTCGTCTAGGGAAGAATTAGCCTAGAATTAGCAAGCTACTGATTCAAACAATTGATCACAGTCGATTCAAGGGGGGTCCTCTGATCTCTTCCCTCCTTCACTGTCGTTTCCTTTGTCTGAGCCTGCTGGGTGTCAGTATTGACGTCCGGGGCCTGTCTCATGTAAGAGAGAGATTCCCGCCCTGTGGGTCTGCAGGAAAGATCCGCACTGCAGTGTCTGAGACCCTTACAACTCGGTGAAAACGCTGAGGGTGGTTTCTTTAAAAACAAAACTCCCACACCTCCCTGGAGGGAGAGTGGGAGCTGGGGGCTATCTAGGAGGGGGCAGAAAAATGTCACAGTATTGTAAACGGAAAGAAAGGGTGGAGATAAGCATGTTTACTGAGAAGACGAGATCACGGTTATTTTTTCACCTCAGCAGGAGTACTTTTTCACAAGAAGTTGAAAGTCAAGTTGCTTCATTCATTGGCTGGAAGACGTGGGTCTCTCTGATATACAGGCCGGCCCTGTCTTTTTGGGGGCCCTAGGTAACACCCTGGAAAGGCTGAGCAGACGGGAAAGTTTTATAATAAAAAAACGTTCTATAAATCCATTTGCCTAGATTTTTGACCTGAGGTATGTTTTAAGCAACACGAGCTCTGAGAAGTTCCTCCCTGCTCCTGCCGCTGTCGCCGGGAGAGTGACAGCAATCCGAAGGGCTACAGGTTGGGTTTGCAATACCCCCATTTAATGAAATAAAGGAGAAACCACAAGGAAAACAAAGCGCTTTAATGCCGATTACGTATAATCGATGAACAGTGGTTTGTACTGTATATTGCTTTCAAACTTTTATTTGGCCGGGCGGTGCCGATGTTTAGCCAGGCGACCCACACGGCATGCGCACAATCGCAGGAAATGAAAGAATCAGTTTAGCTTCTAATAAAAACGCCTCAAGCAGTCTACGTCTCTAGCTTGAAAACGTGACATGTCTACCGGTCGCTAGTTACGTGGATCTGACAGAATCAGAACCAAATGATTACATTATTCCCCAGGTTGTGCATTATTACAATGGCTTGACGTGGCGTACCTCTGTTTTGTGATCTCTTAGCCCGCTCTTCTTTTCTGCGCTTTAGAAACATTGCGATCGTAATAGGTCGGTTTTCTTTGATTGGGACTTCCAGCAGGAACATCCACAGCAGCAACAGAAAGAGCAGCTATGGGGAATTTATCTCATATTTGAATGTGCCGATAAAAAATAAATGGACATTGCACATTGAGGGGACCCTGGCAGATCTGCCGATACATAATGAGCTTTGTGCTCTTTGGAGACAAATGCAAAGTTGCAATTTATTAATGCCTTGATTGCAATGCATTCCATTTTTAGTTCAGAAGAGTATTTGCAATACATGTTGGTAATCCTGTGAGTCGCTGAGTACTTTCTGTGTAATTGCTTCTGACATGTGTGAGTTAGTATTCATCACTGACTCTGAAGTCACTGATGGGGATCTCTGGCAGAGCGCTCAGTGGAAGACTGTGATCTCCTTGCACGTCTTATCTGACACACTGCAGGTTGCCTCGTTATCACCACTCCATATCACTCTTCTGAACGTCAGGAGGCCTTTAGGTCCATCTCGCTGGCTGGGCTCTGATAAGGTCCTGGCTGGAGCCTGAGGTGAAATGTCATTGTGAGAATCCAAGACGTCTAGCAGACCTCACTGAGCTTGGGTGACGCAATAATGTTTTGTTCCTTTTGTTTAGCTGTTGAAAATAATCTATTCTGAGGGGTTTGGCTGTTTGAAAAACAGGATTTCTTATTGCACTGAATATAAAATGTTCCTATTGCTCAATCTATGAATGGCACTGCACTATATAAAAAAAAACAATCCCTGGCTGTCATTTCTCATTACAGGCTGAGTAACAGCAGAAACTTCTCAGGTCCAGGAAGAGACATGACAGTCTGTGACTGACTACTGATGGCACATTTCCCAGACCACCACTGGGAGATGAAGGACTTCTTGGTCACAACAGACAGCTTGACTGGACACAGCGTTTTCAGCCTGTGTGTGGGCCAAAGACAGGGAGAGGGGGAGAGACAGCTCTCAACCAGGACGGTACATGTATGTCAACTGTTCCCTTGCATGTAATTACACCCAGAGGTGGGGGAAGTGATTCTTAAATCTTATAGCACTGTCAGGAGTGTTATTAAGCCTGAGGTACGTAGAGGATAATATAGAAAAAGTCTCCTTATGGCATAGGAAGAGCTCTGCATCAGGGTACATGTCTGATCTTGGTTTAGCACTGGTCACACAGTGTTGAGGGTTATAGGATACCAAGCTTTGTCCCTGAATGTTTTTTCTAGGGAACGCTTTCTAGGGAAGGTATTTAATCCAACACATATCAGTTTTTCTGTGCAAATGATAAGCTCAGGTTGTTTAACACTCTTCAGGTGGTTGAATGCTGCATCACACAGGCCGGTTGGCCTAATGTTTCACTTGGGTGTGTTGTACTGTACTGTTTTTCAAGAGGACTGAAACTTGCTAAGATCAAGAACAGGAAAAAAATCTCAATCGAAAGTAACACAAGGTTTCAGATGTGCAGCCTTCTTTGGGCTGCACAGCATGCCTTTTCTTTTCAATATTAAATGAATTATTGCTTTGCATTTTGCACACTGATGCAGTTCTCTACTCGACTGGAGCCCCGGAAATACTGCTTGTTACACAAAACTAATCTTTCTACAGAAATGGTTTGAAATGACTGGATCTTTATTTTGTAAAGCACTTTCATAATGCTATGTCAAGGCACTTTGCAGTGAAGCAAAAAAGAAATGCACAAATAACATAATGCAAGATATTAATTCGATTTGAAAGCTATTGTTTACAGTGAGTTTAAGAGGATCTTAAAGTACTGACTGACTGGGTCAAGGCACTAATCCATAGTCTTGGAGTAACAGCACGGAAACAGTCTCCCATGGTCTACTTTTGAGAACTGAAATGTCTGCATTGTTCCTATTTCTCTAAACAAGTTTGAACTAAGTCCTGAATGTTATTCATCCAACTGGCTCAAAAAAGATACACATGCAATTTCCTCAAATCTGGGCTGTTTCTGTGTGTAGTCAGGCCAAGTGTTTTGAGTAAGTGGGTGGAGCAGGCAGTGTCAAATCATTCCTGGAATGCTGTGATATAGACAAGGTGTGAACATAGGAAAATGCTCATTAGTCATTCTAAGCAGGTGAAAATCAGGGCAGCAGTTGCTGTTCCACCCTGTACTTTCCCCACTAACATAGGCCAAAAATAGGCCAAACCAGGCTAATACAGCATATTCTTGGAAAAGTAAGAAATGGTGGTTTCAGGAAATTGTCTGGCTGTAAAATTATTCACAGAAACTGAAAAATGGAATAAGCTCACAGACTGTTGGGGTGATTAACACTGATGTCACTAATTGATTAATTTCTTTTTGTCAGACCTTTGTCTTTGATCTGCCAATAGACAGTCTTTAGAGATTTGGCCCCCATTCTGTTTTGAACCCATGACTTGTTACTCAGAGACTCACTATTTATCTTGCATTACTTCCGGTGCTGAAAAAGCCAAAGATCCATGTTGTTGTTTTTTTTATTGTTGACAGCAAAAGGAAAAGAGAAAAAAAAAGTTGTTGAGTTTACCATTTTGTGCCAAGTGTTTGACTAAAACTGGGAACATTTGTTGAAAACAGCTGTTCTTTTTCCTCTGTTTAGTCTGCTCCGCAGACACTAAGCTATGGTTTTACTTCAGTCCATGAAGTCACCCAGCACAATGCTGAAATTTCAATGCAAAGGTTTTCGTTGGTTTTTAACCTGAGCTCTGTGCAGAGTGTTTTCCATGGACATACAGCAGTCTAAGCATTCTGAACTGTGCAGTTCCATGCAGCTGTAGTCACACGTTTTTTCGAGTGGGATTAGAAGATAAAGACAAACACCAATGATGCCATCGTGGGTGAAGGCTCTGGTGAAGTTTTGGCCATGTGGATGAGGAAGTTCACGTTTATTTGTCATTCCAGCCATATACAAGTACACAGTGGGACAAAATATCGTTCCTCCTGGTCCACGGTGCAAATACAGACAGGACACTGACATAGACATTGTAATAATAATAATTGCTTACACTTATATAGCGCTTTTTCTGGACACTCCACTCAAAGCACTTTACAGATAATGGGGACTCCCCTCCACCACCACCAATGTGCAGCCCCACCTGGATGATGCGACGGCAGCCATAGTGCGCCAGAACGCTCACCACACATCAGCTATCAGTGGGGAGGAGAGCAGAGTAATGTAGCCAATTCATAGAGGATTCATTGTAGACAGGATACACATAGTGCAAAGTGCAGATAGTGCAAATTAGAAGGCAAATATATAATATTTGGGGCGGGGCGGAGCAGTGGCACTGTGGCTCAGGATCTGCGCCTGTGGCTGGAAGGTTGCCAGTTCAAATCCCGCAGCCGGCAGAGGAATCCTACTCCGTTGGGCTCCTGGGGGGAGCCAAACACACTGTGGAGGTTTAAACTTTAATTTAAGTCTCCCAGATGAAGCAGAGGGTCGCTGTGTTGGCAGCAGGGTTGGGGATGTGAGAAGGGTGGCCGTCAGGCAGTGGTGTTACCCGAGAGACGGTGATTGTCCTTCTGACAAACTCTCACTTAAAGTCCAGTAAGTGCACCCTGAGCACTTACCTTTGATCGGCGAACTTGTCTACTCAGGCGTGCGCGGGCGGATCTGAAACCTCGCCCGTGAATCTTGCAGTCTGTGTGCCGAACATCGAGACAGTGGCGTGGAACAAATATTCCACTGCTCGGATTCAGTGCACTGTGAGGGGTTACAAAACTGAACGAGATGGAGAAGACCTTATACATTGCTTTCCTTTTTTCCATTCAGCAATCCCCAGAAAATGATTATTTAATTGCTCTCTTGTTTGATTGGAACCAAGAAATAAACCTCGAGCAACATGATTATGGGAGGAGAGCTGTTTCCACACTTCTGCCAGGTGAACTGGTTTCTTTGCATTTCTTCCCAGAGTGGTGGTTAATCAGCAGGGAGTCTTCCAGCTGTTCGTCAAAGTGTGAATCACCCCACTTTGAGTCGTTCCACCCCCTCCATAGGAAAACAAAGCCCGTCTAATTGTTTGAATAATTGAGCTAGTGCTTGCAAGTTACACGTGGCTGAATGGCGGCTTCCCTGCCTGGTTAGGAAAGCACGTTCTCCTCTCTGTGGGAGGGAAAGGCGGCTCCTGGAGGACGTGGGGTCTCCGAAGTTCTGGTTGGCCCGCGGGGGTCCTGCCCCAGGGAGACAGCAGTAGAGCAGGGGGCCAGTCTCAAACCCCGGTCAAACACAGGCCTGCATGTCCCAGGAGGGCCTGTTATCACAACCCCACAGTGCTCACTCAGCTTGGTGGGGATTTCCTTGCACGTAAATGACTTAGAAATGTACAGATTGCTTAAGCTACAATAGACTGGTTCTTTCTAAGCATCTGTTATTAGGAGTAATAATAAATGCATTGATTTGGTACTTTTCATCCCTTTGGATCACAAAGCATTTTACATCTACAGTAGGGCTCCACTGCCATCCCCTCACTGAAGTGCTGCAACAATCTGGGTGAGCCACAGCAGCCCCACTGCACAGCAGATCAGGGGGAGGAGAGACAAACGGAAAGGCGCTAGAGCAGGGAAAGGAGTTGTACAGTTGCACGCGGCAGGCGGCACTGTCTGTGTAATATGAGCGAAATGCAGAAATAACTCCATGGTTTGAAAGGTGAAGCCTGGGGAATGTTTGAAAGGGGCAACAGCTACTCCCACTGCCTTGTCCCTTTTGGTGTCTAATCCAGCGACTTTCAGCACAGGTATCTTCTAGAGCAAATGGCGGGCTGTCTAAACAAAGGGGCTCTCATCCAGGCCAGATAAGTAACCCACTCTTGGTGCTGAGCTGTTACTTGCCTTGCACTTTGAAATCTAATCATTCATTGACATTCATAGCTCATAGCGCATACTTTGAGCGTGAATGGATGAGGTGATAGTGCCAGAGAGGTCTCCACTGTGTATTACTCACAGTGGGGAACTGTAGATTTTAAGAGCTAGTTAGAGAACATAAAATGTGTTTTTTTTAAAGAAAAGGTTGGGAAATGATGCCCAAGTTTTCCCTTTCTGTTCACCAGAAAACATTTGAAATGAAGCGCATGTGCTGTCACCCGATGACTTGGGGCTGTGTAATCCTAAAAACATCATCTTCATTTGTTAAATGGCCACAATCGGGATGGTGTTTTAAATAAGAATAAAGCAGTGCGTAAGGAATACGTGTTTACAGGCCTTTGTGTAGTCACTGCCCTGATTCTTTCTGCTCTGTGAACATGGAGGTGTGACATTTAAATGTAGGGAGCTGGACTGGCTGTGTAAGTCTTGAGGGGTTTTGTTTCATTTCTTTTTTGTTACCACGCTGTCATTATCATTTATTGAGTGAGTCATGAAGAAATCAAGCTCCTGTAATCAAGCTTGGGCAGCACATACCTATTCGTCATCCGCATGAAGATCGAAAATATATCCCTTTATTGGAAAACGAAAAGAATTTAAGAAGTACTGCAGGGAGCAGTTTACCCCAAAGTGCCAATTTAATGCAGACATTGCTGAAATTCTTTCCTTCTCCTCTGAGGTGCTGTCTTACTAAAGCACCACTGAGCGACCACAGTCACGCTGCACTTTTGCTCTGATTTCAGTTCATTTCGTTTTTCCTCATGATCTTGACTCTTTTAATCTACATTGTGTATCAGATTGTTAATTTTCCTATCCTAAGCTGTTTATGAAATCACTTTCTTGCTACTGCCTCTTTAGATTTCCTTATTGAACCATTACTTATTTCAGTCCCTTGCATTTATGTGTCCGTGTTTCATCCCATAGAATTCACATATCATTCACCTGGGGGAGAGTGGGGGGCGATGTTATAATGGCTGTGAAATGCAGAGAACAGACAGTTCATATTTTTTTTCCTTCTTATAATGAAATCTTGCTTCACAGGTCTCTGGGGGAGAAAGAACAGTTCTTAATTACAGGCATTGGGTGTCCACCTTCTTCATTATTCGTTCAGAAATGAATGAAAACAGATGAAATTCAGCTGGATAAACAAATTAGAAAACACAGTAAACATGACTGAACTTAGTTAAGACTTTCAGATGTTTTTACATAATTCCTCATGGCTTGTAAGTTGTTAAACAATTTATTATAATTACATGCAATTGAAAGTAAGTAATTTTTAAATCTGGTTAATTAAGGTTGTGTTTTTTCAGTGTTGCAACTGAAATCCATGAACAGAGGGATAAATGGAAACGACCCTGACCCTTTGACTGCGTGACCTCTGACCTCTGACCCTGTGCAGTCAGGCTGGCAGGAAGGGCACCGGTCCCCCAGCACTGATCCTTTCCAGACCAGAGCTCCAGAGGTTGTAGAATACGAAACATGTTTTAACTCTTAACAGTCAGCTTCCCCTGCATTTCGGAGCATTTCCCGAAGTGCCAAATTCCCTGTTACCACCCCAGCAAGTAAAACAAACACCAGAGGAAACTCCATTTCACAACCTGATTGCATAGCTACAGTACATTCATCAGAATGAGACCCTGACAATTTAAATATGTTCAAACTTTCTTCTTTACAAAAACTGCAGTTTATGCTGAGCAGACCAGTTGCACAGGGTCCCTTCCATAGGGTACACAGGACTTGACGGATCCTGCCGTCAATCAAGCATTGTGGGTAAATATCCAGTGCTTGAAGCACTTAAGATTAAATGCACAAGGAGTTTTATGGATCCAGTCACAGGCCTTTAAAAGTGAAAATGAATTTCATGCTTTAGCAGGGGGAATAGTGAGCTCATGTGAAACTGCTCTGCTGCATGAGACCCTGGGGCTTTTTCAGTCAGTATTATGCCCTGAATCAGGGTGAATCAGAGGGAGCAGCTATGCAGGAGTCCAGCACTCTGATAAAGACATTCCTCAGAGGTCTGTAGCGCTCAAGGAAGAGAGCTCTGAGGAGGCCGATGAGTCACAGACACTCTGCCTTGTGGTCAGCGGGAATGCAGTTCATGGAGCTGAGGTACAAAACTAAATTACAGCAACTGTTGAAAAAAAATCCCCTCCCCCCCTCCTTGTTAAACTCTGCGGTCTGAGAAGGGAATGGGTAAGATATTAAAAATGCACTGTTGGTAACTTTGAAAAACAGAACTCCATTCTTTGCAAGCAAAGGTCCTTCAAAAAAAAAATGAGACGCAAACATAAGAGATCCAACTGGAGCCCTTCAAAGTAAACACAGGTCTAACAAAGACGAGGCAAGGACAGACATCCACACTTGTTTTCAATTTGAGTGTCTGAACTGGTGTCTCAACAGAATACACGCGAGGAAGAAGAAGCAGAAAGGGATTGTTAAGCTCCAGGGGTATTTAAGGTCATATATTTCTTACATCTCAAAGGATTTTCTAGCCAATACAGCTATTACAAAACACAGCCACAAGCTTCAAGCTGCATGAAGCACTAATACCTCACCGAACTCTAGACATAAATAAAGATTACAGTATTTGAAAATATGTATGTGTATAAATCTGACAGATCCACTAGCTGTTTTTAATCACAATATAATCATAATACTACAGTTCTACATAAAATCAGATGCTCTGTCCAACATTGCTTCTGACAACTAAATTTGTTGTACTTTTCAAAAACCCATCAACCTAAAAGTACTGTAAGTAGGTAAGTAAGCTGGGGTTTGATCTAGAGCAGTTTAGGGTTCCTCTAATAATGAAAGGTTGGATCATCGTGGAATTATCCAGCCGAGCATTAAACTTTCCTGAAACTGGCTTCTGCAACTATTGAGGAACTGTAAAGTTAGTAGCACAAATGTGGGCTACCCAGTCTGGCTGAGGGAAAAAAGGATCTCAGAACCTTTAACTCAACACAGTCCCCTGGGCGCAGCAGAACTCATGAAATAAGCTTAATAATAACAGGCTGGAGGGCTATCTAGCCACAGCCCTGTCTGCTGAGAGGCGGCTGGAGCAGACAGTATAAATTAAGAGTGAATGAAGAACAAAAAATAAGTTGGAGCAAGATATTGGAATTCGTCCATTTGGAAGCTTGCACTAGACCAGTAGAAATGAATGGACTGGACTGTAGTGTTCAGGGTGATGAGACTGCAGGTGCTGACATTACAGTGTCCTCTGCATGCAGAAAGGACTGTGGTCACAGGTTTCACCAGGACTTGAGGAACATGTTGGGTGTTCACAGGGCACCCGGGACCCTGAGGGACAGTTTCTTTTAGCTGGTTGTCTTTCCTCAGTGTACAACACAAAGAGCAAGAGAAGTCAGAAAGGAATCAAGTACTGCTTCTGTGGCAGGGTAACGATACACTGTCCAGATTGTGGTCTTGACAAAATCAGGTGACACAACCTGTCTGGAAGTGGACCCCTCCAAGAATTCTAAGGGTATTTAAGACATCATATACAGCTCTTTCACAGTCAAAGTTTCCTTTATCTTCAGCTTGATATATAACCTATTGCTATCTCATGGGATTTTGAGAAAGCAGGTTTGTTTTTCTTCTGTAATGGTGTCATGTCTCTGTGTTGCTGTTTGTTAAGACACCTTGTGATATCTGTGTTGCAATGGAGAGTGAAAACCATACTGAGCACAACTTCCTGTCCTAACAGCAGTGTGGCAACACCAATCCATCACTGCCACCTCAGAAGGCATAAGGTAATGCATCACATCACAAACTGCACTTCATAATTAAGATATTTAAGATTCTTTCAAGTCAACCTCCAAGTTCAGCCACGGTTCATTACATTTAATTATCCAATATAAGATACTGATACTAAATAGATTTTAAAATCTTCAGGTTACTGTTCAGTTCAAAAAGCATTTTAAAAAATTTAGATTGCACAATGAGTTCATGGGTAAGGTTTTGGCCATTAATCATATAAAATAAAAGGACTGACATAATTACTGAGATCTGGCAGCTATTTTTTTTTTCCTGGATCAGGTTGAAACAAGCCTCAAATTCTATATACCGTGTGATGCAGAATTGTAATTCATCAAATACAGTGCCGATGAGAATGTCTAAAGAACGTGATGTGGACGCCATACTGTAAAAAGGCACTGTCCTTTGGATGAGATATAAAATCAAGGTCTTAACTCCTGATGGTAATTAAAAATCCCAGGGCGTTTCTCGAAAGGAGTAGGGGTGTTAACCGTGGTGTTCTGGCCAAATTGATTCGCAGTATTTGAAATAAGGTATAACTCATTGATGTAGAAAGAAGCATTTTCTGTGGAACTACACTCATACATTTAAGAAACTATACAGTCGTAAACAGACGAGCCTTGCAGGGTTCACCAATTTATTGCTGGGTTTTAGAAACCATCATACTGTGTTCATTCTCAGGGATTGGGTTTTACAGCTTTTCTTCTCCACACGGAGCTTAACCTGTCTCCAAATCAGTGGACACAATAATTAATAATACAGTTATAGAATAGTTCAAATATATTTCATAGGGTTTTCTTGGCCTAATTAAAAAACAGGCAATACAGACAACGGTGCTTCTAACTGATGTTTCACAATTTCTCAAAAATATCAAAAATAAATAGAAATCCATCAGTGACAATTAACTCCAGCAATGTGATACAATACAACACTCTATGTATTTAGTGTCTGGATTCTATTTATAACTTTTGTGACATGACATACAGTACCACATAAGAGAAGGACATTCATTTCCTACAGTTTGTTTTGCTGCTTGATCCCTCATCCGTTTCCGATCTCTGTTTTGTTCTCGTCTTCACCACTGAACAAACTAAATTAAAGTATTTTGACCTCCAGCTCTATTACCTATGGAAATTTATATTTTGGGAAGGGTACAGGGGTCCTCGATTCTCAACTATCCTTCACCAGTCTACCTTGGATATACGAAGAATCGCATAGAACTTTTTTTTGTCTTCCTCTACTTCTCCTGCTAGTAAGAGAAGTAACTTCATTTCATGTGAGCTCTTGACTTGTATCTCTCCAGCTGCCTTGTTAAATCATCAATTCGCAGGTCTTTCAGGTGCACAAGGTGTTCCAGTCTGTTTACTTTCATCTGCAAGATCTGCAAAGAAAAATGAGCCATTACAACATTAGCCAGTCTCGAGTTGAGGGTTATTTGCCCGACGGTGTGTATGAAAGTAGAAAACTTCCAAGTGCTGTGACAATAGCTCGTCGTCTGCTCAGCCAGCTCCTCTGTCCTCTCTCTCTGCCAACACGGCACTGCCAACACATGTCATCCTCTCACTTCCTGCCGCAGCTGTGCGAAAGGAAATCTCTTTCCTCAGGCCACTTTCATTGGGACGCGTCACCGCCACCTGCAGATGAGCAGGCAGAGATCCCTGGTGCTTGACGGTGACAAGTGAGCACTGCCTGGTTTACATCAGTGGGCAGCAGATGGGCTTGATGCACACTTTCATTAAAGTGCATGTTGAGGACAGCACTCTTTTTGCTCTCACTTGTATCCCACATCCAAACGAATCATACTGAGTTACTAACAATACACTTGAATCAACTCTCGTTTATTTCATGGGGCTGATACAGCAAGAGGGATTGCTGGGTCCTCAGTGTAAGATCCTGGTGCACCTGCCTCCATAAAATGGTTTTGTGTTCTAACTCTTCTGCACGCCCAGTGTTGATCTGGGCACAGTAAAATACCAAACGGGCATGCACGTTTTGTTTTTTTTAAACCGGGGGGGATGTCATCGTGTTCTCCTTTCCCCTTGATATTTGACGACATTCGATAATTGCAGTGCGTCAGCAGTGTCGAAATTATGTTGAAAATCGTACAATGATCACTGTGATGAAGAACATGTTGCATAGACCATCCTCTTGTAAAAAAAAAAAAGTACAGGCTCTGTTTCTGCGCAAGATTTCAAAATCCCTCTTCCTGTGTGAAACTTATTAAACAAGGATGTAACTTAAAGGATAAGTAGACATTGTAGTATATGTGTAATATAACAGCAAGACACGTTGGGTGCTTTTTCCAATCATTATCACCCACCTCCAAGGTCTCCTGCAGAGCAAGCAGGGCTTGTTCCTTCTCTTCCATCAGGAGCAGGAATGCAGGGTCCACATGAGAACTCGGTTTCTGTTTAGGCCTAAGAGAGATTTCAGTTGGACACAGCCTTTCAATCCATGGGTACTGACACGGTATATGCTAAAAATGGCTCCTTGTACTCAAAGAACACACCATCACAATGGTTTTGTAATTTGAATACCTCTTTGAAACGGTGCCATATCTGATCATCACACAAAACACCAAATAAATAATCATGTACAGTACTGGATTTGTTTTTATTCATATAAAGGACATTCTAATCTGTTGAAACAATATGATATCGACGTATGAATGTCACTTTCACTGTATGATCATTTAACCTTTGGCGTGTTTTCTGGGCTCAGGCTTGACGTCTGAGTCTTACCTGTCTGTCTGGGAACATGTCCAGTCCAGTCTTCTCTGTTCTGAAGCTTCATTTGTGTAAGAATATACTTTTGGCACCTGTACATATCCTATAACCCAGACAGAAAGCAGAGTTAGTGTTCTGCAATTTTTTTTATGAAGAGATAGTGTTACATGATGACATAGACAAGCTTCTGGTTAAAGAAACAGCTCTGGAGAGGACAAGGATATATCTTTCTCATGTGCACGGTAAAATTCCAGAAACTTCTTTTTTAATAGAACCAATAATTTGGTGTGAAAATATCGTTTTCTTACATGGCAATCAACATAAAAGCAATGATGGATGGAGTCGTGGAATCTGAGCTGAAATGCTTGCTGGGAGCTCTCTGTGAAAGCTGCAAGAGGACTCTTACTTGAATATCGGCCTCTGCCTTCTTGGGGAAAGACAGCCTTTTCCCGGGCAGCATAAGGGGTTACAGGGTAGAACTTTATTTGACCTGACCTACATGTCAAGAGTGAAAATAAAACACACATGGAAACAGAAAAACTGCAGTGAAGTGGGCCCTGATTGCACAATACTTTAAAAACAACTTTATAACTAGTGGGGGGACACTGACGCTTTAAATGGGTGAATCCGCAACTGTTCCACCACGTTACAAAATATTTTTGACAAAACAAAAAGAAAGTCAAGGAAGCACAAAAATAAAGGTTACGTTTAGAACGTCAGTTTCATCAGCGAGGTTGTTACAGATGCTGATAGGTAGATGTACAAATCATACTGGATTAAATGGGACTGATTTCAGATTTGTGCTAAATGCACTTAAAATACCTTAAAATTAAGAGATCTTTCTGAGGGTTTCAGTCCCTGTGATTTTCTGAATCCTCTAAATCGCAAACCTACATATTTAAGCCCAGAGTGACTCATGGGAATTCCTCTGGAGAGCAAGACCTAAGTGATTAGGCTCTGTGTTGGTGAGCTAAACACAAGGGTCAAAAAGGCAAGAGGAAAAGGATGCTGAGCTGAAGTGACAGAGTCAGCAGAGGTTCTCTGGTGGTCACTGAAGGGAGGCTGTGTTATTGCCCAGGTCAATACTGACCTCAGTTTAAACCACCAAAATCCGCTGGCACAGAAGGTGCTACACGATTCAACATTTGCGTAAAGATTTTGAAGCAAAACTGCTTCTCTATCCGAATGTTTGCCTCACACAACCCAAGGTGGCAGGAAATATTGTGTGTGAGAGAGAAAGAGAGGAGAGGAGTGTGACGAGAGTCAGTGCAGGGGTCTGGGAAAAACTGGAGCCCTGTTTTCTGCAGAACTGACCAGCGTCGTTAATGCTTAGTGAAAATTTCACAGCAGTTTACGAGTGAGGCTTTACAGAACATGCAGCTCTGGTGTGCTGGTACATTCTGGTGTACAGAGTGGCTTGAGATAAAAAGATTCTTGCCAGATAACAGTAGATAAGGGTTTTCTGCGCACAGAGCAGAGGAATGCTTCTGTTTCTTACTTCACAGCCCAGACCCAACCAATATGGATTTAGGCCCAGCAATCAGAGTGTCTAGTTCAGGACTATGTAAATGGTTAAGAACAGAGAAACAAGAATCTCCCGCACAGTGGAAATAAATCCTATAATATGTGTCAGACTGTGCGGTTACTAGAGTAGATTTTCTGTCTGAAATACTCTTTCCACTGGGTCTGTGATTTTACAAGCCCTTGGCTTCATTCACTCTGCAGTGGTCTTAAGCTTATCACAATATTAATATTATTGCCCTTTTCATTTATTCCTTATCTGCATTACAGGGCACACAAACACACAGACACACACACATTCACATCAGAGCCAATGTTCCCAGAAGCCAGTTAAACTACCAGTGGACAGTGGGAGGAAACTGGAGCACCTGGTAAAGACAAGATACAAACTCCACACAGATAGCACCCCAGAAATGAAACCCAGAGCCAAAACCACTACAAGGAAGCACTGCTACACACTGCACCACCACACCACCCCATAACACTAACACGAATTTAAAACCACTTTAAAAGGTTCAATTAATCTGAAATGCTGTCATACTGGTGCTCCACACAGTCTTCAACTATGACGAATTTAATACTCCGAAATCTCCTCTAACATAAAACATATGTTCTCATTTGTTGAGAAATATGCTATTGCACAAGTCACTGCAGGCGGAAAAAAAAAAAACCTTTGTCTGGAAGAAAAAGGCTGGGATAGCCTTTTGGTCTCGGACACCTGGACGCCACTATCCATCATCATTACTCCAAGTTTTAAGTCTGACCAGAAATAAATATCTCAATGCAAAAGAAAGCTGCACATTCACAACAGACTCACACCTAGATTCTCTGCAATGTCTTTTTATATTAACCCCTTTAATGAGTGCCTGAAAACTGCTCTTGTTCTTGTAGGTTTATAGTACACTGCTATCACACTTGAGTGAAAAAACTGGCCTGGTTATTACTACTACAACTAACAGCTACTGTCCTGTTTCCAATTGGCCTTTGTTGAGCTAAATTTCTGAAAAGGTCAGTGACAGTTAAATTAGTCTTATCTCACATCTAATGGCTTCTTCGAACCTCAGCTTAGACAATTAAACAGCTCTTGTTAAGGTGGTTAATGCTATACTGATGACTTCTGTGTAAAGAGGTTTCTGACTCTGGTTCCCTTAATATTCTTACGTATAAGATTTTAAGTGCAGCTTTCAGTATTGTTAATCACTGCATCCATCTGGATCTTACAGAAAATTACCTAGGGATCACTGGTACATGCGTTAATGTTTTGACTCCTATTTGGCTACCAAGAGTCAATTTGTAAAACTGATATGGTCTCATTTATGCAGGGAGTCCCAGAGGACTTTGTTCTGGGATATTTATTTTATATTTACATGTTGCAAACATTACATTATTTGCAAATATTAGATTATTTGCCATCACAAACGTGGACTTCCCTGATAATATTCAAGATTTACTTTCAGAATAAATCATATAGTATTGTCACTGCTCCTGCACTTTACAGGTCTCTGTCTTGTTTAACCTTATGGACACAAGAGAACTTTCTTATTTTCACAACTTCAGCTTGTTGCAATGTTGGTGACTTCAGTGCTGTTATAGACTGGTGCTGAATTCAGACCCTTGATGGAAGTGGAAAACTTTGGTATTATTTTAGACCCTGTGTTATCATTAGAAATATTTGTCAGGAACATCACAAGAACATCTTTATAAAATCTGTGTAAGATTGTTTATTTAAGATCCTTGCTCTGCCTGTCATATGCTGAAATATTGTATTAGCACTGTCCAGCACTTAACCTGCAATCTGAATTTTCAGGCCATCTTGCTCAACTCCCAGTGAGCACAAGTGCCTCCTGTTTGCAGCACAACATCTGTGTAGCTCCCTGGGCCTGTTCATTGAAGAGACATTGCTACATCTCACTAACACACCTGGGTTTTCACATACCGTGTTTAAACCGGAGGAAATGAAACTTTTTTCTTCTGAGGAAACTGTTCTCTTTGTACTCTATATGATCTGTAGCTAAAAATAAACTCAAAAATCTTATACTGCAGAGCTATAAATTAAGCACAGATTCTTAACAATGCAGTCAAGGGCATTTTCCCATTTTATTAGAGTCACAGTACCATAATCATTTTTCCATGATCTAGTGTTGCGTGCAAACATCATTGCAGACAGTAAATGTATTACTCATTAGGAGAGGGTGTGCCTATCTCACATTTTCTACTGAAAAATTATAATACAATAATTGGAGACAGTGGCTATATACCATCATGAAGCTTGTGAAGAAAATGGATGTCAGAACATTCTTAATGTTGCCTGCTGTGACACTGGGACGCCTCCTCTTTAACCTTTGCTAGCTGTTTGTACACCTTTTGCCAAGACATTACCCCAAGGATCAAAGGGGTTCTTGCCAGTTTAAAGACTAGAATGTATATTTAAAATATCTAAATAAACTTCCTTTGAACGTCAAAAAATAAAAAGAACCACTAACTGTTGAGCACAGTTTTTTCCCCCCCAAATCATGCATTTTTTGACTGCAGTCCAGACCAGTATGACTTCACCCGGAACACAGTGTCAGTCAGCACTTAGCAAACTGCAGCGCACTATCAAGGGAACCGCAGAGGAACATGCCCAGATCACTGAGATCCCTGGACAGTCATACAGGAAGAAGGTGACCTGTGGTCCACACAGTTATGATGTGGGCAGGAAACGAGATGCCTCTTGTACTGGTATCGCAGCACACATCACTGAGGTGAATGCTAGAAAAAGACATTATTACATGTAACAAATTCCATTCCACTAATGATTACCTAAAGGCAGAAGCAGGAAAGCCCTAACTATATTAATTAAATTATTGAACTGATGATGTGCTTTATTTCTCCTATTGTTTTTTTGTGGTGAGTAATTGGTACATGACTAGTAGGTTTTTCCACAATGTGGAATTATAGGCTATTGTGCCTCCAGGATGTAACGTGGACTAAAACCACTTTGATGATACCACATCGCTCTTTCTGATATAATTAATGCTTCCATCTGTCTGGTGTTACACTGAAAATATGCTCATTCCATAATCCTAACAGTATAACTGTCCTTAAGGTAATTACAGCATTTTTTTCCTACATCTCATTATATGTGAGGACAGAAAATCTTCAAAAGCAAAATGTTACAACTACCCTACAGGTATCATCTCATTTATAGCTTCTAAGTAATAAGTACAGAAATTAGCACGGAATGTTTATCGATTACAAGTTGAAAAATATATTTTACCTGTTTGTGATTGCTCATTGCTGATGCTGTAGTATTCCAAGTCCTAATAATTTTAGCAAAGGAGATCCATAATTAAAACATTTTTAATTGTATGCATTTTCCACATTTACACTAAGACACTATGAGCCTGATGGCAGAAAGCATGGGGGCGATATAATAACATTCAGGAGAATGGTAAGAAAGGGAATTTTCCTTCAGGACACCATGAAAGCTAATTCCCACCTCATAAGCAAGATACTGAGTTCTACACTGAAATAAAAGGAAAGTACTAAAACAGCATGTCTGGTGTCAGACTGACCTGTGGCAGCGTCCTTGATTTCTCATTCATAGACTTTCCTAAGCGTTTCTCATTAATCTTGTTTCTCAGTGTGCAGAGGACAGGCTCAATAACTCCTGCTGTACTCAGAACTATTTTTTTGACTGTTTCTTCTGGCACGTGGAAGTTTAACTTGGAGAACACCTTCCTGAAAATACAACAGCGAAGACAATCAATACCTTTTAAACAGTAGTGCCTCAGCAGGGCAGGCTACACTATAAAAGCTATAAAAACAAATGGAGAGAGATAGTTGATCTCTTAACCCCAAACTTTTATTTTACTACTCATTTTAACCCAGCTCATAAAAGTTACAGGAAGGCTTAGACTACAATATTCCCGAAAAAAAACTCATTAATTCAAAAAGTTAAGAGTTCTCATACTGGGTAACATAGGTAACTAGAGCTGTCTGACTGTGTTTTCAACAGTTATCAGGATGTGTTTTAATACCAAGGCCAAGTTTCTTAGTTTTCAAATTAGTTTACAAAACGGGGAAAGGTAATCCTTTGTTTGTATTATTGAACATTTTAAGAAATTTTAAAATTAGATTATCATGTTTTATAATCCACTACTGAACAAACTTATTGGAGTAGAAGGGTAAACAAAACTGACCAATACATATATATGAACTGGCAGCTCCTAAAGCCAGACTAGACAGAGTTGTAATATAAGCATGCTTTTCTAATCTCACATTACACTGTGCTTAGACCACCATGCTTGTGGATGAGAGTGTCTGGTCTAATGCTGGATTCCCAGCTCTCCCTCAGGATTTTCCACAAACAATAGCAGCCAGGGGGGAAATTTGAGAATTGGCTGTGAGATGTTTTTATTTATGTTCAATCAGAAGCAAATAAATACACTCGCCTGTTCAGGGTCCCCCAGTTGCTGAGTTTCTGCTGGGTAGAGTTTGCTGAAACGTAGTTATGTAGTTCCACAAGTCTAGGGAAAAAATGCTTCACAACCTCTGCGGCCATCACTAGGAAGATAGAGAACTATAAAATGTTAATAATATATATTATATATACAGTATATATGGCTAATACTAAAATGCTTGTCCATGGTCCCTCACTTTACTGAAACATTTTTCTGATTACCACTGTTCTCCACCATTCGGTTATAAATATGCAATACTGTCGACACTTACCTTCTGAAACTTTCACCTGAGCCAAGATCTCTCCTCAGCAATTCAGAAGAAACACGAAAAATATACTTTTGGTGTGTTTTCAGTAACCCCAGCACATTTGTTTTACTTAAAGAGTATAAATGTTCCGCTCATCTGTATCTATGTATAAAGTGTGTGTTTGAAGGTTAGCTACACATTGCAGAAGTACATTCTAAACCAAATTAATTCATCCATCCTTCCATTTTCTAACTGTATTATTCAAGTAGGGCTTCGGGGAAGACAGAGCCTATCCTGGCAAGCAACAGATGCAAGGCAGTCTATTGCAGATCAAATTAGTTTTATTTACTTATATCTTTTACTATATAATCAAATAGTTCAAACCCTCTCATGTTGTAAACAGCTCTGCATAGAAACATTTGTAGACTATAGTCTGTTAATTTGGGTATATAAAAACTCCAAATATTCTGCATAAAAACCAGAGGAGAATCTCCAGTCTGCCAAAACCCTCGCAATGCCCCTTAATGCAGATAGAGACAGTGCCACCAGCAGAGGAAAGGTGCTGGACCACTACAGCGTAGGTCCCAGTGAGCCCCAGTCCAGGCAATCTTACAGGCCACCCAAAACCAGAGTGCCTCCAAACCTGCTCCTGCAAAGCCCCAGACCAGCGAGTCTGACAGGTCACCTTTAATGAGGTGTCTCCAGTCCCAGTCAAGGAGAGCCCCAACCCACTCAGGCTTACAGGTCACCAAATCAGAGAACTGAGAGCTCCCAAACCTGCTCCCGGAGAGCCCATCCGGTCAGTCTTAAAAGTCACCCTAAATCACAGAATCTGTAACTCTGATCCTAGACAGCACTAGTCCCGTCAGTCTTACAAGTCTCCCTAAATCACAGAATCTGTAACTCTGATCCTAGACAGCACTAGTCCCGTCAGTCTTACAAGTCTCCCTAAATCACAGAATCTGTAACTCTGATCCTAGACAGCACTAGTCCGGTCAGTCTTACAAGTCTCCTTAAATTGTAGAATATCTACCTCTGATCCTAGAGAGCACTAGTCCAGTCAGTCTTACAAGTCTCCCTAAATTGTAGAATATCTAACTCTGATCCTAGAGAGCACTAGTCCAGTCAGTCTTACAAGTCTCCCTAAATCACCTTTAAGCCTTACAGGTCACCAACCCTGATCCCGGAGAGCCCCAGCCCCACTCTAGTTAGTTTTACACCCTTTGATTACCGGTCTTTAATAAAGATTGGGAACATTTGAAAGATTTCGGTCAGTTAAACAAGTAGTTTATTCAACTCTGCGCCTACTTTAACCAGTCACCCTTCTGACTGGTCGAAGATGTTTAGAGTTCAGAGATTATAACCAAAACACGCTCGCCCGTGGCTCTCCGTGACCAGGCTTGTCGACTCTGCCCTGTATCACGTCCCAGCCTGCACCTCCATCGCTGAAGTCCCGGGCGACACTCCTCTTGGGTCTGGAGAGGGGGATCTGGTCAATCCAGGCGTACAGATCCTGCAGCACCTCCTCTCCTGGCTCAGCATCCATCCCAAGTCAAAACGTTTTACCAGCCTCGCCACTGATGCTTAAACACACAAATGTACTTTTTTCTTCTTCGTTTATCTTTTTATTGTAGCGAGCAGCATTAAACCTCTCGAAAGAATTGTTGGTAGTGGTTGCTAAGAGACGAAGCCTTTGTATGGTGGCTGGGAAGGGACAAAATGCAGTTCTTAAATGGTAACAAATATTGTAGTGGATTGGCGGCATGTCACAATTTCGGTTTAGTATAGTGCGTTTGATTTTTGGGGGGGGGGGGTTGAAGGGCACAATACAGAGATTAAATTTTTTTTTCTAAAGTGTTGTGCTTTTTTGTGTTCTATATTCTAAAACAAAATAGCGAAAAACTTCAAAACGGGACTGAGTTTTGGTGTTACAAGCAGTTGCACCGAACGCGCCGAACTTCGTCTATTCTTTTTAGTCCCGGCAATTCTCTTGTATAGCTTTTCCCTGGTTGCTCATGATAGTGTATAAGTCAGCAACAGAGTCCGGTAGTTGAATTTTAAACCCCGTTTTGCTTCTCTTCTACTGTTATTAAAAACTCTTCTATTAAAAACCGGAGGTACTGTTGTGATCAAGGCCAGCAGAGTGATTTCTGCGGAAGAAACTTCCTACATCCCGAAGTTAGGGGTTAAGGCATTTTCACTAAAAAAAATCTTAATATTCCACCTATTGGTATTTCATTACAACATCCAATAATTGAGTGCTTGTGAAGGTTTGGAATACATAGTGAGAAAAGGTTGACTTAACCCAAATGGTTAATGGGTAGCCTCCCAGTCATAAGGCGAGGAGACTCGAACCCCATTCAGAGTGAATAAACAAAGTCGGAGCTGCAAGGAAGAGATGGGGTGGAGAAGGGATGCTTCACACCAATGCGAAGGGAGGGGTTTGCATTTAGGATATGTAGCTAGTTTGGTGATGATGGTGACTAGGTGCAGGTTTGTGAATTTGACTTGTCATTGTTATCCCTTCTGAACTTCAGTCAATAACTTCCATATACTAAATTTTTACCCCCTAGAATGCTCCCCCCACCCAAAACACACCTGTTCAGGCTACAACTGTAGATCTGCTCTTAACTTGACTGTCAATATTAAAGCAGACGTCGGTCTTGTTTTCACTGAGCGTGCAGTGTTGTATTCATTACTGTCTCTTTCACTGTGTAAATGCCTTGTGCTATATTCAACAGAGTGCTTTCATGCATTACATAAAATAGAATCTGTGTTTCTGCTTTACCTTACTTGTGTAAATTACCTTTAATGTTTCAGCCAGGTTACTAGAGGGAGGGATGGGTAGACACAACACATTCTCCATCACGTTCACCAGTTGAGCATTGACAAATCCAGACTTGTGTGCAGGTCAGGGAAAAATAACACTTAAGATATTTTTTTATTATTTGTTTATTACTTGTAGCACATAAATAACAATAAATACAAGGGTCACAGCAAACTGTTCGTCAAGTTCATTTCCATCACATTGAGTTACTTGTAAGGCACCGTGTGAAATACTCATAAAATCAGAATAAAAAATAATTTAACAATGCAATGTTCAACTTTCTAGTCTGAATAAAGACATCGATTCAGTCCAGCTGAATACAAGGTTTTCAATTTTCTTGACATCCAGACATGGGAAATAAAAAATAATTCAAAAGCTAACATTTCTGTTTTGCTCACAACCCAGAGTGAATCTGATCTCTTGCCAAAGTTCCCCTGTGTGAAAGATGGTGCTGCTGTGTCATGGGTTCCTCGGAATCTGTACTCCATTTGGGCTTCTTGTCTTCAAGCTATGCTAATGTAAGGTAGACCACATTCAGATGCAAAATAAACATAGTTCTCTAAACTCCCAAGTTCGCTTATGTCCCTTCGATTCACATGGCTTGCAGCTGCAGGCTGAGTCAACAATAGGTTTTAATCTGAAGCACTCAGAAGGAACTGCCAAGCAAAGCAAGACTCTTGTACAAAAGGAAGGACTGTGACCTCATGCCAGTCACATAACTGAAACGAGAGGCAGGAGTAACTTCCAATTTTACCCGCTAGAAAAACCAAATAATCTGGGAAAATTCCCTTCATGCTGTGCACAAACTAGCACACATATACTGTATTCATAGTCTTTCCAAGATATCCTGTCATTTTTTCTCCAGAGCATGTACAAACACAAAAAAGCATCGCCGTCTTCTTCAAAATCACTGTCTCGTTACAGTAGCGCCAAGCTCCCCTTCCCAGCAGCGCAGGTTCAGATGCAAGTCCCCGTTGGTCTTCTGTTTGCTCATCATCTCGGCTTGACGGGGGGCATCAGTGCAGTCTTTGGTTTCCCTGCCACCTGTAAAGCAGCAGGTCATGATTAAATCAGGCAGCAGTCGTCTACAGCTTGATCTCTCAGAGCTGTGCTTACTTGTCTACAGATAACAAGCAGGTCGAAGACGCGGCTACACCCTTCAAAACGAGTGCGGGTGCCTTATTGGTGGGGGAGGGAGCGATCAGTGTCAGGAAGATGGGCTTGGTTAACACAAGCCTGTTGTGGTGATGTTATGCCCCTGGGTCTGTCTGGGGAAATCAGAGTCCTGTGCCACAGGGGGCATTTATTTAGTAAATTAGGGCTTCATCCTTGTTTTGATCTAAAATGAGTCCCATGCTGTTGGTCAATCCTGGGTGTGACAGTACAGACTGATAACTGCCCTTAAGCAGTAAGGTGTGTGAAACTGGGAGTCACAACCTCGGCAGCTCTGACCCCTCTGTCATGTTTCGGTGATTGCAGGAATATATATATATATGCAAGAAGACCCCACCTGAGGCTGTTTCCGGTGAGGGGCAGAGCCCGGAGGTTTCACAGGAGGCACTGGTGGAGCCGAGTTTGGCTTCGCCACCTGCAAACGGAAGAACGCGATTTAAGCGGCATTGTCAGTTTTAAAACACTCCAAGTCAGACATGGACTTAGAGTGTTTTTTTTTAAAAAAAAAAAGCTATTCTGAATTCACATCATTTTGCTTGTCCATTTCTTCACCGCTTCATCCAGTTCAGGGTCTGGGGAGCCGGAGCCTATCCCAGCAAGCAACGAGCACAAGGCAGGATACGCCCTGGATGGGACGCAGGGCACACACAGACACAAACTCAAGACATACACACACTCACACCGGGGCCAATTTTCCAGCATGCCTTTGGACTGTGGGAGGAAACCAGAGTACCCAGCAAAAACCCAAGACAGCACCGAAATGCCATTGGAAATGGGCAGCTGAAAAAAATTACACTGCATAAATCATGTTTAACTCCAATACCCTGTTGAAGAGCGTGGTGGATCTGCATGTCTCGCTCAGTGCTCATGGTGAAAAATGACTCACCTGTTTGACGCTTAGATCAGGCAAAGGCTTCTTGGGTGCAGGAGGTTTGGCCTGAAACAAATACAGAACATATATTTTTAGAACTCCAGTCTCTTTGATCATTAGGTATTTGTGTGTTCCAGAGCACGCTCTTGTATTTCAAGTGGAAAACACCAAGAACACCAGCAAAGCGATCTTGTAAGGATCTGATCTGAAAGGCACAAAGCTGTATTTTTCATGCGCCGTTTTTGCTTTTTTTAAAAAAAAACTGCTACAAAAAGGGAACACCCTAAAGATCTGGATAAATAAAATAATTTCTCTTTACCTGAAAACACACTGTTTCAGGAGGTGGAAGAGGAGGTGGCTGGCTGGGTTTTACGATCTGACAGAAGGAAACAGGAAATATTTACAACAGATAAAACTTTTCAGATTTTACATGTGACAAAAATAAGTAATTAAGAAAGACAGCGATTACAAAGCCGGCTGATTCTACCATTACTGCTACAGCTACAAATTAAATACATATTTATATTATCTAAGCGTGAATAAGGGATGGTGGATAGTACTTACTGGGGATGATTTTGCCGCAGACTGAGTCGCTGCTATTTTTGGGGGAGGCTGTTAAAATACAGGAAATAGAAATACACCATCAATGCACAAAAAAACCCCATTGGAACTGAATTCCTGTCCTTGCAGCAGCACCGAAGCGGGCAGAACCACACAGCGGAGTGGGGACGGCCTGGCTTCACACTTCCCAGCAGGCAGAGGAGGGGAGTGGTGGGGCTCACCTGAGGTGGCGCGCGGCTGGGGGTGACTGTGGAACGCAGCGGGGCGCAGGGCAGGGGAGAGGCCGATGACTCCAGGAAGGTGGGGGTGCTGATCCTGGGGGGGGCGCACCGAGGGCTGCTCTTGGTGCTGACCCCGTGGAACAGGGGGTTCGACAGGCCGGAGGCACTGTGGGCCCTCCTGCAGGGGTTGGAGAGAATACAGCATCTGAACAATGTTGACAGTCACATTTCTGTCAGCTTTCCTATGAACATACTGCTTTAAATTTACAGACGAGCATCTTGTCTTTTGATGCATCTGATCTGATTCCCCCACCCTCCAAAAAAAAAACCAGATTGAAACTAACTTTTTACTGGAGTAGACTTCCTTCCTGCCCCGTCTGCAGCATATCAGGCCTCCAACGATGAGGGGCAGCAGCACCAAGATGGTGGCCACCACAGAGACTGCGATCACCACCGCACTGCCACCTGAGGAGAGAACACGTTTACCTCTCAGCTCCCTACCCAGAATACACCTCTGTCGCTCTTTCACACCACAGAGCGCACGATTAACTATCAGTGACCCGGTGACTGCTCTGAACGGCTTACTGCAACACCTCACTCTCTGGGATTTCCAGTATTAACGACCCTGTCGCATCAGGAAGGGTTAGAATAAAACCCTTTCTGATGCCGCAACCTGCAGGTCATGAACGAATCGCATTTTTTTTCAAACATTATTTTCAAACTTTCATAAAAATGGAAATGAAGGTGCTCACACGCCTTCACAGAAAAACCAAACACACACACGGCCACAACACTCTGCTTGTGTTACCACACAAACAGAAAATTGAAATGATGAACAAAGAAAATTTATTTTTATAATAGACTAGCACTTATAAATAATAAATCATGCTCCTGGGTTTTGCAACCTAAGAGGCTGGAAAGCGTCAGATGGGGCGTTTGCACGTGGACAAGTGATCAGCGCACAGGAACAAGAGCACAAAGACCTGCCTTGGGGGAGTTCGGACAGCTTCACGTCGCAGTAGGGCGGTGCCCAGCCGGGGTCACAGTGGCATTTCCTCTCATGGTTGCACACCTGGACAGGTGAACCAGAACACAGACAGGGGCTCAGGGTCTGACTGCGGGCACACATGGTCTTGGAAGGGAAGGAAGCGCCGACCAAAGCCGCGCTACTCACCCCATGGTTATTGCACTTCTCCGAACAGCCCTTCGTGCCGTAAACTGCAATGTCCTTACAGGCGTTACCATAGCAAACCTAGGACGAGGATGTGGAGGACAGGAGAAGTGTAAACAGGGTGGAAACAAATGAAGTCCAGGAAACATCACCTCCTACAGTATCTCCACCGAGAGTAATCTTCCTCTACTAGGGTCGTGGCTCATGTTGAGAGGGTCTCTGTGAACTTTGTATACACTTTTCGTGCAGAGGATGCAATATTTTATAAGGTGGACATATAGAACTGGTTTGAACTGGAATGGAAGAATGCTGGACACAAGGGCTGCTATGTAATTCTATACTGTGTTATAGAGGAATGTGTGCTATACAACTAAGTAACCAATTGTATTAAAAGAAGTTATCTTTAGCGAATAGGGAGGTAGGAAGATGTGCGTGATTTTGGGACACTGCCAATCTTGTCAGCACAGGGAAGTGTGATGGATAATGGAAACATATTTAAGGACTGTCCTAGTTGAATTACTTTGAGAAAAATACACCGAGCATCTCTGTGTGTTGCGCTCCCATGCGCATGACATAAAAGCTTCTTTTAACTTCTGAGAAGGACTCCTGACTGTCTTTAAGGGGAAGAGGGAGGAAAATTTCGCCAACACTCAGCAGTGCCCCCCACACCAAACCCCCTCCATTCCACCACCCGGGGTGACCATTCTGGGGCGCACATCACCCCTTAGGCAGGCTGAAGCCACTTAGCTTTCTAATCCCACCTAACACACACTACTGTAAAAGTCCAGACCTAAAGCGCTTCTAAGGAAATTAGAGGAAGATGGATGAAGCTCATTTAAGTGAATAAAAAGGATGGGGATTAACGCTCTTACCTTGTTGTCGCCGCACTTAGTTCCAGTTGGAACAAGACCAATATCCTCCGCTTCTGTGTCGGTTACCTCAGCGACATTGCACTTCAACAGCTGGGGCCAGGACATGGTGAGGACGTATTTACTTTGTGTGACAGGGAGGTCACTGCCCCCAGTGCAATGGATCTTTCCGCATTTAACATCCCTGAAAAAGAAAGCGGCCTCCATTGTATTATAGCAGCACAAGGTTTCCAGTTACAGCAGCTGAGCTGCTCGTTCTCTGTCACTTTTCATCAGTAAGCTATGGAAGTTTTGTAATTTGCACATTCTGTCTCTTCAAAACTTGCACTTTACAAAAGAGGCCCCCAGGCGCTATGCCCTCGTCCCCAGTAGAGTCGGGTGACAGAGGCAGGTCAGAAAATCTGAGGCAGGCAGGAGATGCCATGTAGACGGTTTTGTTTTGTAATCACCTTTTCTTTCACGCAGCCTCGCAAAATAGAAGTAATATAGCAGTATTGGAACAAGTAATAGGTTTATTCCGTGCTGAAAAGAGAAGAAAGGAAACCCAACGTTTCGGCTGTGGAGCCTTCTTCGGGTGTGAGGAAGCCACCCGAAGAAGACTCCACAGCCGAAACGTTGTGTTTCCTTTCTTCTCTTTTCAGCACGGAATAAACCTTTACACATGCCTTTGCAGCCTACGCATGCTGACGCAGCTACCTACTTGAACGATATAGCAGCACTGCAGTGTTAGTAATAATAGCAGCCATATCGATGAAGACTTACTCCTGTGCACAGGGCTGAGGACCATATCTGGTCTTTTTGCAGAACAGATGTAGATTTCCCTGTTGGTTATTCTTAAAGCAAAGATCTGGAGCAACTTGGGCACCTTAAAGACATAAAAAACAGGTCACGGGTAAAAAATGTGCAGGCACAGAAGCTGTAAAGCACAGAAACATATAGTAAACTATAAGGTAAAAATGTCTGATTTGCTTTGGCATTGCATAGTTAAGTCTACACATTTCCTTTGCTGTACATGACAATCACATTAGAAAGTGTAATGTTTCCCTGAATAGGCAAAGTAGGCCGGCATAAGAAATTCAGAATTTCTGGGAGATTTAATCTTACCTACATTTTCTGATGCGTACAGGCTGCTCTTGTTTGCTGTACTTGATAACTCAGCAGTGTTTTATAAATCACAATTTCTATTGATGTCTTCAAGTTTATACCACTTTCGATATTTCAGTATATACACCGGCTGAGCTTAATCGGTGTATTGAGGAGTGTGACGAAATACTGCTTTTAAGGGACGGTGCAGTGGCTCTGCACCTATAGCTGGAAGGTTGCTGGTTTGTATCCTGTGGCCGGCAGAGGAATCCTACTCTGTTGGGCCCCTGACCAAGGCCCTTAACCCCCAACTGTTCTAGGGGTGCTGTATAAATGGCTGATCCTACGCTCTGACCCCAAGCTTCTCTCCCTGTCTGTGTGTCTCATGGAGAGGAAGTGGGTGTGTGCGAAAAAGACAAGGTCATAATACAAGAAATTGTATATGGCCAATAAAGTGATCTCTTATCTTATCTGTTTTAAAGGCTAGATGGCTAGATGCTAATAATCAGGTAGTTAAAAGAAAGGCTCCAGTGTGCTCCAGGAGTACCTGGCCCCCAGAGAATCTGGCAGTGCTGCAGGTGGGTGGGGCACTGTCCATTGAAGCAGTAGCCCTGGTTATTTTCACAGGGGAGCCCATTCATCTTGAAGTCGTCCTTGGGACACTCTGCAGAGAGACCGCTGCAGAAGTCGTCCAGGTCACAGTCCCCCGCGCTCTTCCTGCACACAACTCCCGCTGGTTTCAGCTAGCGCAGACGGGAAAAAAAACAGGAGTCAGTGTCACAAGGAATAACCACTTCCAGGTACCGGATTGTGAATCCGAGAAGTCACGTTGTGAATGTTTCCTGACTATTTGAAGTACAACAGGTTAGTCCTGACTGGCTTGGTGAAGGGGGCAGTCTCCTGGTCAGAGGATGAGCAGGCTCAGAGAGAGGGGTGTTAACAAGGGGCAACTGTACCGGAGGAGATGGGGTGGAGAAGGAATGCAGGAGTCAAAGATGCAAAAGTAGTTTTTTTGTGTGAGATATCTAAAGCGACAAATCAGCAATAATTGTTATTTAAAACTGCTGGGTGAAATTGACTTTGTTTGACATTACCCTACTGAACGCCAGTAAAAGAGCTCCATTTAGTTTACACAAAATATGAAACTACATTTGTGCTCAACGCCTACCTCTGTACTACACTATATATGAGCAGATATGTGGTGGGAGTTCATGTCTTCCTGCCTGCCGTTCACTATCTTAAAGGAAGTGCTGCAGTGTGTATCCTGTGGTTTCCAGAGGCCCTATCTCCTCTGTACAGCTCGTCCCCCACTGGGAGACCAGACGCAGACTGGCAGCCTGGTGCCCACGTCCGGGGCTCTCTTGCCCCTAACGCAAGGACTCTGAAGGCTCGGTACAAACATTGTCCTGAAAGCTACAGCAAACTTTCAAAGCTGTGAAAGGGAACTTTTTTAAAGTTAAGGCGAGCATTCTTTTTAAGGAACTAGATGGATTGATTCTGAATGAGGCGCACAGCCGGCGCTGAAAACAGTCAAGGGGTAGAGAACTGAGGATGATGAGCCCTGGCCAGAAACTCTCTGAAAGGTTAAGGATGCGATAATAAAACTTCGGCCCCGAAAGAAGAAGGAGACATTAGTGATAACAGGCTATTGGTTTCAGGAGATGGAACTGCTCTAGTGCTTTGGGAAGGCTCTGGAAGGATGACGTTTCTTCCCAGGGCGATTAGCTCTTTCTTGGCCGAACGTGATGGAGGGAGGGGACGCTGGTACCTTGCAGGCCTGGCAGCACTCCCCCTGGGCACACTGCGCTCCTTCTGTCAGGCGGCACGTGGTGGCATTGCAGCACGGGTTCCTGCACTCCTGCAACAAGACACACTGCCTTCAGGGGACTCACTCAGAATGACTGGCGGCACACGGGGTTGGCGGCGGCACAGTGGCGAGGGCGCCAGAAGGTTGCGGGTTCAAATCCCAGTTGGGCACCTGCTGTTGTAGCCTTGAGTGTTGTGTCACATTGTTCCAGTAGAGTGCCGTGTTGCACAAAAGGGTGCACATCTAAGTCTAAATAAGATATTTAGATAAAAACCTAAAGTCTCTTCAATAGTTGATAATAACCTACAGCCTTGTAACGGTGTTCTGAATAAAATAAAATAAAAACTCAGAATAATAATAGGAATTCACTTAGCAAAGTTATTATGACCAAAGCAGAAAATCATATCACTATCCCAATTGAAATGAAAACTGGATTGAAATGAGGTGGATTGTACAATTCAATGTTACAGCTGGGTTTGTGAACTTATTGACTACATTCGCTTAGACATGGAGGTTTTGCGCAATACAGAGCCAAAGACGGGTCACGCTCCAGGGTTTCTTACTTCAACTGTCCCGCAGTCACACTCCTCCCCTGGCTCCAAAAACATGTTTCCACACTCAGGGCCCCCAAACAGGTCACCCGCACTGGGGACGTTGTTCAGACAGGCGGAGCTGATCTGGTTCAGGAACGACTCCAGCTCCTGCTGGCTGCAGCTGCTGAAGCTCTGGGGGAAGACGTCCCTGAGCAAGGAGGAAGAGAGAGCACCCGATCACCCCTCTCCGGAGACCAGGACCCCCACACGCGCGTCCCCTGACGACACTTCTCTCCAGGCCTCACACATCTCACACAGTAAAGTCACCTTCTGGCGTTTATCCCTGCTTTTCTTCCTCCTCAGTGCCACAGTGAACAATGCTTCCGATTATTTTGTTTCACAAAGAAACACAAATCGTGGCAGCCACCCCCCCCCCATTAAAATTGCCACCGAAACGCACCCACTTCTTCCCCACTCGCTGAGGCTGGGCCTTTTCCTGGGAAGAGGGCACGGCCTTACCCCACGCTTGGTGCCATAACGCATCCCTTGGGGGACAGAGACTTCTCACAGTAGCAGCTCTCCGTGTCGTGTGACATGCCCAGGTTGTGCCCCATCTCGTGAGCAATGGTTGACGCCAGGCCTATGGAATTGGGGTTGTGGTCCTGCGGACAAAGGGAAACCTGTGAGATCGGGTTCGATCGGTTCGCCACTCGTTACTTCCCGGTTAGTCTTGACCACCAACAGGTTTTTAGATATATATTCACCGGGCCTTGCGACAGCCACTTGCGGTTCGTGTTACACTTTCTTTGTTGCTGGACGCATTGACCGCTGACGATAACCGCGTGATTACCACCATTACAAGTGACCTACCTCGTTAACACCAGCAGAATTGATGGTGCACATCGCAAACTTATTTGCTAGGCCGACTGTGGAGCCAACAAAGCTGATACCTCTGGAAAGAAGAGATGAGCATGAAATTAAAAACCAGGGTTGCACAGAAACAAAAGTGAAATTATTCAGAAATTATCTACGCTGACGGCCTGTAATGTTGTGTCCGTGCACTGTGTGCGTCCTCTCTGAAGCCTAGTCTGCCAGATTTGACTCAGTGGGACAACACTGGCGACAGAAACCCTGGCTAGGTCACAGCGCAGAAGGCTGGGGTACATCTCCTCTATGGCCTGTCTTCATGGACTTGCTCCCATCCTCACAGGACACCAAGAGAACAGGCACAGCACTGGGGTGACCAGCTCAAATATTTCTTTTTTTGCTGTTCTGTACGCATCATGCAGGAGGTGCTACGTATTGATGGTGGTGGAGGGGAGTCCCCATTACCTGTAAAGTGCTTTGAGAGGAGTGTCCAGAAAAGCACTACAGAAGTGTATGGATTATTATTACTGTAGCTGCAGTTTGTCAATTCATGTGTCCTACAGTTGTTCAATTTGATTTCCCTGAAACTGCCACTAGTTCGTCCTCTGTGCATTCATAGCCTCAATGCACATAGAGTTCACAATGTGAAAATATGAACTTGCGAACATGCAAAGGGCAAGCAGCCCAGCACTTACGTGACAAAGTGGGCATTGTCGTGCCTCTTCTTCTTCAGCAGCACGTTCTTGCGCCATTCAAGGAACCTGGTCAGGGTTTTATCTGGATCGGTACTGACATCGATCTTGTCCCAGTCAGTCCAGACCTCCAGCCCCACCAGCATGACACGGATGTTAACGGTGCGATACAGCTGGAAAGGCGGCGAGAACATAATCAGATTCTTCCCTCAGGACAAAAAGAGGCCGTATGTTTAATGAGTTCATTGATGCTAAAAGCACAGAGGTCTCCTCCCACTCTGGTCTAACAACAGTTACGTTTCCACTTGAGACCATCAGATTATGTTAAGACTAAATGCATATTGAATTTAAAGGCCGAGCTCTCCACTGCATTAACTGGAAGAAAATGGTGAGTGAATTACCTTATCTATATGATTAGTGACGTCCATCATTCGACGACGAATCTGACTCATATCTTTATTATGTTGTTTGTACTGCAATATTAAGAAAGTAACATGATCATCAAGACTGCAGAGTCCATTCTGTTACTATATGCATCTTCATTTCTGTAATGAATATAATAATAATAATAATTTGATTTGAATAGTTACCTCTGTGTTATCCACAACCAAGAACAACTCCACATATTTTGGGCCTTTTACAACTGGAGCACTTCTCTGGAAAGAAAGAAGAAACGGGCTTTATATTTTCTGATCAGGGAAAGAGAGGAAGAACTCTCGGCCCAGAGACAGAGACCTTTCTGCTCCTCAAACTTTTAATTTAAAAACAAAATTCCCTGAAGAAAATGACTTACACTGCAATCTTGAATAACCTTAGTCTGGGGACAGGCTATCTCACTTTCACCCCTTGAGAAACATCTTAATCCCATCGACATCACCTTCATGAGGCACTGGGCTTCTGCGGGTTTGGGTCCTACATCTTCCCCGAAAACTGGGAGCCATGCCTTCGCCCAGGAGCACAGCACAGGTCTGACAGACTGACTGACAGGCGGCTGCGTCTTACACAACACAGTACTTACCACAAAGGCACAAACCCTATCAACCTACACCTGTCAAACTACAGCCTGAAACTCCAACACAGCAAGGAAATCAAGGTGGCAGATAACAAAAAAATCCGGGATGAGTCTGACACTGCGCCCAGGACCCGAGGATGGAAAACTCCCCTTACCCAGCTCTGAATCCTGATGTAACCCGCGGGCTTGGGGTCTTTGTCAAAGACGGTTCTATTGGCCTCTCGGCAGGCGGATCTCTTCCTGCGCAGGTGCTCCTGCCTGTAGAGGGCGTGCTCTCCATCCGCAGAGCCACCCAGGGGCTCGATCAGGAAGAGCTTCTGCCCAGCCCTCACCAGCCCCCTGCCGCACGGAAAGACAGAGCACCAGTCACTGCGAGTGGGAAAGACCTTCGCGCAACAATATTTCCCCAAAAATAGCCACAGAAACGACGGTCTAACCACAGGCAGGGGAGTCACCCTCACTGCAAGCTAGCAGCTTCCCGTTGAGAGCAAGCAAGCCAGAAAAGTTAGATTTGCAGCTGTCCTGTTCACAGAACTGGGGTCTGAAAGTTGAATCAAACCACATCCTTCAACATCATCTGCAGGAGGTCAGAACTCTGACTTTTGGAGCAACTGCTTTTAGTTAAACAACATGATGCTGTGTCCTCAGAAGAGCTCTGTGCCGCTCGTCAGATGAAACTCTCCCCCCCCTTACGCGGAGCTGGAGAAACATCCCCTCTGGGGGCCAGAGCATTTATCAGTTCTTCACTTTCAAAACTCTTTGATTCTTCCATGTTCAAACTACCCCACGACATGTTTATTTATCATCACTGTGCTTTCTGTCTCTCCTTTATACTGTCTCCTGCCGGTAATTACTACAGCTAGCAGGGTAGGAGCCAGATGAGGGGCTTTCAGAGAAGCACTCTTGTAAGGCTTTTCTCAGAGATGAGATTCTCACTTTCTGGGGGACCTGTGGAGTTGTTTCCTCCTGATGGGAAAGTTCTGCAAATACATGTCCAGTAATAAAGGTTTTAGGTGACTCATCCTGGAATATACACAGGTCATTATTAAATATGGTGGAAACAAAGTACCTCCTGTGACATAGCGCTGTACTGGTTTGTGTAGTACAGGCAGAATGAGTGCACCATGCCCTTTAATGGTATATTGATCCTAGTAATTACCAATTAACTGATTAGGGAGCCAGCTGCAGGAGAATTCTGACATGCAATCTCCACTACATAACTAAGAGAGGAAATAGTCATCAGCCCTGGAAACCACCCAATATCAGCTATTTAACAGGCATACGAGTGGAAGCTACATACAGTCTTGCGTATTTAAAATTAATAATGATTAAGAAAATTAATAATAATTATGTTCTTTCTACTGTTAAAGTGATGACAGAAATGACTTCATGAAGGTTTTGAGTAATAAATATTGCTAAATGGGGAGAGACACCACTCCCTGAGTGGTAAACAGGATATGACAAATTTTCTTAGTTCTCTGAACTGAAAAGAGGAAGCTGAAAAGCACACTGGGCTTTTGGGGGTGCAAACCAGGGGACACATGGGGATAAACTAAGGAGAAAGCACATTTAAAATTAAGAACTGGAGGCACTTCTTTACCCAAAGAGTTGTAGGAGTAGAGAACACCCTGGCCTCTTTCAAGCAACAACTGGAGGAGGCACTCAAATCAATGAACTCAAAATAATGAGATAGATAGGCCGTTCTCTTATTTATAATTCTTTTGATGTTCTTTTATATTATCAGAAACTACCTTTCCCCCTGGACTGGTAAAATATTACGTCTGTACACAAAATAATTACTTTCATTGCAAAAGAACCTTGTAACTATTACTGGACTATACTTTCTTTTCTAGCACTATATAATAGACAGCATTTGCTCTTGCCAGATTTTCCTTGTCGATACCGTAGATACAGTAGTTTGACTGTGTTTAAGTCAAATATGGGTTAAGTTTTTGGAAAGGCTATAAATTTGATGAGATCTTATAAGACAGAGAATATTATTGTCTCATCTGTCCACCATTCCTTCCAATCTGAGGAGCTGGTTTCTGATTCCCATTTATGCTGCTCAGGGTCCAAAGAGAGATATACAGTAGACAGGTGGCTTGTGTGGATAAGAGCATTATGATACAGAAGTGGGCAAATCAAACCTATAAGTACCTGATTCCAGAACACACTTCAACACTGGCTGACGAATCATTCATCCCCTGGATGTGTCCCTGATAATAGCAGTGATCCTGCATAAAAGTAATAAAATGCATCAATTAATATTCTGATTAATCCGAATTCTAGGACTGCAGACATCATAAGCATGGTTGGACATGCTTGTTAAGGTAATGTCTTTGCTTACCTTTAGGTTTGGTGTGCTAGTCACCTCTGTACCATTTTTTAAATAATGTGTTTCCGTATAGTCTTTACCCAATAGATTTCTAAGTAAAGAGAGAGCAGAAACTTTGGTTAATACAATAAACACATAACATTTAAATGGAGGAACATAAATCATTTCTGACTTGCGTCTGAGTACCCCAAATTTCTAGAAAATAATGTAATACAACAGAAGAAATTAAATGGGCAATTCTATCCCATTCCTTTCCCACATTATATTCTCAAAGCAAATTGCCCCCCAGTCACAAGAAAATAATAAGCTGTTTCATGCAGATGGAACTCCAGCGTTACTCAGAATGCAATTTCGCCGATGTTTCTAGGAAAAATGTATCTTGCCTGTTTTTTTCAAGATGAAGAGTGTAGTTCCTGCCTTCTATGGTCAAAGCATACCGCAGCTCTTCAGAATACAGCCTCTGCAATTACAAACGCAAACCTCAGCAATCCTGACGATCTGGACAAGGCAGGGTCACGTTTGTGAAGAACTAGATGTATACTGGCAAACAGCTAAAGCATCCACTAAGAAAAATGGATTAGGGGAGGTTATACGGGACTGTTTGAAAGACACTCCAGTCACTGGATGGTTGCGATGTTGCGTGCGCTTGGGGGGGAGGAAAGGACAAGGGGATGCAAAGTCAAGAAGCTCTTCTACAGAGGAAGCACAGACCATTCTCTGTCTAATGCATTCGAGATCTATCAGTTAATCAGTTAATGAAGCGAAGGCTCCCATCGGCTCCGAGGCTGAGACCACTCCATGCCAGAGGAAGCTATTACACTCATTTCCCCCTCCCCTCGCTGCCCCTGAGCAATGCTGCTGACCGGAGCTCTGATTCCGTCACGATACTGGGGCCCCCAGCTGCCGGCAGCTTGGGACCGTACTCGTACAGAGGAGTTTCGGGGCAAGATCTGCAGTGTGCGGCGCGTAGCTGTCGCCCACATTCACATGGCTCTGGGCCGTGGGGGAGGAGTGATGACTCCTGAAATAACGAGGCATTAATGGTCCCTCGGGGCTCCTGCTGTAACGCAATGCATGAGGAGAACAGGAAAAAGGAAGCATTGATCACAGAGCAGGCAGCATGGCAGTGCAGTGGTTAGCATGGCTGCCTCACAGTGCTGGGGCCCTGGGTTTAATTCCGGGGGTGCGACTGTATCTGGACGGAGCTTGTATGCCCCCCGCCCTCCCGTGTTCTTGTGGGTTTCCTCCCACAGTCCAAAGACTTTGGGAAAATTGGCCCCGACGCGAGTGTGTGTCTGTGTGTGCCCTGTGATGGACTGGCGTCCCATCCAGGGTGTATCCTGGGTGTTGCTTTCTGGGGTAGGCTCTGGCTGCCCTGCAACTCTGTGTACTGGAAAAAGTGGTTAGAAAATGGATAGACGGATGATCAGAGATGATCACAGAGGCACAAGGCCTCCCTGGTCTAGCACTTACTCCCAAAACCCTAATTACTCACGCAAACCCTGGGAAGACAGAATCGTAGTCGAAATGCTAAGGCCGAGAAACTAGAGGCCACCCCTTGTGTGCACACCTTGTTATCAGCACGACAGCACTCACTTTCGGGACAAATCGTTCATTTGCAGAGGCTTCAAGCCGCTTTGCGTTTTCAGCCGTTTGACCTTGATAACATGCGTCACACAGCGATACCCTTTCTCATCTATGCGGGAAAAGACTTGTATGGGGAAAAAAAACCTGCCTCTTGGATACACACCTTGTCTGTAGAAAGACTCCTTTTTTCTCGGGCATTATTCAGCCTGCGAGGCGATATAACCTCGTACTTCTCCACGTCAGGAAGCGAGGATAATGCATTGACAAGCAACGCTGAAAATAGAACCCCCAAAAAAACTCAAATTAAAAATTCCTTTTCGCATCGATCTAAATTACAAATATTTCTGTCTTTGAAATAAAAACAGTAGACTACTACCTTTCCTGGAATGCACAATCCTTTATATGGTGTAATTTAGCGCAATTCGCCGCAGTCTTACCACAGAGCGCTTGGCGGATTTGTATTGCAGCTAAACCGCAAAACTAAATAGTAGCGATTCTACTATCTCGGCTCTGTATTTGGTTCATTTTCTTGGTATTTAAACCACCGCTTATTTTACATGTTTGTGGCATATAAAGAAGTGAATATATATATACGCATCTGAATAGTGTTTTGGGATGCACGAAGTAAAATACCAAGTAACCTTTGGTTTAACTGGGTCAGTTCAATGTTTTTTTTCTTTAACGTTTCGTATTTACTTGGGTGCTACTGTTCAGCGCTCGGGTTTTCTGGAAATACAAATGTATATTCTGAAGAGCGAAAACAAAGCACAGACAGACGAGAACTAAAAGTACCAACAGGCTGCCGTCATTGGAAAAAAAAAAACCCTTTTTGCTTAAAAAAAACTTTACAATAACGGAACTTAAGTGTTAAAAACTGTGATGTCAAACGACATTTCCCCGAAAGGAGAAATTCAACAATTTAGGTATCCGCTGAGAGAGAAAAAAATAAGAAAAAAGTAACAATCTGATTTCGGGATCATTTCACAGACAATTGCTGAATGATCAGAATGGGAACTGGGTCAGTGCTTCTTGTAAAAATGCAAGGTTTTAAAAGTTATGCATCTTTTTTAAGATCAAACATGCAGATTGTGTGCGGAAAAATTAAAGCAAAAGTTAGCGTTAAAAATGTGAGAATAAAGGTATTCCATTTTATTTGTATAAGTTTTAAAGTTCAAGTTGTATTCATAATACATGTTTAATGTATTGTGGTTCATGTCATCTTTTCGAGTCGGCTTTGGTCAAGGCGTCAGACGATTAACTACTCAATATAATATTAAAACGATACCCTTCAAAGTAGTAAAGGCACATCACGCAATCCCGCTAGTAACGCTACACGTCTTGTTAAATATAAAAACAGAGGTTAGAGTGTCTGGCACGACTGAGATCCAAACGCCTGGACGTTTTGAATTCATTCAGTCAACCCACTGAGCACCGGGCTTACCCCACGAGGAAATGCAGATGAATGAAGACAGGACAATCCCGCACATGTCCCCGCCGGTCCGCTCTCCTGCTTCCAGATGTGAAAAAACCTCTGAAATTAGCTTCGCAAGAAAACTTCGCCTGTTTTAGCGCCGCCCCTTCCCGGAGCCGCGGAGCGCAGCGTGGTCCTGCCCAGCGCTCCAGTCACCCGCTGACTCACACAGGTCACTTCTCTCAGAGGAAACGGCACTTAATTGCCGCAACGGTAGAAACGCTTGAGTCAGCTCACCTTTCAGAATTAAACTTTTTTTTCCCCCCTCGCTCTTTTCCGGTGCGGATGTCTTATCTGTTGTTTTCCGTTGTTTCTGTCACTCTGCTGGAGGCACGCAGGGCCTGTACGTCCCGTTTGAGGAAAAGGGGTCGCCTTGGTGGAAACAGTGTGAAGGATTCGTGTCCGAGCTGGTACCACTCGCGTAGCGGCAGTTCTCTGTGCTTTTGGACAACTTAAATCCGAGCCAACTATTGTAGGGACTGAAATCTTTCGGTGTTTTATTAACAAAAAACAAACAAACACAAAGCTACACGCATTATACAGCATACAAATTTTAACCAAAAGTGGAACCATTCATAATCTCGGGGTGTTCACCTAGCGAGCCCCGAAGTGATGGATTATACCCACGGCTCAGGACCAGCTGTAGTGCGAGAGGAAGTGCTTTTCTGAGTCACTGCGTGCCATGAAGCCCAACCATTCTTCACTGTCAGGAGCCGCCGAAGACAACCTCCAGCAAAGCATGTTTACTGAAAATTAAGGAGCCAGGTAATTAGTAAAAGATAAGGACTTGTATCAACTCCTCCCCGATACTTAAATTGATGAGGATCACTTAAAAACTACGGGACGTACAGACCTTTTGTACTTATATACACGTTTGTACTTTATACACAAGATATACACTCATTTAGAAAAAAATATGCCAGAGTAAAAATAATTCAGTGTAATAAGAGAAACCTTGCGTCTTTGTATAACTCACATCATGTCGGTTCTGTGAAAAACCTAATACAGGATTAAGACACTGTTGATCTTCTTTATCATTATAATTTTTAACCACAAAAGGTTGTCAAGACTGTATGATATACATGTCATGCTCCAGACCATAAACATACATATGTATTGCATCAAATATAAAAAAGATTTTAAGTACACGTGGAAAAGTGAATTTCCTGGTTTTAGCAAATCAAAGATACACAGCCGCAGAAGAAGTATTGTCTTATTAACTCGATGAGTTTCAGACATGCTTATTAAATTATGTTTGTCAATGCAGTATTTTTTTTAACACAAATATACCTTCCGGAGTATTATGAGTCCAGTAAATTAGTTTACCTGAGGCTGTCAATTTCATGCCAATACTTCCATCTACACCCGCACACCCAGTTTGCACACTTTGAAATCACTCCGGCTATAAAAATATTCAGAGCAGAGCTGAGCGGTGCTTACCGATTCTGTAAATATTAGGAAGAGTTCTAAAAAGTGCTAAAACAACGACTATCTACAAAAACACTCCCGTTATTCATCTAAAGACAGCGTTAAAACAACTGTAATACAAGAAAAATGTAACTCGGTTTTAGAGGAAGGCCTTTTTAACTGACATGGTCAAGTTAATCTTTAACGTGCATCTGTATCCCAGGTGTGGAAACCTATGAAGTATTACACTTATATTTAAATGGCACGGTCTTACACGAACCACTTAAGTCTCTTCTGTATTGTACGTGAAAGAGCTGTTTTTCCACTGTGAAACTCCCCGTTCGAAATGGAAGACGTTGTTTCCATCGGCACTGCTGCTTCCCCAGGTTCACACGGGCGGAGCACATCTAGACAGCGGCCTTCTGACTCCTCTCTATGGACATGCGCTCCAGCCGCTCTGTGTAGAACCCATTGAAATCCAGCCTGCAAGACGAAACAGGCAAATGGCGTTCAGTTACACGCGCGCCGCTCCCGGCTTCCGCACCTCTCCTCTCCTCTCCTCAAGGGGCACGCACCGGTAGATGATGTTGATCATGCTGTGCTCGCAGTCGTTGGTGCTGTAAATGCTGAGCTTGTCCAGCAGGTCCAGGAGGTGGGTACTGAAGTTGTTGTCGAACTGGCTGATAGTTGCCTCAAATCCAGAAGAGGACTGAAGTGCATCTGCATGTTCTGCCAAATACTGGACAAACACAAATCAGATCAGAAAAAAAAACCCACCGTCACAGCCCAAAGGGTTTTTTTTTTACTACAATTTTTTAAAACTTTGTTCTGCATTTTTACTCCGTTATATAGCATTTTTTATTTTGACGTAATATTGTCAAATTCTGAAGTCCAGCAATACTGGACAATTGGAATTCTGCAATGTCACGCCATTCACTATGATGAAAGTGTCTGTTAACTGTAACAGATTTGAATTCTAAGCCTTTTACAACTTGAATTCTATCCTTCAGTTACTCCCGGGTCAACTGTACTCTTAATCAGCTCAGATTAAAGCGTCTGACAGAATGCCGCGATCCCTACAGTCACTCGTTGCTCGGACGGGTCGGCTCGCACACCTTGGAGGTCAGTCTTTTCTTCTCCGCCTCCTCTGACCGCTCGCTCTGGGATGGGGGACCGCTCATCGTCCCGTGCTCGAGCGAGAGGCGACTCATCTCGCTGTCCACCCTCATGCTCTGGGTGAACCTCTGTGAGGAAGGAGCGACAGCACAATCACCACCCCGCCTAGGTGGCCATTTGCAAAACATTAGGAGCAGAGGGGGGAGACTGAGGACATGGTGGAGGGCAAGGGGAGATTCCATTAAAACGTGTGGCGTTGATAGTTAGAACAAACACCACGCAAGTCTCAAAATAAAATGGAACTAATTAGGAGCAGTGTATTAGTAAGGTAGCGTCAAAGTCCTATGGTTTCCACAGCTATATTCACCACCAACTAAACTCCAACAATGCTTCACCTGTTCACTCATTAAACACCCCCAGCAATTAACACTGGACAGGGATATACAGAGCTCCACCCACTTGTTCAGGTCCAGCCCACTAAAGCCCCTCCCATCTGTTCTTGGTCAGGTTCAGCCAAAAACTGTACATTTAACTACAGAGCCCCTCCCACTTGTTCAGGTTCAGCCAATAACTGCACATTTAACCACAGAGCCCCTCCCACTTGTTCAGGTCCAGCCTATTACAGAGTCACTGGCTGATATTTAACCCTGAAGTAGGCGGAGGCCTGTAACGCCAACAATCCAAGGAACTCGCACTCATTTCTAATCGGGACATCATAATTAAGACAAAACCTGACCATTACAAAATTATTTATTATCCATTTACAATGGATAGGGATTTATGTCAATGGAATACGCATGTGTCGGTTTATGTCTATGGAATATGTATGTGTTAGGTTTCACTATCTCTGTTCCTAATTGTCCCTGCTCATTCATCCAAACACTCTCATCTAGTGGCGTAGAAACATGTGACATTTCTGTGTGTGTCTGTCTAGTCTGTAAGGTCTCTGTGACTCCATCAATGCAACTTGCAACTGAAGACAAGTATCTTATTAATATCAGCCTTTGTATTTTGTATTAATAAGCTTTATGTAGAGGGCACAAGTAAAAACAATGAGATAGTGCACTTAAAACCAAGAACTAGCATACAGAACAAACCACCCAGCGTTGCTGTTGAAACTGATACACTGGGTTCTTCCAAGAAACAGCTGGATGAGATCCTTGGATCAATTAACAACTAATTACCAAATGGCCTCCTCTAGCCCGTGACCGAGAGTTACTATGTTCCTACAGACCTGCATGCAGTTGGTGAACATGACGCACACAGACATCAGCTTGGAGAAGATCTTGAGCAGCTCAGGGTTGGTCAGCATGCAGTCCTTCAGGCAGTTATCCAGAAAGCTTGTGTGGTGGCACAGTACATCGTCAATGTTTGATGCCTGCGAGATCAATAACGTACACACCAATCAATATCAAGATCAATGATGTCTATACACCCTTCTCTCCACAGACAGCCTGCTGTTTAAAATCTAATTATATTATCATTTTCAGATCCACTTTCACTCCAACCCTTCCTCCCTGCCCAGTACAGAAACCTCTTTCAGCAATATCTTTACATCAGACCTGACTTTGAGTAATGGAATGGAAACAATAGCACCCTGTGACAATCACCACGGGGTGTAAAGTGTGATCCATTTGAGAAAAAGCAGGAGTGAAAGGAGAAAGTGTGTCTTTCAGACAGAGACGTGCTTGTCACAGCTTTCAAATCACTAACATCCTGATAAAGAGGACAGGACGCTACATATCATGAGTGTTGCCTGAGAGCCCTGGAAAAACCGTCTTTAGTATGACCTCTCCTCTAGCTCAGGCAAATTCAAGTTTTTTTTTTCCATGACCCAACAATGCCAGGTTTGTTGTGCTTACTGATTTCAGGTTATTCTCCATGATGTGCCACGTCGGCTCCATAACTTCGAACATCATGTAATACTGGATATTCTGCACGAAATTCAGCATGCGCTGTCTCAGAGTAAATGCTGCGGCAAACCTAGAAAGAGGAGGCCGTGTTTAAAATGAAATCTGATCTTTGAATTCCTTCTCGTGCAGCAAGCTTATATTTTTGTGTAACATTACCACTTGGCAGAATGCAGTGAATACTGCTTGGCGGTCTTGTTGCTGATCCACACATTGCACAGCAGCCTCTCCACATGTTTGCAGTAGAACATGTGTCGGAACAGCATCTGGTATCTCGTCAAAGCCTTCCTGTGACAGGACAAAGCACACCACAGCTTAAAAGGCATCTCGGGTAGTTTGTGCTTTCTCTTCCAGTCTTTGATGCCATTAAATCTGATTACAAAATTGAATCTACAGGGTGGAACCATCACCGATTTATACAACTATGCTCTTCAGTCTAGTCAATCAACCAAGTAAAGCATGACACCCATTAATCTCTGGGTCTTTACCTGTTAATAATGAGTGATAGTGGCCACTTGACAATATAGTCAAATGAAAAGGCCTCCAGCCCACTCAGGGAGATTTCAGTGGGGTCTGCGTTGATGATTGCTTTCTCCTGCTTCGTCTCTATGGCTAGAACCCGCAGCAACTGAGTGATGACATCGTGTGGCATCAGGTCGATCTGCCAAGTCAAATAAAATGCGTTAAGCCTGTTAACATATTATGGACTTGGACACGGAAGCCATGCCAGAACTCTATCCAGCACAAAGAGAAAGCCCAAGAGATACGCCATGAGACCCGCCCAGCGGTAGCCTTCTCCAGGCCAAACTGATCTGCCACCAAAATGCCACGCCTCTCATAGGAAGAGTAAACAGAACCATGTCACTGGCAGACAGGTAGGGAAATCTGAACTTCTGCCTCTACCACACAAGCTAAGTGGTGCCACCTTGTGGACAACTGGAGATACTGCCTGTAAAAAACCTTTGTTATGCTTTTACTTTACAACTGAGAAACAAACGCAAAAGAGTCTGAACTTAAACAGTTCTGCACCTTTAAGTCATCTTTGAAGGGGTCTGTATTTGCAGTGCTCATCCTCAAAGCAAGCTCCAACAGAGCCTCTAGCCTGGGAGGTATGATGTCGTCAACAGGCTTCTTCAGTTCCTCCTCTGTCAGGTCCATAAAATGGACAAAGAAATCACCCTTGTCCATCAGGAAGTAGTGCTTTATTGATCTATACAAAACAAAATTAAACCAAAGGTTGTCAAAGCATGCATGCACAGCATTAAATCATAAATTACATTTTGATTGATAAAAATATCAAGTGAAAACCATCTTGATAGCACAACTCACTGGGCCCAGTCTTCCCTGTGGGCAAATCATAAGCCAGCTATTCACCCGATTAATTTAGTATGGAGCCTGCAGTTCTGCCCACATGGCAAGCAACCATTCCTGTACCCACAATGTTGAAAGGTCACTATTTGGAGATCACATATGGCATTTGCCAAAAATGAATCACAAAAGTCCAACTGTCAAATCAATGTACAACATTAACAGTGAAAGTTGATTTCGTAAAATAAATCCAGGTGATAGAACATTTCTGGACTCGCAGATTAAACATAAACTGAGTGATATTTTTATGACATGCCCAAGAAAAAGGCACGACGCATTTCTCAGTCACTGAAGAGACCACTCTAATATGTCCGTCCATCCATTTTTTTTTTAAACTGCTTCATCCAGTACCAGGTCGCTGGGGAAGCCGGAGCCTCACTTAAGTATGTGTATCAAAAATCTTTGATGACACATTCACATCTGCGATGCGCGACTTTGAAGTTACCAAGCGCGCAAGGCAGTTGTCACACAGCCGGAGAGCAGCCGCCCCCAGCGCGACGTCCCTGACCCCCGGCGAGAGTACCTGAGTCGCTTCACCAGCTCCTTCTCCTGCATCAGGAAGTCCAGCAGGACTTTGCTGGCGTAGTTGTAGGCCTTCTCGATCTGCTCCACGTAGGCCCGCTCCTTCAGCGTGTAGAGGACCTCCCTGGCGTCGGGGCAGGTGACGTCTCGGCCGCACTCCCTGACGACGTTCAGGTACTTGCCTGCGCGAGCAGCGCCACCGGGCACAGAGCGTGAGCCAGGCCTGCACACGCCGCCCCGCACTGCTCGTCACGGTGTCGGGGATCACAGATCACGGCGCGGGAATGACACCGAACCATCCACCCACCCATTGCCGCTTTATCCAACACGGGATTGCAGGGGGGGCCAGAGCCTATCCCGGCAAGCAACAGGCGCCAGGCAGGATAGACCCTGGACAGGATGCCAGTCCATAGGCAGGCACACAGTCACACCAGGCCCAGTTTTCCCAGTAGCCAATAAACCTGCCAACAGAGCCCCCTGGAGGAAACCCACGCAAACATGGGGAGAATGTACAAACTCCACGCCAACAACTCCAAAGGTTGGGAATTGAACTCGGGTCCCCAGGGCTGCGAGGCAGCAATGCTACCAGCTGTGCCACCATGCCACCTAACTCTGAACCAAGAAGTGCAAATCAGACACACTGACAATAAAACGCAAAGACCCAGACCTACCTGTACTCAGTATCTTGTCCGCCATCTTCTGGAGGAAGGATGGGATCCGGAGCTGCACTATTGTATATCGCTGATCCCAGTACTTGTCATTATAATCCTCCTGGATCTTCTCCTTCTGCAGCTCATGCTCCTCCACCATGAATTCACTAAGCACAGGAGAACCTAGTCATTACAACTTCAGTTGTTCTTCACTTTCATTGACATGAAAATGTTGTGTTCTGTCTCATAGAAGGAGAGCATCTTAAGAATTGTTTCCAGAAGATCAATCAACAATAAGGCACAAGTTACCAGATAGTCAAGTATCAGATACATTTTAATTTTAGGATTTTATTTTACCCAGAATACTCATATCAACTTGAATTAACTTCAATTAGTGGAATTAACTTTTGGAGTGAGTGTAAGTGTTTTTCTTTGTAACTTTGGCAAAAAAAAACAGGAGACAATACCGTAGCAAAACATAGAATTGGCTGTAAAAAAAAAAAAGCATCAGGCTCTGAGAAGGAGCACAGAGACACACCTATCAACATCCTTTCTTTCCTGAACTTGGAGCACAACAAGTCCTGCAGTCACTGACCTGTAAGGGTCCTTGATGATCCCCCTGTAGATCCACTTTTCCAGAATTTCAAAATAAGGAACACTTGCAGCCTTAGTGAGATAGAGACACAGCTCTTGGGCCTGACTGTCGCCTGTGTAGTTGAAGGTTCGGTCGTGCAGAAGGCTCAGTGTCGACCCACCCATGCAGTCTCCCTTGTCAATCGAGGTCGCTAGATAAAGAAGAGGAAGACGAAGGGATTCAAAATTGAAAACATCACAGAAACATCTTCCACGCCTCCCCACACAACGGATGAAGCACCACAATGCAGCTGCTGTGCTCTAAAAACACACAGCTAAAGCAATTCTTTACAGGGAACGTACCAATTGAAGCCAGGATTTCCATCGTGCGCATTGTAGGTTGGATATAAAACCACAGTTTCTGCAAGGAGAGCATCCCCTGCCTCTGCAGGTGTTCCAGCTGCGTCACCAGGATCATGTACTCCTTCATCAACGTTCTCATTGCAGCCGTTAATGCGTGATTTACCTGGCCGTACTCAAAAGAAGACTTCTCCTCAATAAACCTGTGGGCCAAACCACAACACGAGCCAAGGAAGAACAATTTCAGAGAGAGCTTTGTTTTTTTTTCTTAAAAGACATAGACATTGCACAAAAAATGGCCTGAACTGCTTCATGGACAACTTGCTGAATGCTCTTCTCCGCCAGGCACTTCTTCATGACTGATAAGTAACATGTCATGTCACGAATTTGCCAGACTGCTAAAACTGCTATATACCATATGGTGTCGTGAGAAGCCGGAGCCTACCTGGCAGGCAACAAGTGCAAGGCAGTGGCCGCCCTGGACACAGCGCCAGTCCATCGCAGGGCAAGTGTAAGCCAGCCATACATGGGAACAATATGGAGGCAACGGAGAAGGCTAAGTGTGTACATTTGGCCCGGACACCGGGATAACTCCTTACTTTTATCGAGAAATGCCCGGGGATCTTTAATGAACACTGAGAGTTAGGACCTCGGTTTAACGTCTCATCCGAAAGACGGCGCCCACTACAGCAAAGTGTCCCCGCCACTATACTGGGGCATTAGGACCCACACAGACTGCAGGGTGGGCACCACTAACGCCACTTCCAGAAGCAACCATAGCTTCCCAGGAGGTCTCCCATCCAGGTACGGACCGGGCTCACACCTGCTGAGCTTCAGTAGGTAGACAGTTGAAAGCTGCAGGGTGATACAGCTGCTGGCAATAAGTAATATGCTCACATGAAACCAAATGAGCTGATACAGCAGTTTCTGTTATTTGCTACTATCTCTCCACTGCTGAATGCATGTTCCTTCAAGGCGTGTGCCGTTTCTCATTTTCACAGCTATTAACACATAAGACAAGGTGGCAGATGACTGGAGGAGTCTACCGGTTTATGATAACAAATAGGGCAACAACAGTCACAATTACTTTTATAATCCATCATTTTTACCAGGTTCAAGGAAGCTGAAACAACAAACAAAAGTTGTACTCTGGTAAAACAAAATGAAAAGAATGAGACACGAGCAATTCTTTCTATCATTTTGATGCTTGCACGAATAAAGTGACACTTTTCAACATTCTTACCGCGTAACTGTGGAATAACTGGCTGCTACTGGAAGGATCCTGTTCACCAGCTCTTTAATGGACACGTCCAGAGTAGCATCAATGCTGAAGGCGCGACTCTGCCTGCCTATGACAGGCTGGGCTGTGATGTCCCTCCCGTCCACTCCAATCAACAGATACAGCAAGTCTTCTACCAACGCTTGCTCTTGAGCTGCTAATGGCAGGGTACCTAGAGATGGGCAGTAATAAACAGAATATTGAAACTAAATAAGCACACAAATGAGAAGCAACAGGAACTGATGCTACATTTCATCTTTCTTAAATGCACAAAAAAGGAAAAACAAACTTTTTTTTTACAAATTGTAGATGTGTTTGATAAACCATTCTGTTCATCCACTCCACCTAAAATGCTGTAATAGTAAACGTTAAGCAATGCGGCGTGGATAAAATTAAAACTCGGTCTCATTTTTCTGATGTGCAGAGAATTGCACATCGCAGCTTAGAAAGACTTACCAATAGGCACTGCTGAGTCAGTCCCACTGGAGCCGGTGATAAAATCCCCAAGAAGAGCAGGCCTGTCGTACACCCAGTTGGGAAACACTGGAATTGGCTGCAGGGGACTCTTCTTATTGTGTCTGTCCCTCAGCATCTTCCTCGTCACCTCGGAGGGCTACAGGAAGTCAGGACACACAAGGGTGGAGTCCCGCCTTTCTAAACGTATTTACTTTGCTCCAGTAAACTTAAAGCAATCAACATAGAAAAATGCAAAAGGAAATCCTAACACTAAAGCTTGTGCCGTGCAAAGTTAGAGCATGGGACACAACATTATTCTACAAAGGTTATTCCCGACTGTACAAAAGGTCTCTAACCATACTCCTGGGAAGCTTAAGTGGCTTCTGCTACTAATTCGAGGCAACATTTCAGCCAACTTTTGGTTTAATAAGCCCATGTGAACACTTTCTTTCAATCACAGACTGGGGCTCTCTGTTGCCAGGGCTCTTCAATACACACAGCAGTGTAATGTCTCTGACTTCTTAATCACAGGAAGACAGAAGAGACTGAGGAGCCTAAAGAGGATATGAGCTTACCTGCTGTACACTGGAGCTGGCTGCCACATTCCCAAGTTTCTTCCTTAGCTCCTCCAGCTCTTGCATGGACATCTTTGTGCTGGTGGCAGGGATGCTGAAGTTTGTGCTGCTGGAGGAGGCACTGGCTGACTGCTCAGATCTTTCCTTGGCATTCTGCTGTAGACACTGCAGGGTCTAAAAAACAATGAAATACCCGCATTTACTGTAAGACTGCTACAGCCACGTCCCTCACATCAAAGTGTTTTTATTATCTGCAAGTACTTCCATCACCTCCTTATCTTCAGTCAGCTTGGACAGCAGGTAGACCAGAGGATCCACGTTTCGCACATTCCTGGATTTGAGCTCATCGTATTTCTTCAGGAAGTCTTCTGGTGTTTTAGAAAATTCCGCTATTTTTACCTGCAATGAAACATTTTCTCAGTCAACTGATAATTGGTTGGTTAAATATTTATTTTAGAAAAAACAAGACTGATGCAAAACAATGGTACTTTGAAGAGATAGCCAACATGGATTTAGAAAGGGAAGATAACTTACTGGAACTTGCTGAACAAGCAGTAAAGACAAAAGTTAACACAAAATTACGTGACATATTTAGATTTCCAAAGTGTTTGAAAAGGTCCCTCATAAAGACTTAACTGTCCAATCAAACTAACATAATGTATGGACATGGATACCAAACAGAGAACAGCACATCATCTGAAGGGGAATGTCCTCTCAATGGGCTGATGTAAGCAGGGGTGTACCGCAGGAACCTGCAATTTCCCTCACGGGATCAGTAAAGTTTCTATCTATCTTTAGGCCAGTTTCTCTTTCCTATATTGGCTAATTTAGATTCTGCTATATTTTGGAAACTAATTAGATTTCCAGAAAACGCAAACACAGGAGAGGCGCCCCACACAGAACTTCAGCTACTGAACTACAAAGACACACGGATGAAATCAAGGACAAGGAATCACGTGATTGCACATGAAGTTTATGTCAACAGTGCAATCTGATCCACAGAGGAACACACACTACACATACAGTATCATAATACTATGGGTGACTGTGACCTGCAAGAACATATGGATATGGAAGAGACAGATGTGTTTATGTAGCATTCTCTTTATTGGCTGTGGGGAAGCAATGAAAAAGCACATACAGTACAATGCTTGCTACAGCAAATATTGTTCAGCTTTAATTAAGAGACAAGGACCAAAAGGGAATATGTTTAGGATTAAAACATCCTTTAAATGAAGAATGGTGGTTTCTGGAGCAGGCTTCCTAGCTAAGTGGTTGAGGATCAAACTTTGTTCTCCTTCAAGAAATGACTGGATGAAATGTTAGATTCAGCTGATAAACTACAAGCACAAAGCTTGACAATGAGAAAACGAGTAAGAAAAACACCTTGATTTGCACCTGGTCTCCCTTTCATTGGAAGGAACGTGGGTTAGAAAACATAAAAAGCCTTTGCATGTGAAGAGAGCGGTGCCAGTCTTAAATCCAGAACTTTAAACGTCGTTAGGACAGAGTGAAGAAACCGAAACATGTGACAGGAGTCTCCTCCACAGTGGCCGATATTACCCCCGATCCCCACCTTGGCGCTGTGCGCGGACACTGTTGTGGTGATGTAGGGAGTTCTGTTCTTCTGCAGCAGGTCGATGTACACCTCGGCTCCATCTCCTCCGCGGACATGCAGCAAGCTGAGCAGCTCGTTCACGTCGTGGTGAATCCGGAACTCGCTCATGGCTACCCTCTAGAAGGGGAGAGGGAGACTTCCGAATAACCATGCTTTACAATAATAAGGAAATAAAAATGTATAAAAGGTCTGGTGGCTTTTTAATAGATGGAAAAGGTGTATAAAGGGATTTTTTGACAGTAGTTTTGATGCAGACTAGACGTGGTTGTCACTTTGAAATGTACCAGGAGCATAAATTACGGGAAGAAGACACTACTTTGAGGAGAATCATACAAAGTTACAAGAGCTGAACGGGTACGGATACAGCAGTACTGTACAAACATCCTGCTTGCGAATTAATTCTCCAACAGTGGGCAAATACACAGATGATGCATGTACACTAGTAACAGATTTTGTCAGTAACCTACCTTTAGGACACTCTAGATCGTTAAAAGAAATTTGTACTTATTTGTTGTCTCGGTCCAACGATGTTTATACTGTATTCGACCACAAACTAGACCGCTAGCATCTAGAGTGAGTTACACACAAACAGCAAAGATGCTGAGAACACCAGCACATCGGATACACAAATAAACCAGTAATTAATAATTCGTCTTTATCTTCGGTTAATGACCAGCATACTATAATACAAATACAAGTAATAAATGTGTCAGCCAAATGGACTTACCGCCCCTTAGCAGCGCGAAACACAAACACTGCACTTCGCTCCGCCCTGTAAAAGCTTCCGCCACTGCAGGGAAACAGTATCTCACCAAAGAGGTTCCTCCCCGACACCCTCCAGTCCACAGCCTCGAGACTGTAAGGAGCAAACCGTAAGAACATTTGACTTTCACAGTCAATGGCTGATCCTCTTTTCATGTAAAAATGGTTTTGGATACACATGAAATGTGTATTTCTGCATGTGTTCCCAACGTAATCATTTAATGTTTGTTTTTGTTTGGCAATAACTGAAACTGCTGAAACGTTTTATACTCTTCCAAGGTTGCTGTAAAAATGCAATTGCCTTCCAGATGTCGCAAATAAATTGAGATTTCAGTCAAAATTAGTCATTTGGAGCAAACGCAATAAAATTGCTCAAATGTTTTTTTCGGTTACATAGGAAGTGTCCGTCTCCATCGCCTCTAACCCCAGGAGCAGCAGGACCACGGAGACACCCTGAGCTGGGCCGCGCCTGCGTCATGAAGTGTAGCCGAGGAAGCGCAACAAATGACGTAACAGCAGCGTGCTTGCGATATTGTAACTGACATGTTGCCGCTCGAATTAATCCGGTTTTTAACAGCAGCAGGCACCAGCAGCACCGACATTCAGGCGATACCAGTCCTGCCAGTCCAGCGGATAGCAGAAGAGCCCAGTGCGGTACAGCAAGTCAGTGGCGATGGTGAAAACGTCTGCAGCTCGCCTTTTGATTTCACTCCGCAACGAATACGGTTAAACAAGGACCACGAATTATTTGAAGTACGTTTTTTTTTTCGAATTGAGTAAGAACTGTGAATTAAGCGACTTAATGAGACTTGGTGCTGCTCAGTTCCCATGACTGCTTGCTGTATGTGTGTGTAGGGTGGGCTGTGCTCCAGGGTTTCTACGCCTCGGCAATCTCTGCAGTCTCTGCAGCTGCTCCAGTGCTGCTGTAGCTCCGACTGCTTCCCACCGAAAGCCTTTGCATAACTCATGCTTTCGCTACCTATTTCCGTGTCACTATATGTTATGTGCTCTGGAGACAAAACATGCAAAATATGGCGGTGTAGTTTTTTTTATTATACTTTTTTTCATCTTTAGAATCAACATTTTATTCTTTTAATTCATAATAAACAAAACAATCGGAAGGAAATAAAATCGGTCTACCAAGAAAGCAATAGGAATTTTCCATGCAAAAACTGAGACCAGCCTTCTCATTATTTTTGTATTCCGGTCTCCGTGAGTCTTTGTGATGATGCCGTTGTAATAGAAGTTATTCAGTATACAGACCGGAATACTCCCACAGGTGTGCGGAGCCTGAAAGGTGCTCCAGTCCTGCTGGCCCAGGAGATCTGATGCCTGTTGTGGGAGTGCAGTTCATTAGCAGGGAGACGCGCTGCAGAAAGACGGAGATTGAATTCCAGTGTGGAATGAGTCACGCGTGTCGACTCTTCTTGAGTGGGACCTGTGTCCGTAACCTTGCTGATGTTTTTATATTCGACTGGACGATATTTTTAATTTACCACAACTCAAGAGTTTCAGAATTAGTTAAAGAAGCATCTTGAAGTGTTTTAAGAATCCGTTGGATTCTTGAAGCCTAAAATGATATAGGACATACTGTAAGGGGACGTGATTGCTATCATTTTCGACAGGCATGGTGTCTTTCCTTATATGGCTTAGTGGTTGGCACCGTTAAGCCTTAAAGGATGAAAATACGTGATGCATCTTCCAAAGGGTGTTTGCCTTCTCATCTGTATAAAACCTGAAAATCAATAACAGAAATTGTTAGTTCCACGAAGAGATTGAGAACTCATCTGAAAGGCATGCAGCAGACACTTTGATGCTCTTGGGCAGCAGTGGGCATTCCTGCCCCTTTCTTTAAATATCCAGCTGCTTACAGCTCAGACAATGGTCGGTGTGTTTTCTGACACATAACAGGCGCGACCGTGCAGGAACGGGGTTAAACAGTGGTGCTCTGTGGGACTGATTAAAGCTGTGGTCCTCGTGACCTCGCACCTGCTGGGTGTGTCCAGCGGCCCGGACCTCCAGGCGCTCCGCCGAGCCCTTAATTCAATTAACTACTTGATTATTTCAAAGGGTTGGGTGTGTGAAGCTGTTACACAGCTAGAGGTTTTATGACAACTGAAGCAGCTGAAAATGCTAAAGGCAGATCATTGAATTAAGCAAATTATTGGGTTCAGTTAGGGATCAATGAAGCAGCTCTCAGTCCAGCTGGAAGGAAATCTGGAGACAGGAGCCCAGGAGGGGGAGGTGATTCTCGTTACTGAGTGTCAGATCTAGGGCTTGTGGCAATTCAGAGGAAATGATTCCCGAGTGAAGGGTATTTTGCGTTCATAGAGAAATTCCAGAGGTTATTTTTTTTATATTTGTACATCCTAATGCAGCCCATTGCCCAGTTAGCTTCTGTGCCTTGGAAAGACAGGTGTGTGTGGAAATTGGTGTATGCGTGTATTTCTGTCCATAACAGCATCAATGATGCATTGTGTCTCTGGAAATTACTCCACAAATATCATTCTTTGAGATTTCAGTATATGTGCAATACCTGTACTGTATGTTTCTTAAAAGGTCTTCATTTTTAGTTCTATCTTTTTGAACACTCTGTATTGGTGATAGGAAAGATTGTTGGGGAGAGTTTATTCTGTGCAGAACATTGACTATACCAACATGACATTTCTTTCTAAAACTAACCAGAATGGCTGTGCCTCTCTTAACAGGATGGGGATATACAGAGACATCTGTACCTGCAAGATGCTGCCACTAGTGTAGCGGAGGCAACTGATAGGCCAAAGTAAGTATCGACAGTCATCGCTTCCCATGCATGTGGCTTTCTGAAGGAGCATGGCTAGTCTGCTTGTCTGACCTCCGATTTGCAAACAGCCATCCTGGCTCCCTGGACGGTACATTAGTTCCTTTGCTAGAACTGCACAATTACCTCTTGCTAGGATGTATGGTGTTCACTACATTTCGAAAGAGGGATTAGTGTTGGCTATGTACAGTGTAATAGCCATTGTTACAGTTAATATAATAGTGAACAACCTTGTTTCAGTTACAAGGTCAGTGCTAATGCAGCTGTGTGTAAGACTGGCAAATAGTTAAACAGCCATAAGAACACACCCTAGGAAATGCAACCTGTTCCCTCTAAAACCAAGCAGTCCCCTTGAAGATTCGGGGTGGTTTTTGTTCTGTAAAGCCTTCTCTCCGAAAGGAATGGCGATCATGACAACACTAGGTGTTGCACTTTTCGAACCTCTCATTGGAAACATGCCCGGCAAGTGATTTCATATGGGGAAAACTCGTCTCGAAGGGCTTTGAAACTTTGGACGTAGAGACCTGAAACACGTGGGTACAAACCGGAGTGTACGCTACGGCACAAGGCCGAAGCGCCCCAGCTGTGACCGGAGCCAGTCCGCTCGCGTTCCTTTGAAGTTCAAAAGCCTGGGTGCCCCCGCACCCACACAGACACCCCCACCGTCTCCCCTCCAGGGTTTCAGAGTTCCAGTGCCACATCGCTGGCTGCAGGGAGCTGTTCGACACGCTGGAGGGCTACGAGCATCACTACAACGCGCTGCACCGGAACGTCTGCGGCCACTGCAGGCGCTCCTTTCCCTCGGGCCGCCTCCTGGACATCCACATCCCGGAGTGGCACGACGCGCTGTTCCAGGTCCTGGCGGAGAGGCAGAACATGGTTCGTCCCCCGCGATCTTGGCAATGGGCGGGAGGGGGGGCCGATATGCTAAGATATAATCTTTTCCGAAGAAAACGCTTGTTCCGCGACAGATGGGATAACATATCGGTACTCTAAATAGCGCTAGCGTTGCACAATCCCTCAACGGACTCCAATGGACCTTGTGTAGTGTGGGGACAAGCAAAAGTTTATTCCACGCTGGAAAAAGAAGAAAAGAAACGCAACGTTTCGGCTGTGGAGCTTTCTTCGGGTGTCACCCGTATTTCTTTTCTTCTGTTTACAGCACGGAATAAACCTTTAGTTGTTCCTTTGCAGCCTACGCATGCCGACGCGGCTACCTACTTTATTTTGTGTAGACATACATCAAGTTAATTCTAAAGATATTTTTAAATGACGATATGACTTCAACTTGTAAGGAGCTCTAATTCCAAAAGATGGGTCAGGTGAAAATAATGATGATGCACAGGGTTATCGTCTTTTCCGTATTGCTGATGTTGAAAAGCTGCCATCTAGCGATGGCGGCAAGCTGTTTGTGCTGCTGATGTAGGGGGGCGGAACGTGACCTATTCTCTTGTTTTTCAGTACCAGTGTTTGGTGGAGGGTTGTGATATAAAACTGAAGACAAGCGGCGAAAGGAAAGATCATTTGATAAAAAAGCACAGCTATCCTCCAGATTTTAGATTTGACAAGCCAAAAAAGAGCAAAAGGTAAAGCTTGGAACCTCTTAAAATGTAATCGCTACAATGCATGAAAAGTGAAAACACATTGGTCTTTTTAAAAATAAACACATGTATTTCTGAGTGTTTGATTTAATGTTTTCTTTTGTACATTCAATTCAAATACAATTCACCAATGTGTATTATTCTTTCGCATGAGTAACAGTCAGAAAATATTGTTGTTTTATTTCATTTGAAGTGTACCTTTCATTTATTAAAGGACAACAGAGATATATATATTAAGAGATAAAACATAACCAAACAAAAGTAAAATAAAGGGAGTCATATGAGTAGCACAAATCTGACACACCATGAAAATGATGTTTTAGAGTTCTTAAGAAACCGTGCATCGTTAGAGCTCTGGAGGAACCTCTGTCTAGACTTGACGTAGACATAAGCTTGTTGTGTTTCCCTGTTTCACCTTGTATATAAAATATCAAGTAGCCACCTACACATTACAGATATTACTGTAGTTTTAATCAGACAGGTTTACAGGTGTATGTGAAAGCAGTCTTTAAACAGATAATTGTCCTTGTAACATTTTGAAATACTGCTGTCCATACTTTATTCATTCCAGCTTAATGTGAATGCTAAAGCATTCTGTGATGACTTGTGATGTTAGACTTACCAAGTTCAAAGCCCTGGAATTTTACCTTAAAACCCCAGCACTCTGTCCCCCTACTGAATAGAATTATAGAATTGGAAACACATGTCTGAATCACAGCAGGATTCACAAAGGAGTAGTGAGTCTGTCTTAGAACTGAGGTTGCTCTTCAAAACGCTCATGAAGATGTGATCTTCACTAAAAGACGTCCTTTTCTCTAACTGCACAGTATTGTGGGCATTTAACATCCAGGATCCTCAGCCAAGTACCTGGACAGTGGTTAGTGTACCTTAACGTAGGGGGCATGATGGTTATCGCCTCTGCTTCATGCAGCTGCATGTCTAATCCATTTTTCCCCCTCCACAGCAAGGCTCAGGAGAAGCCGCGCTGGCAGAAAGGCGCAAGCATGGATGTGTGTGAAGCTGCCGCTGTCCAGCTCAGGGAACCGGAGCGCGCGGAGCCCATGGAGTTCTCTCCTTCTGGAAACACAGCTCCGGCGGGCCGGGCCTCTGGGACTGCAGATGACTCTCGCGCCGAGCAGACCAAGCCACGCTATTCCTACAAGTATGTACAGCGCAGAGGCGGCTTGAATTCATTAATGCCCACATTATATGGGACATGCGCCTGAATCACCTGTGTCCGAGTTAACCCCCTGAGAAGCAGTTTATCTGTGTAGAATCTGCTATCAGAAACAGTTTATTCTGGGCATCTGAAGGGTCTAAGAAAGTCTTTTTTTTTAAATGCAACTTAGACATTATAGAATGGCCAATATGTTGTTTGATTAAAATCCTTTAATAATCCATGCAAATATTAACAGGGATTTGATTGGATGTTTTTTGACATTGTGGTAGTTTTTTTTTCATGTGGACTGGGGAACATGCAGTCTTGTGATCACTTATATGAGTCCACACACATTTCTAGTTAAAGAGCCAAGCAAGAGGGTGGGAGATAGATTCTGATTCTGTTGACCAAGATTGCCATTGCAGCTCCAGGAATCCTTATCTTCCTTTAGAGCTTTTCAGACATGTCGGCTTCATAGGTTAACAGCGCAAGGCAGCAGGGTGCACTAGTGGTTAGGATTCGGGTCTGAATCCTGTAGGGGAACCATGAATAATGTTTACCGCCCCAGAAGAATGCCCTGTTAAAAAACCAATGAGGGTGCCAGTTCAAGAGAAAGGCTTTTAAACAGTCCGTTTTGTGATTTCTGTTAACATTTCACACTGATGGCCACATCATGAGTGAAGTCTGTGTGCCAAAGCTTGATCTCTGTCTGCTCTCTGCTCTGCCGCCAGGGTACCACCGTCAGTGTGCTTTGGGCAGGGCTCAGTGCGAGGATTCAGGGGCACCAGAAGAAAGAAATGAAGTTTCGTGGGGTGATGAGGTTTTCTGAAAGGTGTGTAAAATAGACGCAGGACCCTGTGGTATCTGTACCAAAGTCCTGTATTTCCTTATTTGCCAATGAAATGTATGAATTGAACTAAAGACACGGGACTCTGTAAGCATTATTTCTGCTGAAAATATATCATACTGGCAGGGCAATTGTTGTATTGTATGTTTTTAATTATATTTACCAGTCGTATAACAATAAAATGGATGTTTAAAAGGATGTTTCTTTTTAAAATGTTATGAATAAAATATTTTTATTACGCATTTTAATTTGATATTAGTGACTGGTTCATATGCTTTAGTTTTTGTGTGAACTGCGCCTGATGTGGATGTGTACGTTATAGTGAATTTGTTTTCTTATAAGTATTATAAGAAATGAATTATTTAGTCTTTAATAAAATGTGTACTATACGTACAAATGTCCTTTAACTGGACTGGTATTCGTATTACAACCGAACGGTGGCGCCCTTGTATTATTGGCGAAGCTGCCGCCAGCGGGCTCAGCTACCGCACGGGTATTAAGTACTTCAAGTTAGCTTACCGTGCAAGTAACAATACACGACCTCCTTCGGTAAAAACTAACCTCGACACAAGCAGTAGTAAAGATCGTCTCTTATACACAAAATTAATAATCTTATTTTAACTAACTGTAGCAATATTTCCTAATTATTTAAACACGGTTTGTTATTCTCATGGTTTATATAAAATAACAATAATCCGCAACTTTGTCAGTTGTGCTGTATTTACTGATTCGACCGTACTGCCCGTCTTAAATGGATTGAACAGGCTCCTCTCTAAAGCAAGCTTCGGAAACCATTTAAAAAGTAACTTTCCGTTTACATTTTGTGTGTATTCTGTAGATTTGATTTTTAAAATAAAAACAAATGGCGTAGAACGGACGTTGCTCGTCGGAGGTGTAGAAGTCCACACTCGAGAGGCTCTTCAGGCCGGGGCTCATGGCGGGTTGAATGACGTTGAGGTGAGCTGGGCTCGAAGTACTTGGGTCCCCTTGGGATGGGACGCTGGCCTATCGGAGCGCTGCTACTCTCATCCATGCGGGAACCTGGAGCGGGACCTTTGGGGTAAAAGACAGGCCCAGCTCAATTGTACAACAGCGGCGTTCGCTGAACGGCCGGGTCCTGATCCTGTAGTTCCTGTAGCCTTCCATTGTGGTTGTAAATACTCCTGGTGGAGTCCGAAGTACCGGTTAGAGTAGATGGAGTAACTACAGTACAGTACTGTGGTTATCCTTCCAGGGGTGTGTACAGCGACTTCAATGCGGTTTCACTACTTTCAAGGTACATATATAAAACCTTTCCGTGCGTACATGTGAGAACAGTGCGAGACCCTCTTTTATCGGTCTCAGGTGGCGTGGGAGCGCACACCCTGCGCAAGCTCCTTGTTTCATTGCTGCGTCAACGCCGAAGCTAAAATAATCAATTTTAAGATAAGGTTAAAAATATGGGGTTATGATATTATATATATTCTTCCCGTTACCGGGTAGAACTGCATCGGTTCTGACAGAACCGGGCCGTTGAGTTACCAGACTGGAATCGGCGCTGTAAGGATCTGGATGTAAGCTGGGCTGTGTCCGATATTTATGGCAGCCTTAATGAAGTCAGATGACCCCCTGCACTGACTGCAAACCCACGCTGCCTGAAATTAAACCGGAAGGCTTCTTTCTGTTGGCCAACGGGCCCGCTTTCTGTCTAATCTGTCCTATTTTTTATTTAACGTTTAAAGGGGAAAATTGTCCATTTTTTAAAAAAAACGAGCACTTATATTCTAATTACATTAGAGTTCAAAACTTAAAAAAACACTTGTTGGCAGGGGGTCCGATAATGGACATTATGAGAAAATGAAGACAACGTTTCTAAAAAATAATGTAAATTAAAAGACTTTATTGAATACTTTGTACAAAAGGCAATTGTTCGTTTCTAATAATATGTACAAATATGTACAATGCGGAGATGTACATTGTATGGATGTAAACACATTTAGCAGTTTATATATAATATATAACATTTAAATAGCGATACTCCTGCTAATTCTTTGTGAAATCGTGGTTGCAGAAAACCAAACGTTATAGTCTACAATTTTTATTTACAGTCATAGTTCATATAGGTCTTATTTTTTTATATACGAATACAGCATTAAAAATACGTTTACCCTTTGACTGGGTAACGTCGACTTTTTCAATAGTGCTTTTTAATAAGAGCTCATTTTAAAACAGAAAAGTCATTTAATAGTCACTCGTCGCCTTTTTGCAGACATCCAACAGAGAAACCACCACACTTATAAAGTTTACTGGTTTGTTGCAAATATAAATTTTCAACGTGATGCAAATGTACAAACACACGAACACTCCAAAAAATAGAAAAATAAACTCCTCGGAATTTCCTTTTGAAACGTGTACTGCGACGCAGTATTGGAACGGACAGTTTCTTAACTCGACAAGATTTTCTCCGCCTTTATCGCTGAACATGAGGGGGGAAAAACCCCGCAGGTTTTCGAAACTCAGTGCGATGTGGCCTTTCACGATTTCAAACAACTGTCTCCCAGTTCCACATATTTTAATAATAGTCTTGGAACATTTCTATCAGTACTGTATGTCTGTAAATCATTCCAAGATCTTTGTTCTGAGCTGATAAATATTTGGTCCATGAACACCAATACAACCGTTAATTAATTCATGTAATAAGGCTGGGTCGTTATTTAATTCTAAAAAAAAATGCACATTAGAAAAATAACTAACATTCACACAAGTTGTCGACGAGAAGCAGCACCAATAAGACGATGTACTGCGACTCAAATGCTACTCTTAAGAAATCCAGCGGTCAGAGCTCACTGCACTCTCTTCTTTGATCCCTGGTCTCACTGAATCTCGCCACGGGAGACCAATTTGACCTGTGAAAGCAATTCGGAGTTTTGTATTTCCATTGCACCGAAAGGAAAAGGCACTCCGGAGTTTAAATAAAACAGAGTAAAATTTCAAACTTCCGTCGCGGTTATTATCTTCTTGAATACGATACAAACTTTTTAACGTTTATAACGTTTTAGAGTCTGGTTATACAGAGAACATTACCGGAATCCGTTTTTATTCTTAATATATATGACAGTCTTAATTGACTATTTGTAGATCTGAAGATCTGAAGATACAAGACTATTCTTAACGTAGTACCTTGATAGATTATTAGAACGAAAGTATTCCCTTAATTAAAAAACAAAAACAAAACGAGTTTCTCTGTTCGTCAATTCGCCAACATGAAATGAATTATGATTTTTTCCCTGGAGTTCAAAAACTGAGTCGTCTTTTTTTTCATGGTGGCATGGTGTCTTTTGTAATTTACTGTGTTTTACATGGTCAATATTCACTTTAGGACTCATTCCAAAAGTCCGTTTCACACCCCCACAAATTAACTATCGACAAAGATCGTTTTATCAGCGGCAGACGATCGCAGGAAAAAAAAAGTCAAATATCTGAACTCTTAATTAAAAATAATATTAAACTGATTAAAATATTTTTTGAATATAAATCGTAATATAGCGAAACCTTAGTAAACTAAAGTCCAGCTTTAAGAGCTGATATAACATACATTTAGGCTAAGTATATTTTTTTTGCTAGGGCTTACAGAAACTGAAACGACGTTAGGAGATATTTTTAGCGCTTCAAAAGTTCACATTAATTTTGCCACAGTTTGCGAGGGGGAAGTATATTAGGCACAACGCCCGTGGACAGGGGTAAGAGATGGAGAATCTTTGTTTGAAGGCCTATACAACCAATATATTACTTGTGCCAAATGGGCCAAAACAGTACTTCAACATGGCTTTTACAACTAGGCTGCTTAACGTCAGCCTAGTTCCGTTATGATAAATAATACATCCCGTAGGTGACTGGTCCACTGAAGAGTCCCGGGACCGGCAAGGCTGGTCTATGGAAAGCGTTCGACGGTCCGTACAGTGAAGGAGAGCCCACATGCGCTCCAAGGGGGAACGGGAAGGCGAACGCAGGGAGCAGAGGTTTCGTGGCCAGTTTGAGTTTCTCCAGCTCGGCCTCCTGCAGTCTCTTGGCTTTAGCCCTCCTGTTCTGGAACCAGATCTTGACCTGCGTCTCCGTGAGGTTGAGCGAGTTGGAGAACTCGGCTCGCTCCGCGATGGACAGGTACTGCTTCTGGCGGAACTTCCTCTCCAGCGCCAGCAGCTGGGAGGTGGTGAACGGCGTCCGGGGCTTCCTGTTGTTCTTGTGCTTCCTAAGGGTGCACGGCGGCGGACTGGAGTGCCCTGCTGAAACGCGTAATGGGCACTGGTGAGAAACATTTCACATGGAATAAATATGATCAACTCCAACCTGTCAAAGAGCTATTCTGCATCATACGAGGTGTTATAAGTAAATCACTTATATATTTATAACTATAAAACAGGTGATACTGTAGCAACGGTCAAAGAGACACACACACATATATATATTATAGTATCGACTCTAGGCAGACACAGCTTGCTTAAATTAAGTTGGACCCGTCTCACAAGCACAGCCGACAGCGGGGAAGTAGGCGCAGGTGGTGCGCCAGTATAAACGTTGCTTCTGCCGCCTACCGTCAACTGAAGTCTCACTTTGACCAAGATGGTCATTGCCCTACCACGTTGGCGTTGGAATTAAAATAAAATGCCAAAAAAAAACCCAAATACTTTTAACATAAAGACTAGGTCCTAACAAGTATGCAAACCACCACCCAACTCTTTAAACACAACGTCCCACTCTATTAGTGAATGTGCACGTTTCCCCACCTTCCCACGTTTAAATCTCACCAGTATACCAAGCTAACTGAACTTTTCTGACCTTTACAACTTCAGCAATCAGTATTATACCCAAATAAACACCACCCTCACGTGTAACATTTTTATTTTGCATTTTGCATCCAGAAAAAGGAAAACGCGTTGATCTTAAGCGAAATCTAACGATTGCTAATTAAAGGAATCCATGAACACACTTCAGATATGAGTTTTCGTTTGACGAACTGTGACTGAATATTCCCGGTTTCCAAAACATTGCTCGAAAGCAAATATACAGTTTTTAAAAAAAAAACAGCGGCCGCACTAACCCGTGCGTAAATACTTAGTCAGTGGCCTGTACACAGTGATTCACGTCTGCGATTTTGCAGTTTTAACCACGACGAAGCAACAAAACAACAGACTCACGGACATTTACAACCAGAGGTCGGTGTAGAGTAAAAGACTTACTGGGTGGAGTTGAAAAAGACGAGGTCTGAAACCAAGTGCTCTGGTCGCTGTCATGAAGATCCTCTGTCTCACTTTTCGGACAGCCTGTTGAGTTAGGGAAGCTGTCCACGGAACGAGTTTTCTCTGCATAACCCCTCCTGGGAGAGTGGGGTCCCTCCTGCTCGCCAACAGGTTTAGGCGGAACCAGAACCGGCTCAGTGGAGGCATGATCAGTCCGGCACGCCGTTCTGTCCGAGATCAGCGACTCTACGCTGAAAGGGAGGCTGGGGGTCTTGCTTTTACATCCTTTTGTAGCCGTCTTCTCTTTTGATTGTAAGTCTTCCTTCTCGGAATCCTCTCTTTCGTGTGGTTTAATCTCTTGAGAGAGAGGCCCCTGAACAGGATTCATGATACGAGAGAAAGGGGCCATACACCTCAGAATAAATCTCTTGTCAGTCCTCAATCGCTTCCTGGCGTGCAACAACGGGGCTGCGGCGTCACCCTCTCTGTCAAAACGCCAGCCACTTTTCTGGAGAGCTGCTGCGTTTCGGCTATAAGTTCTGCAACTTTTCTCTTATCTCGCCGCCTTCCAATCGGCTGGCTAAATGGGCTCCATGACGTTGCCAACCTTCGCTTTGATTGGCCAGCAGGCTTCTAAAAGACATCAAGAATGATTTTGAAAGGAATGAGTAGTTAATCATAGATGTCTTGCTGTGGAAGTTTATTGATAGCTCAAGGGCTCAAGTCTCCTAGGAGCGCAGAGCGAGTAGAGCAATTTTACTGCAATTAAGCAGTAGGGCAGCCTTTAGAAAGAACCTCTTTACTCATTAGCTGGGCACTTATTGAAACCATACAGTGGGACAGCTATCCCCTTTGACATTTAATTACTTATACATTTCGGCCAAAAAGAGACACCGGACATTATCCACATTTTGAACATTATCGTTCAGATTAAAGGGCTGCGCATGGAGTTTTCATCGCTTTGTTTCAGAACGTGATACATCACCTTAGTAAAACATACTCTATATTTGGTTCGTGAAAGGAATTTTAATAGCTATTGGCTTCGGGTTTTATTTAGCATGGGAAGAAAATACGTCAGAACATCTATCCATCTAAGGCAGAGATCAATTTAAATTAAAAATGCCGTTTCACGTTTAGAGTTTTAGACTAAACACGATATGCCGCGTATAATGTTTACTATATTAAGCTACTAGTTAACAAACAAAGATGTAAAGGACGCACATGGCAGTATTACAAGTGTTCATGACTTGCCTTGCCCCTTTAAGGTTGCTGGAGTTTCTACTGAAAAGCGTCAGGCAATCCTTCACCATAAGTCAAAGCATTTAATAAGGCAGACAAGTTATGTTTTGGAAGGCGCCGGGCTCGGCAGGATCAAAAGAGGACGCTACCTCAGGGAGAAAAGGCAACAGTTAACTCCACTTAACCAATTGTCCTCGAAAAGTTTAATGTCTAGTGCACATAGCTGGAAGGGAACATTTCTCACAGAGTGCTTATAACCATCACTGTTAACTGTTTCCTTCCTGGATTTTTAATAAACGAATGGAGTGTTCTCGTATTAAACGAAACACCTAGAAGACGTAGACCGTGAGTATGTACTGTATCTATTAAAAGTATGTACTGTATCAGTTAAACCTGATACCAGTGGAGCTGTTTATGCGCTGGTAAATTCAGAAACAAGTGCTTGTCCACAAGTAGTGGGTGTCTTCTTTAAGGCTCCTCACTGGAAGTTTTGCTTTCCATCAATGAATATTAATTTTTAATATCAGAGTGGTTTAATATTTCTGACACGCATACAAACAGCAGATATGATTGCAACTGTATCATGCATTTAATCTGGCTTTGTTTCAAATGTACCATTTGATCTATTTTATTTATCTCGTTTAGCCTTTTGAAAGATTTCCAGCATTCCGCTCATTTGTGTCAAAAGGCTCCTGTCTAATTCGACAACGAAGAGGTTAAGGCTCTCAGAACAAGGCGAAAACACTCAAGTTCTGCAGTTTCTAAATTAAACAGCACACAGGTAAAAAGGGTACAGTACTGAAATATTAATTAGCATGTGGGCTATTTACGGAAGGCGTGTCTTCATGTAGATGTGCAGTTTTGACAAAATGGTAAAGTTATTATTATCATCATATCTTAATTGTATGTTAAGCAGTACTAACGTAAAAAAGAGCACAGGCTGATTAAGAAACAAGTATACCAAACCAGATCTTACTGACCTTCGAACACTGTCATCCTTCCTTAGAGTATAATACACTCTTTCTTTCAGTGTTAAATGTCAGATCTAAACTTTATCTAAAATTTGAATTCGATTATTTGTATAAAATACTAACGAATTTATATCAGACTAGTTTTATTATAAGTTTCAATCAAATAACACATTGTTAATAGTTTTTGTTTTGTGATAAAAAAGACCATAGACGAAAATGGTTTTATTAAAAAAAATAGTTCTGCAATCATTTAAGTACCGAAGATGGCAAACGTAGGTTACGTGACGAAAGTCTGATCTAGAAGGTTTATTATCATCATTAATGTTGCTTTAGCTGTTTTTGGTGTGTGAGTAGTGTTCATGTGTGATTACAGCCTGTATAATACTCAAAAGCACCGAAACATGGCAGCAACCATTGCAAAAAACAATATCTGTAAAGTTAAAAAAAAAAAAAAGAATTTGACAGTTACAATAACACAGAACAAATAAATACAGAACATTGAAACTGGTGAATTCTGCGAAAATGTGGACTTCTTGAGAATTAATGTGTTCCACTATCTTTTGCGACCTAGCTTATACATTAGAGTTGATTCATTGATTCGAGTTTCGTTTACTTTTCATAGAATACATGGATTAATTATAGATTAATTAATCTTGACGCATAGCTATACACCCCCTGCGCAATATTCAGTGATGAAACGCAGTATTTAAAAAATACATTATTAAATCAGGCGAACAGCGAGTTCATTACCTCTGGCAAAGCCATGCTGTAATAGGCTTAATTACATAGGTGCGTCTTTAATAGGTGCAACAATTCTCCTCCGGGATAGTGGGAAAATCGTACATGTTGCTAGGTAATTTTAATGTCAACATCTACAGCCAAACCGGCTATGATAAACCATGGGCAGTAGACATTCATGATAATATATATAAAACGAAAATAAAAACGCATATTATTTCTTAAACTATTTTTTCCCAGTTAGAGTACTGCGTCCCCTGATATATTCGTTTAGATATTTTTCTCCTTGTAGCCTAAGTTTACCTGTAGCATCATATGTATTGCCGAAGGATCAAGAGGGAAACCATGATTTTCCTGCTAGATAATATCCGGGTCTCTCAAACCGAAGAACCATAATTATTTATTCGTATTAATTGTTGGTATCCAAAACGGGGACAGAACCATTTACGTTACAACAAAAAAAAAAAACCTGTTTCCGAAAACAAATGGGTTGAAATATGACTGTTACACAGAAACCTCACAGTGCCGAGAAGACGTCGTGTTTTTGACCATGGCCTGCTTAAACAGAAGTAACATTAAAAGTCAGACAGAAGTCTCTTTCAGCACTCTTTCAGAGTGCAGAAGAAAAATTATTCTGGTTATCTGATTTTTATTTTTTGTAGCTAATAAATTATAAAGAATGCCTTCAAATAAACGCTCGTTCTTTATACATAGATTTTCATAGTGTTTTTTAGGGTTATTCAGATTACCTAAACATTTGTGAGATACATGTGTCTATGTATATTATTTACATTTTTATGTAATAAACATATATTAACTATACAACGGAAAATATTTTCAAAATAAAAAGTAGTTATTTAAAAAACAGAAAGTAGTTTTATCTCTATATAATTAATTTATATATAGTCTTCTGAAAAATGTCAATCAAACATCTCAATACTTTGTACAGTGGATTAATGTTATTTTGAGTAAGATAATTATAGTAATGAATTCACAATAATATTTAAAAATGACGACGGTTGAAGGAGTGGATCACTAGGGTGTATTTAATAACCCTGCCTGCATTTGTCTTAGTAAAAATACTGTCAAGTCAGCACTCCAAATCTAGTCTAGCTCTAGTCTGAGAGCTGACCAGTATCTGGGAAGACACAAGATGATATGTTCCGGAAACAGCGATGTCGCACAACAGACATTCAGAAAGCAACAACACTCGTATCTGTTAGCAGTTAAATTTGAAAATCACAAACTAGAGCTTGTCTTTCCACGTTATATTAATCTGAATTACGGCGTACTATTACGGGAGGGAAGCTGTACATTTTCAGATCCTATACATCAAATCGACTCCTACGGTAATTGGAGTCTTGTTAAACCTAAGCCGGCAGCGAGGTGTGTTCATGAAGAGCGCGTCTCGCAGGACATGCGGTTTCAGTGCGCGCGAAACTGTACGGTCACAGCCTAGTGATACTGAAGAACCGCAGGACACGACCCCCTGAGGAAACTCAGCGCTTTGCTTTTCGCATCTGCTGTTTGAGAAATAACACTGAAAGTGAAAATCTTGTCATTCAGAAATTAATTGCAGCAATTTTTTTGCATTTCACAACCAAGACCGCCAAAAAACAGAAAGAGAGTATTTGCAGGGATGTTTATTAGTGCACACAGAGAGAGAGATTTGCATTAATGTAGAAGAGAATAAGGAGTAAGAATGTTTTTATCATATGCATTTAACATGACTTACAAGCACAAGGCATGAGAGAAGCAGCTGCCAAAAGGAGGCCTGTGTGGTTCATTGCTTATTGTTTTTTCTCTTAATGATCCCAGAGCCCCAATCACCTCTACCCCCTTGTATGTGTCTCCCCAGCACCACTGGGCAGTATGTTTCATGCTCCTGCCCTGCTTTGTGTAAAGAAAGGCCTTCTGCTCATGCTGCTCCGGTTAACTAGTTTAAATCCCTGCGATTTTTCCCGATCCTCTGCGTTGAGCTGGAAGTAATGGTCTGATTTTGTGAACTCTCTTTTTTTATGTAAGAATTCCGACATTCAGAAAATTCACCCCAGAACAAAGAGATTCTGTTCCTTTCATGTGTCTGCATGTGACATGACTTTCACACCAGTGCTCTCTCTGCCGGCCTCTCTCTGGGACACCAAATGATGAGCCGGCCACAAGCTGCTGCACAGCAACGGTGGGCTCGTGGGTTACCGAGGTTTTACCAGACCCCCATCCCTGCAGTTTACCACAGCTGACAGGCAAGATTGCCCGATTGTAATAACTTCTCCTGGAAAACCCGTTGAACTATTGCAATAGTCCAAGTGGATTAAACACACAGTACACCAAAAGCAGAATTTCCAAGGTCTTCAATTCAAGTGCAAAATGTGCTTCCATTGGCAGACGTAAAAAAAAAAAGCGAATCCACAGTTCCCAACCTGTGAACGGACTGAAGAAAGCAGGCATTTCATTTCTCTCTCGCCCCGCATAGATGTGCCCTGCGAGACGTTTGCCCTTAAGAGGCTCAGGAGAGTTTGGGAATGAAAAAATGAAATCCCCCTGTGTTTGTCTAGGTTTGATGTGAGTAAACATTTCATGGTTAGGCTCTGGGAGAACAGCTAGCTTGTGTGCAGTTCTTAAACTGCATCAGGGTGATGAGGAGAGTTTACCCTTTCTCAAGCAATCGCTCACCGATACAAACGTCCTGTATCAGATGAAAATGCCACAGTTCCACACGGCAAACCTCAGTCTTCTTCTCGACCTATTTGTTGTTGTTTTTTCAGGCCCAAAAATAGGCATTTGGGAGTAGGTACAAACTGCCACAGCATTCTGCAAAGGCAGCTATAATAAAACCAGAGTGCTTGCCAGCCCAGCTCACAACACTGTCTTACTCCTTCTGGTGTCTAAGTCTCTGAAGGCATCTCCAGAGATCAGTACCAGAAGCCCAGCAATGCAGCCCTAGAAGCACAAAAGCCACGCAGGAACAATATAGAATCATTAGGCTGATAAAGCCAGACACTGGATTTGAGAAATCAAGTTCTTTTTCCATGAGAAAACCTGCTCCTCCCTGAGTCATATAAAGACTCTGACTTTAGTGAGGATGTCAAGCAAATGCTGGCAAATCCTCCCAAATTCTCAAGTACTTAAAGGTTCTTTCACCTACTGCACATATCCGTATTCCAGGGATCCAGAGAGGAAAGTCCCTCTCCAGAGCAGGAATGCAATCAGAGATTCCGATCTGCAAGACCTCTGTCAGGAAATTCTTAGCTTCATGTGGAGACCACATCTCAGCCGGAATATGGAAAGCGCAGCACGCTGGAGTAAATGCCAGAAGTGTTTGGGAACAAACGCGCAGAGGCGAATGCTCAGGTGCTGTCTTCCGCCTTCATTCCCAGTTTTGGAATGTATATCCTGGCGGAGCAGGGTGGATAGCATGAAAATTGGCCTCTTAAGCCTGGCCTTTCCATTTTCAACCCAAAGAGGCTTGAGAGCTACAGGACTAAAAATCTGAAGGAAGATATGGCCTCTGGCCCCTTTCCAGGTATTTTCCTTCTGTTCTGTCTTATGCCACTAACTAGTTCCCTTAAGGCTTTTTTTAATGCTAAGTGCTGATTTCCTTTATTACCGTTTTCCTAACCTTTTTATTGAATAACCTATTTCCCCCCCAGTTGCTCTGAGAGAGGTAATAAAGAATAGAATAATCTGCTACAGGAATCTTTTCTGCCTTGAGATTGCTCCGCCAGGAAGATGATAGCACTGTTGCCGTTTTTGTTAGCTGGGCTCTCTTAGAGTTCACAGTTTTACACGAAGCCGATGGTATTTGGAATGTCTGCCGCTTCCTACCATTTGTAAATCCTCCTTGTTTCGTCTATATTTAAAGAACAAATAAATCTGTCTACACTGTTTGATTAGCACTGGAAGCAATTAAGGTTTGAAAATCTGTTCATTCTCCACATATTTACTGTGATGTCGTCTTTAGGTTTCCTAAAAGTCCTTGGTCTCAACTGGGAAGCAGACCATTGTCCGATGGATGGGAGCCTCAGAGGGAGCAAATGAATCCGAGTGAGATATTTCCATTTCCCTGGGAGTCATATGCTGGGAGACTCCTTAACAGCCACACAAAGCACAAGACTTCTTTGATGCCTTCATTTAACCTCTGGCTCTACTGCCATATCAAAACTATCTGTTACCTTTTGAGAGACCCAACCCAGAGGTTTGAGCATCTTGCCCGGCATTGAACCGAGTCGGAGCGGTGGCACTGTAGCTAAGGATCTGTGCTTGTGGCTGGAAGGTTGCAGGTTCAACTCCTGTGGCTGGCAGAGGAATCCTACTCTGTTGGGCCCCTGAGCAAGACCCTTAACCCCAGCTGTTCTAGGGGTGCCATTTAAATGGCTGACCATCTGACCAAAAGGCTTCTCTTTCTCCTCCTGTGTGTCTCATGGAGTGAGCAAGCTGGGGAGTGCAAAAAGACAAATTCCTAATGCAAGAAATTGTATATGGCTAATAAAGTGATCTTATCTTAACTTCCAACCCAACATTTGCATTGGCAGGTTCCCACAAGACAGAAGCTGGGACCACAAGCATACAGAACACTGCCTTCCCATCCGGAGCATTTTCTTGTTTTCCTGAGTGCGACCGATGGCACTCCCTTTTTATCTGGAAAATCCTGGAATAATGCTAAAGGATGCCCATTGCCAAGACACTCAGGTCCTCAGAGACACAGCAGAAGAACAGGCTGCCCTGTCATGTGAGGCCACACTGCCTGCAAGTGGTTAGGGAATGGTAGGTGGTCATGGGCAATAATACATCACATTCTCCAAACTGGTGACTGGGGGAAGCGGTTAGGCCTTCAGTTTAAACCAGCAATTGGTTATGCTGGTTCCAAGAAGCAACAAACTTTATGTGTAATTTTACGCATCTGACAGACAGTCTTTGCGGTTTGAAAGTGTTTGGGTCCCATGCTAGCATATGACTGTCATGGCAATATGGAAGAAGATTAATTTGTTCTTTCCTTTCCTTCCTTTAAATTCAATTGGTCACCTATGATATGCTTCTGAGACATTTCCAGTCGGTTGTGGAGCCTCCTCAGAACACCTTGTGAAACCCTCTACAGTTTAGCCCAGCTGAGAGTCTCTGGAGATAGGGTAGTTGTGCACCTTTATAAGAGACCAAAATAACTTGTATGCTAAAATCTCTATAAAATAAAATAGAGTAATATATACAATATATAAAAGTCACAAACCTGAAGTTTTGCATTAGACAGAACTGTTTGTATAAAAGACATTGTAGCATAATTATAATCATCAAAGTAGCACATTTCTGTACCATATATAAAACAATGACAATTACTGACATAATTCTAGCACATTTGCAATTACTCCAAATAAATATCCAATCTTCTGTCACCCTATATATTCATCTGTACATACATTACTGATTTTTGAAACTTTTCCGTCCTTGATTACGTGTGCTTAAATTAGTCATTTCGATACTCCTTTGCTAGCTTATATCTTTTGAATGTCTCTGTTTACAAAATGACTGTTTTTTTTAATTACTGAAACAAATAAAGGATTGATTGACTTCAGAATGAGAACAGACACTGGAGAAAAATGTCGACATGAAGATCTACTGTGATCTAAGAAGATTCACCGGGCTATTCTGGATTTTCTGCACAGCAGAAGCCCACCTTTAAAAAAATACACGGGACTTGTTTTCATATTTCCTATTTTTAAAATGTACAATATGCCTTCGCGTATAAAAGCTATCGAAAATCTCCTGTTCCAGAAGCAGCCTTGCGACCTTTCCTCAGGGTATTCCTCTAAGGTTTCCAGTTTCAAATAGCTCTCATTGGTTTCAAAGGACATTTCTGCAGCAGCATGCAAGTGAGTAAACTGTGTCAGATGCTATTAGGGAGTTTGAAAGCAGACGTGTCCGTCAAGGTCATTCCCCGATCTCCCAGCAGCACGGCGGCAGTCCGCTCAGGAGTGTTTCTAGCCTTTATGAGTCCGGATAAAGTCACTCAGCCGGTGCGTAAAAACAAGGAGCCGAAACCGGAGCGACAATGAAATTAAAACACTGAGTTGAATGATCCGTACTCAGTTTGCAAATCCGATACAAGGCTATTACACTAATCTGACAGGAGTCACTTTAATTCCTTTTACTGTCATATGTAATAAAAAGCTAGAGCGCAGTTTTGTTTTTGTTGCTGTAAAGAGTAACTCGATCCCTCTTGTGACGTGACCCATTTGGGCTAAGGTTAGTTGGCCAGTAAAATACGCTAGTAAAATACAAGGCCAAAGTTAATAGTCGTAATACAAAATAAGGAAAATGCAAATCGTGTTGTAAGATCAACGTACTGAACTTTCTGCCGAAAGAAAACTGGCTTCCCAATTTGAGTACAATGGTGCAGGAATATTAATCCAATTCAAGAACTGGGTAATTTGTGCAGAACGAACGGAAGCTGTAAACAGGACAGGCAAGATCATTTAACGCAACATGGACAATGAAACAACCAAATGACAAAATAAAAACAAAATCCGAAATTCTGGAAATGCAACCTCTTAGGCAATGCAACAACATGATTGGGCCACAAATACATATGAAGGTGACCTTGAAAATTCTTTATGGTTGTGATATCTAAGGAAAACAACAAGATGGCGAGAGAACACAAGATGAACAAGATGTCCAGAGTACAGCCTGTTATTTGCAGGAGCGAAGAAAAGTAATAAATACCCTGCTATCCTTTACAGAATAAAAACCCAAACAATTACACACAATACGATATTATATTTGCTAAAACATGACCCATATCTGTCGTTAATGTGCTGATGTGTTAAAACCAACCTAATCGGGACAGAAATGGTTCATTTCCACACCACTACCTGCTATAACATATAAATCCGTGTCCGAGACTGCAGTTAATAGGGCAGAAGCAGTGTGTTCCACACATCGTGGAATACAGATTATCAGAGGAATTTATCTGTAGCGCAGCCGGGCGTCAGCTACAGTGAGCGCTGCTATCAGGACTACACTGCGCTCTCACCGGAGAAGGAAGCGCACCTACTCTACAGCCCTGAACTCTCCGGGGTCGGAGACACACTGGGGAGCAAGTAGCGCTCCCTGCGAGGCGGAGTGCTGACATACAGGAACGGGGACAGCACGCCCGGAACGGAAACCTGAACCCGGCCATGAAACGTCGTCAACTCGCTCCACTATCGCTTTGATGACCCGTCAAATAAATGTGAAAGGCAGGCCGTAGTCTTTTTGTAACGAAAGAAATACAAGTGCCTCCGCACGGAGCGCCCAATTAAACTGAGTGATAGCGCAGGTAATTCATTCTGCTGAGCAGTTACAATCAAAAGATTAGATTGCAGACTTGTTGTGGCTGTCATTTGAGTAAATGGATTAGAAGCGCTGATGCTTTAATGTTATTAAAGTTTTGTTATCCCTTTCTTTCTGGTACACAGATTTCAAATACTCTGGTTTCTAAATCTTTGGCCCTTGCTTGTATCTGAAAACATGCTCGTTTTTTTTTTTTAAATCCTGGAATTTGCAAAGGGGAGCTGTTTGAGTGGGAAGACATCAGGTTTCTCTCTACAGAAACTACAGAGCAGTAAATAAAGATTTTTTTCAGAAGCGTACTTAACTCTCTGCCCTTGGGTGACAGACACAAGTAGAAAGTAACTTGACCTTTTATTTGACTTAACAAGAGCTTGACCTGACCTAATCAGTTTAAGGCTAACTTCATGCACCTTATCTCAGTACCGTACTGACATTCCTGCCA